>NC_066554.1:4041691-4376691 GCF_024679095.1 Eriocheir sinensis | reverse complement strand
GTCTGGGAACCTTACGACAGCAAAGTGGTTGTTTGTTTAGCACTAAAGCGATATTTTTCTTCCTAAAGCATGTTTGTCCCATCGGCCAGCAAAAGGAAGGGAGCGTAGAGTTGAATCTTTAAGACTGCAGCAAAGAAAATGTTATATTACTGAAAAAAAATCTAATCATACCTTTTACACACACACACACACACACACACACACACACACACACACACACACACACACACACACACACACACACACGCACACTTATATCTGCTTGTCTGTAATTATCGGGAAAGAGAAAAATATGTATACTATCGGAAAACGTAAATAATTTGTGCATACATTTTTGTAGTTGCCGTTAAGTGTGTATTGAATTGTGCGTTATCGGACCCAGGGAGTACAGTGTTATTGGATAAAAATAACAATCACCATAGCGGTAAACAATATCCTGCACGCCAAAGAACAAAAGGATGTCAAATGAGTATTACTATCTTGCTTTGGGGGAATGTCACATATAAAGATACAGATAAGAAGATAAGAAGAAGGCCTTAAGTTGTTTCCTGCTTCCCACGGTTATAATCCTGTCGTGAATGAAGAACCAAAACTCCTCTGTGGACTTGACTTCAGTTGACAACCTTTGACCGGCTCTTTTACACCGATAGCAGACTTTATTTGTTTATCCCTTGGTTGTCTTTTATTAAACTGAACAAAATAATTAAGTCATGGGAGTATAAGAACGTTGAGAAGTCTGGATAACCTCTATTGCAAACTTTACGATTTACTTGCATTAACTTTAGACTTAACGACTTTTTTTTCCGTGCCATTCACAAATCAAAGTAAGAGCAAATAGTAATGGATAAAAAATAGCCATGTACAAATGAAGAAAAATAGACCAAGATGAATAGTAATGCATTTTAGTTGGACGAAAAGAGTTATACATTATCCGTTAGCAAGAAACACAGACGCAAGAGAAGCACAAACATGACATGAATTCTCTGCCACAATCAAACTCGCTGTTTTTCCGCTTCTAACACTGTGCCTCTACGGAGAAAAGTGTAAACATCCATAGAAAACATATCTTCAGTGTTCGATTATTAAAGCATATATACACAGGCAAGACAAACAAGGACATGGCAGATAGGAAGAAGCAGCAACAACGAATCTCAAATCTTACCTAAATTACCTAATATCCCGTTTGTTATGTTGTGCGCCGGGAGTCTCTAGGAAGGAACGAACAGATGAATAGATCAATTGTTGAACGAGGGACGGATGAATAGGAGGTGAATAGGCAAGGCGAACTGAACATGAAGGCAAGTTAGCAGGCAGAGGAGAGTATTGTGCAGGTCCTGAGAGACATACATGAGGAAGACAGAAACAGGACAGAAAAAGACACAATCAGACTGGCAGACATATCGAACTATTGACACGTATACAAAGACATGCAGACTAAGAAAAAAAGTAAAAAAGAAAAAACAAAAGACAGCCGGATATAGACACACAGGAGGCTGGGGATTAAGTGACGGACGGATGGGCGGAAACAAAGAAAGAATGAGATGCAAAAAAAGAAGAAAAAAACAATGAAGGAAAAGAGGAAAGAAAGAAAAACGTCACATGGAAAACAGGGATAAGAAAAAAGAAAGGGAGATAAAGGGGCGTGATCTGACAGAGATAGAGAGAGAGAGAGAGAGAGAGAGAGATCTCTCTCTCTCTCTCTCTCTCTCTCTCTCTCTCTCTCTCTCTCTCTCTTTTGTCACCCACCTCCCGAATACCTAACTAACGATCACAGTGGACGCGGCAAAGGAACGGCGGCGGGGAATCAGAGGGAACGTAGCGGCTGTTCACTCAAGCTTCGACCCGGGGTGAGGGGAACGGGTGAATGTATTTAGCATATCATTCACGGGGTGGGGGGTAGGTAGGGGGTAGAGGAGGTGAGAGGAGGTGAGAGAGAGAGAGAGAGAGAGAGAGAGAGAGAGAGAGAGAGACTACAAATTGACAACAAAGAAAGAACAGAATTCTACGTACACCTTTGACAACACACACACACACACACACACACACACACACACACACACACACACACACACACGCACACACGGAGAGGTAAAGAAACAATATAGATAAGAAATTGAAAAAAAATATAATATAAAATGCACAAATATTAATCATGATCTTTTTTTATTTGTATCTGGCTATTATTTTATCCATTACTATTTGCTTTTACTTTGATTTGTGAATGGTAAGGAAAAAAGTCGTTAAGTATAAAGTTAACGCAAGTAAAGCGTAAAGTTTGCAATAGAGGTTATACGAATTTTTGAACAGAGAGGAAAATGATGGATAACTCGATGTCAGATATTGCTTAGAACGGGAAGGGCAGCTGCGTGGATGCTGGCCCGGGTTGAACGTCTTGGATGGAGTCGGCGGGTGAGTGAAGCGATGCCCCCCCTGACGTACGCTTCCCGGTTGTCAGTTAGGAGTTGCTGTGTGGAGTCAGTCTGGGCTCAAGCAGTGTTCTTTTACTTATATATTTTCTCATCTTTATTCTAGCTAGTTTGTCATAATCTTACCTCTGTTTTAGCGTTAGTTTTATCTCTCCTTATATCCTAGTTTATCCCTTTTTATTCCTGTCTTCCTCCCTCTTTTATCCTTGTTGCATGTGTTGTTATTGTTTTCCTTCGCGTGTGTTTTGTTGTTGTTATTGTCGGCCTCAGGCTTTTGTTTATGTGTGTGTCGCTGTCTCGTTATGTGTCGTTTTGTCCGCAGTCGTGTGGTTGTTACGCCTGTCGGTCCGGCGCTCCGTCCGCCTTTCCTGTCGCTCCGATGTCGCTATTATCAGTGCCATTGTCCATCATATTTCTCTCTCTCTCTCTCTCTCTCTCTCTCTCTCTCTCTCTCTCTCTCTCTCTCTCTCTCTCTCTCTCTCTCTCTCTCTCTCTCTCTCTCTCTCTCTCTCTCTCTCTCAACCTTTCTATCTACCCCTTTATCTATTTTTCTACCTATCTATCCCTCTTTCTCTTTTACTCTTTTTTTCTCTTTCCATCTTTCTCTCTATCTACCTATCTATCTGTTTCTATCTTTCTCTCTCTCTCTCTCTCTCTCTCTCTCTCTCTCTCTCAAACACACACACACACACACACACACACACACACACACACACACACACACACTATCATCCCTGTCCCACCCCGAGCCTCGTCTCACAAAGTTGGAATGGTACACTTTTCCGGGCTGGTCAGCGGAATCTGGCGCGGGAGCAGCTCACCCCGGCAATGATATCCCCATTTAATCAACAGTTAGACTAGAAAATACGTATAAAAATAATTGGTGCTTTCATAATGGTCAGTGGATACAGTCTGGTTGTGTTCGCCGTTCTCTCCGCCCCTCCGCTCCCCCTCCGCCTCATTCACCGCCGCCCCTTCTTTTGCAATTATTAGTCCCTGAGTCACGCGGCGAGGAAGTCGAAGGGAGGTTGTTGGCGTGCTGTTCCGTTCCTGCCTGCTTGCCTGTTTTCTCTGCCTTGTATTGATCTGTTTTTCTTGTCTTTTTGTATGTAGTGTTTGGGGTAGTCACACAACTGTAAGGTGGAAGGCAATTCTTTTGGTGTTCGCTCTGTTTCGTATTGCCCGCTGATCCCTAGCCGATTTATTTCCTTACACATATAGTCGTGTTGTTGTGTTGCATTGTTATAGTCACAGCAGAATGGTTGAAGGGATTTGCTGTGGTGTTCCGTCCGGGCTCTTCTACTGTTTTTACCTTGGCAATTTGCAGTATATTCTCACGGTTATAGGTGTGTTATAGTCACTTGTTTAGTATCAACATTAGCTATGCACTGTTGCTCCATGGTGTTTCTCGCTTCTTCAGTTGAGGTGCTTAAATGTGTGAGGAGATTATGTGCTATGCTATGATGATGTGAGAGGCATTGAAAAGAGTATAGGAAGGGTCGGTTAGATATGTAAAATTTGATGGAAGGGAAAGACATGTCATATTGTGATGCTTCTGTTGGTTATGGTGATGGTGATGGTGATGGTGATAATGGTGTTGATAATGATGGTGATGCTATTCAGTTGGAGACAAGATAATAGTTTAAAATTAGGAGAACACGATTAACCTAAGACATTGGAAGAGAAAGGAAATGCTGACTGGTATACTGATGGTGGTGATGGTGGTGGTAATTGTGTGTATAGGGGGAGCTTAGAATCAGATAAGTACTTACAAACGACTTCATTATTACATAGACAAACTACTACGAACCTGATTCATGTATAGCGACTCATATATAATTCATGTGGTCCATAATTACCACTTAATTCCTCCTTCCTTCCTCCCCTTAACTCTCTTCTTCCTCCACTTCCTCCTTCCACCTCTTATCCCACACTTCCTTCTTCCTCCTCCCCTCTAACTCACTTCCTCTACTCATCCACCTCCTGGCCTTAATTCCATCCACCTCATCCTTATTCCTTCCTGTTACTCCTACTCTCCCACTTTCCTTATCCTCTTCTTATCTCTTACTTTCTCCTTCACCTTCTGTCCTTCTCTCCATCCACGTCATTTGTTTCCCCTCTTGTATCTTTTTTTCCCTCACTTCCTTTTCCCTCCACTTCTTCTTTACTTCTTCTTCCACTTTCTATTTCCGTCTGATTTACTCTGGCTTCCATCCTTCCTTCCCATATTTCTTCCATCCATCCTTCAATTATTCCCTTCTTTTCTTACTTTTTCCACCTATTCCGCCCTTACTTCTTCCATCTAACTCTTCCTTTCTGCTTCCATTGTCCCCCTTCCATCACCTTTTATTTCCTCCTCACCTCCTTATCTCCGTTCCTCTGCCTTACCCTTGCTTCCATCCCTCCCATACTTCTTCGATCCATTTTTCTCCCTCTTTTCCTCTCCACCCCCCTCCAGCCCAAGCCTTATCTTCCCCCGTAACCCGCCGCGGGGCTCCATAAACAACGCCTGATAAATCAACTCCCCACCCAATAAATTCTGGCGCCGCCCCGCAGAGAGAGAAAGAGAGAGACACAACAAAAAGACTATCGTATCAGCGCTATTTCTCGGCGCCTTGATGGATGACGCCGCGAAGGGAGATTGATGGATTGATTACCTTGATGGATAGGCCGAGGTACTGATTGAGTGACTGGCTGGCTACCTGGGGGACTGATTGATTGAGTTTTGTTGGAGGCGATTGATTGGTTGATTGAATGATTGGCTACCTAACTGACTGGAGATGATTACTCCCTTGATTGTCTGACTGGCCACTTGACTGACCGACTGATTGATTATTGGTGGTGACTGACTGATCGATTGGGTGACTGGCTATCTGACTGACTGATTGAATATTGCGGAAGGAGGTCGATTAGTTGTTCCTCTTGGTTGATAGGCCTTGTAATGACTAAATGACTGGCTACCTGACATTGATATTTTGTGATGATAATAACTGATTGCTTACTTAAATTGATTGACCCTGGTACTGATCGACTGAGTGACTGATTTTTATTTATTGATCAGCCAAATGACCAAACTCGTATGTCGTCTTTCAGCTAAAAATGCTTAGTGATAGTTTGATTTGACTGACCGATTGACTGTTTTCCTCGACTGTCTGACCGAGAAACATATTATTGACTGCCCTCGTGACTGACTAACCGAATATATTTCCGAATGACTGATAGATATATGCTATTTATACGCTGGTTTAAGACAAATATAAAGATGACAGTTGACCGGCTTATTAACTTACTATCTTCATTAACAAGCCAATTAAATTATTCATAGACTGCCTGGCTGACTAACTGCTTTTTTTCATTGACTGACAAAACAACATGATTAAAATTTGCGGCATTTGACTAACTGATTACCTGACAACATGACTGATGAGTTGACAGACTAATCAATAAATCGCTATGAGTCAATTAAGGGCCTTGCTTCACCTCTGGGTCCAGTAAATTACATGCAGAAAAATGTTGCCGAAATGTTGGAAAGTGGAAATTGGATCAGGAAGTGGAGCAATTAAGCGCTCATAAAAAGTTAGAACTGATCAGGGAAGTGAAGACGGACCCTGAGAGGAGATTCCTTTTTATTTTTTTATTTTTTTTTATAGCGTGGCCGTTGGAGTTTGAGAGATGGTGCTGCTGCCTTGTGGGTGAAATTATATAAGAAAATTCCTAATAACTGTTGATTTGACCGATTGATTGCCTTGATTGACTGGCCAGGGAAATGATTGACTGCCTGTTTGACCGACTGACCGACATTTAAATTTTATCGTAATGTATTTTCTATCGGCTGTCAATATTTTGCCATGAGTGATCTTATAATATAGTGATCTTTAATTTTGTTCTTGTTAGATTTTTTTCTGTACGTGCGTGTTTTTGCTTTGTTGTGTGTGTATGTGAAGAGAGAGAGAGAGAGAACAAAAACAGAAAAAAACCCCGATTATTTATGACTCGGTAACCTCATGCCAACCCAGCACAGTAACACACACACGAACACTCTCCCCCTATGCAAAGAGCCTCGACCCCGCCCGGCCCAGACCACTCACCGCTAAGTCCATATCGTGCTAGACCGAACCATCCCGTGTGTCTGCGTCGCTTGTGTCACGGATCAGGAGTATTTACGACACGCGGCTCACTCGAGGGCAGGATAAACAGACTAATTGGAGAAGAAAACTGACGCGGGAAGAATTATCGCGATTTATGAATGTTCCTCCGTCCAAAGCGTCGCCATAAAAAAGGAAACGGAGGCCAATTATGAAAACACTAATTGGCGTTTATTAAGGTTCGAATTGGAGACGTCAGAGAGAGTTTTTAGGTGAGCTGTCTTGCTGAACTTCTTATGCTTTTGATGTATACTTAATGGAACTCGGAATATTTAGCTGTGACTTATGAATGTTTCTCTGTCCAAACCCTCGCTATAAATAATGTAAGTTGGACTAGTTATGAAAACCCTAAGTTCCTCTGTCCAAACATTCGCTGTAAATAAAGGAAGATTAAACAAATATAAGAAACAGTGATTGGAATTTATTATGGTGGGAGATGAAGATGTCAGAGAGTCTTAAGATGCCAAATTGAAATTCATATGCTTTTGTTATATACTTAATGGAACTGAGAATACTTTGGTGTGATTTGTGACTGAACTTAGTGTGCTTTTAATACATACTTAATGAGACTTGTATTATTGTGGTTTGAAACACCTAAAATGACCTTACAAATATAGGGAATATATATAGAGCTAAGGGATAAAGTTTAACCTCATTACAGCTTAACTCACATATAGAAAAATGTTTGTTGTTAATTATACCGTCTAAAATGACCGACAAGTATACAGAGGAAAGACACCTAAGGGGAAAAAATACACTTCGAAAGGACAGATTTAGGCAAGTGTAGAAAAATCGTTTGCAGCTGATATAAAAATAAAAGGGAGAAAATTAAAGTAAAGAAAGACAAATTTAGGAGCACAGAGAAAAATATGTTTGCAGTTGTGTGTGTGTGTGTGTGTGTGTGTGTGTGTGTGTGTGTGTGTGTGTGTGTGTGTGTGTGTGTGTGTGTGTGTGTGTGTCATTCTGCCTAATTCACGCCACACTGTAAAGCCGCCGCCTCATAATTCAGCATTAAAGAGGGACGCGATGTGGAGCGTGTGAGGGAATTGAGTTTGGTATAATTAAGTCTAAATAATTTAATCAGGGGTTTTGTTTTGTGTGTGTGTTTGTGTGCGTGCATGTGTGTGTGTGTGTGTGTGTGTGTGTGTGTGTGTGTGTGTGTGTGTGTGTGTGGTAAAATAATTGAGGTCGATTTCAGGAGATTAACGTGAACCTGTCGTGTTGCAAAATGTGACATATTAAAAAGATCTGAAGTGATACATTCTCGATCCGACGCTTGGCTTTCTCTATTACCTATGAACCCATTCATCATTTACCCATTTATTTAGCTTTATTTATCTTTATTATAGCTTAGGGTAGCAATAGGGTATCAAGACATCTCTTACTGAATTTGACCGCTCCTTTGGACTCTCATTTCCTTCTCTGATTTCGGAGCAGTGTATGACAGTTTTTTTTGTGTGTGTTTGCTTCTTGTCCTTAAGCTGCCTCCTTTACTGTAAAAAAAATACGACCTACAGATATTCAAAAGGTTCACCTCATCCGAATTTGACCTCTCCCCTGGCCTCTCATTCCATTTTCTGTTTTCGAAGCAGTGTATGACTATCTTTTTTGCTGTTGGTTTTGAGTTTTGCCCGTGAGCTGCCTTCCTTACTGTGAAAAAAATACGACCTACTTATATACAAAGGTTCCGATAGCACTTCGCTGATTCCAAGCTACCCACTTATATATAAAGGGTTCCGATAGCACGTCCCTGATTCCAAGTTACCCAAGTGAGGCAGGTAAGGTGTGCTGGTAATTAGGGAGTCACGTCACGTCATGTAGTCCCGCTAAGGTGTGTAACGCGTTAATGGGTCCCTTTTTACAACCTAAGTACAAGGACCGTGATGTAGTGAGGTCATTAGCGACAGATAGGAGGAAGGATAATGGGTTGAACTCGCTATTATAAGGACTTGATTAATGAGCGTCGTTTAATTTTAGTTCTTTGTCGTGTTTTATTTTATTTATGGCTTGTCTTTCCCTCGTGTTTATAGTTGTAATTATTTTCATCATTAAAGTTATTACGCTTTTCTTCTTCTTTCTTTCCTTCTTCTTCTTCTACTATTACTACTACTATTACTACTGCTACATCTATTACTACTTACACACACACACACACACACACACACACACACACACACACAAGCATACACACACGCACACACGCACGCACACACACGCATAAATACTACAAGCTTAATGCTACAAGGCACTAAACACGATTCTAATGAAATGAAGTTTGCCAATAAAAGCAACCCGCGCCATGATGCACAACAACAACAACAACAACAACAACAACAACAACAAGACACACAGCAAGCGAAAGCAATAGTAGTAATAACAATAACGAGAAAAATAACTGGGTCGTATCACAAGAGAGAGACCCCCTCCCTCCTGCACCACCAATAAGAGTCTTTCGTAACAGGAGACACCCAGCTACTGTAACCTGACCCCCCTTCTTTTCCCCCTCTCTTTTCCCTCTCTTCCTTCCCTTCTCCCTTCTTCTATCTTCCCCTCTACCCTTTCTCTTTCCTCATCGCCCTCCTTGTTACCTTCTCTTTTCCCTCCATATTCTCTCTCCCGTCCCGCACCTCCTTCCACTATCCCTTTTCCTGCTTCCTTCTCATTCTAGTCCCACTCTTCTTTTCCTCCCCTTCCTTCCTTGTTCCCTTTTTACTCAAATCTCCTTCCTTGTACCTCTCTTCCTTTACCTCCCTTCCTTTTCCTTTCTTCCTTTACCTCCCTTCCTTTTCCTTTCTTCCCCTCTCATCTCAACTTTTCATTTTATCCCTCCTTTGCTAACCTCCCTTACTTCCCTCACCTTCCTCACTGTATTTCCTACCCTCCTTCCTCCCCTCTTTCGCTTCTCCATCCTTTACCTTTCTTCTCATCCTACATCTCCTTCCCTTCCTTCCGACCCTCCCTCACCTCCCACTCCCACCTCTCTTCCACGCTTCATCTCCCTTCTTCTTCCCCTTCTTTCCCCCTGAGATCCCTCCCTTCACGCTCCTCTAATAAGGCTTTTGTGTGACTGTGATTAGCCTTAAGCGGTTTTGTTTGCTCCCTTTCTCCCGCCGATATTGTTCACCCTTTGTGAGACCTAACACGGAGAAGGACCGGCGAAGGGAGGTAGGCGATCGGGGTGTGTGTAAGGGGAAGTTAAGGAGGTGAAGGGAGAATACGTGTGTGTGGGTGGCGTGTGTGATGGGAAGGTGTTGGGGGGTCGTAGCAAAGGGGTGAGGACCGGGGAAGGGAAGGGAGGGAGGTGATCAGGGTTATGTTAAGGGGAGTTACGTAGGTAGAGGGGAGGATATGTGTATGGGGGTGAGGTGTGCTGGGGAAAGGTGTGTTGGGGGTGAGAGTAGAGGGGACGAGGACCAAAGTAAGGAGGAAGATAGGAAGGGTGTGTGTTAGGGTAAGTAAGGTGTGTCAACGGTAGGTTAGGTTAGGTTAGGTTAGGTTAGGTGTGTGTAGGGGAGAGTTTAGAATGTGGAGGGGTGGATAAGTCTGTGAGGGTGGCGAACTAGGAAGGGGTGAGGGATGCGGGAAGAGGTGTGAAGAGGTACTATTTTGATCGTGAAGGGAATGAGGCGATTAGGGTGTGTACAGAGGAGGTGCAAGGAGTTAAAGGGGGGAAAGAGAGATAGATGTCTGTGTGGGTAGCGTGTGTTAGGACGAGGTGTGTGTGTGGGAGGGGGTAATAGTGGTCTGAAAGAGGTGTGAAGGGTACTATCTTTGATCAAGTGAACAGTGACTAATATATCATCTAAGCGTGTAAATCGTGGTAGTCATGGTTCCTCTATCTTGTCAGCAGCATATGGGTTATAGAGGCACCGAGCACGAGAGAGAGGAGACAGAGAGAGAGGGGTCAATAAAAAGGATTGAGTGTGTTTGATCAGGTGCAGGAGAGGTATCGCACCGTGTGTATCTTGTCAGTCATGGTGTGTATTTCTTGTCAGCCGAGGGGGGTAACAGAGGGACAAAGGTAAAGAGGACAGGGAAGAAGGAGAGAGAAGGAGAGAGAGAGTATGTATTGTTAGATGGGCGAAAATAAGTGTGTTTGGTCTAGTGTGTGGAAAGAATTATCGCTTGTTTATTGTGTTAGCTTGCCTTATCAGCAGAATTAGGTAAAGAAAAAATTAACCTAGAGTATAGAATCACAGACAGAGGGTTGAGTGTGTGTGATAAAGTGCATAGACATAAAATCATGGTGTATTTTGTTAGTTTTATTATGGTTATATCTTGTCAGAAAACAGATTATAGAAAATTTAACGTAAAGATTAGACTGTGAAAGCGTGAAAAATGGAGAATGCAATGATAGATGGGCAGCTAAGTGTGTTTGAACAAGTGTATAGAGAGTATAATATTGTTTGTATCCCCACAGCTCTCTAAAAACGGATTCCTGATAAAATGAAGATGAGAGGAAAAGCATTAGAAACAAAGAATGACTGAGAAATTAAAAGTGCAGGAATAAGAATTTTTGATCAAACTTAACTTACATATCATAGCCTTGGTGTCCATATCCTATCATTATATGCCTAATGGGAAGATGATGATTAAAATGAAGAGTATATTGAACAGAGTAGAAGAGTAAGTAAGGGGAAAAAAGTATGAAAACCAGTATTAGGAATCAAAGTTGTATAAAAGCAAAAGAGAGTACGGGACAGATTAACGGAGTACAGCAGAGAGGCAGCAGTGTCAAGTGTGTGTAAGTAAAGAGCACTTTCATCAGGGAGGCCGCCGCTGTGTACACGCCGTAAGAGTGACGCCGTAATGTAGTAAGTAACGAACATGTGTCAACCGCGGTACGCAGACTCATTACGCACCACTTGGAGGTCCCGAATCTAGTGATAATTGTATTTGCTTGGCCTTGCGTGTGTACAGAGGAAACAAAACAGCCGGGCGTGTTAGATTAATGATGTAATTGTAGTTTTATCATTAGTATTGCTGCGTTGGTGATGAGAGAGAGAGAGAGAGAGAGAGAGAGAGATAATATAGTTCAAACAATAAAAAAAGAACGTTGACGAGACTTTTTGTTATATATGGTTGCCAATGGAGCTATTTTTTTCTGCTTTGTTTATATTTAGTCTAATCAAAGCCTTATACCAACCAACCACCTAAGAAGCAAACAAACAAACAAACAAAAACAATCTAACGAATCAAAAACCTACAAGTATATTTATCATTAGATTTTTTTTTTTTGCCTTTTTCATTCAGTTTGTCTTGAAAACCATAAATGCCTATCCTTAGAACTTCATGGCACCAGCAAGCCTAGCCGATGGTGCTGACAGAAAGAAATAAAAAGATGGAATTGTCATGGTTTTCTCTTTTTTTTTTAGGCGAATACTAAAGTGAAAGAAAAGAGTGTCGAAGGTTTGGTGATGAGACGGCAGGAACGTCCCCCACCCACCCCCCCTCTTCCCCTCCCTACATGCTGTGTGTCTCGCAGGTCATAGATATTCAAGGCCGCAGGTTAGGCTAATGGGAAGGACGAAGGGAGAATGGGGTCAGGGTGGGTGTGTGCGTGTGTGTGTGTGTGAGAGAGAGAGAGAGAGAGGGAGAGGGAGAGGGAGAGGGAGTTAGCAGGTGAGATAGATGGGAATGTATTGTTGATTTATCACCTGCATTTGTCATTGGTCTGTTCATCCTTCTGGGCCTCATTAACCCTACTTAATTATCTCGTAATGATCCCTTAATGGGCTAGGTTTATCATTATTATTATTGTTATTATTATTATTATCATTATTATTGTTGTTGTTTTCACTGTTTTGCTACTCTGGCTAACTTTCTTTCATAACATCCTCCTCCTCTTTCTTCTCCTCTTCCTCCTCTTCTCGTCCTCTGTCTACTCCTCCTCTTATTAATACTGATACACACACACACACACACACACACACACACACACCTCTTAACACAATCCTTTCCTCAAACTTCTCATCGCTCCAGCCTGTTGCTCCCCTTATTTAAGCGCTGTATAATGAGGAGGAGGAGGAGGAGGAGGAGGAGGAGGAGGAGGAGGAGGGAATAGACTTAAGAAGAGTATCGGAAGGAGAAGAACGGAGATAAGAAGAATGAGAGGAAGAAGAGGAGGGAGTGGAATTGAGGGAGGAGTCACAAGAGGAAGAACTGTATCAAAAAGAGGAGGAGGAGGAGGAGGAGGAGGAGGAGGAAACAGAAGTGAAACCGAGAGGAAGAAATGGGACAATGAGAGAAGGAAGAGAAAATAGTAAGAATGTTATTTGCTGGAGATTAAAACTTCCACTAGTAATTATGATTGAAAGAAGAGAAAAAAAACACTTGAAATCTAATCATACATGCAAGAAAAATGGATTAAAAAAAAAATTACGTACCGCTTTGAAATTTACGATACGAGAGAGAACTCATTGACAACGGAAGATGAAAATGAAAATAAGAAAAATATGGAAGAAAATCAGATTGGAAGATGATGTGAGATTAGCAGAAAATAAAACAATAAATAACTTAATGAAGGACGATCAAAGAAAGGGTTACCAGAGCTCATCCAAATTAAGGAAAAACGATCATGTAAAAAAAAAGTCGCTTCCGTCGCGCTGGCTTGGGTTCGGGAGTCACTGCTTCTTAATAAGGTTCGCTTTACATAATAACGCCAATTATCACACGCCCGAGACGTTAATGGGGCGCTGGGTGATGGATGTAGCGACGCGCCCCAGGAAGTGACCTGATCTATTACCTGCCGGGACCCGCAACGTCTGGCCCGGCGAGCGAGATTGTCTTTTAGCTTGTTACTTAACCTTGTATAGTAATTTGTAGGTGGGGGTGGACCTTTTAATAGGAGTGTCTTAAGTCTGACTTCTTAACATGTATTTTTTGAGCCGCGGCAAACAGGTAGGAAAAAAAATAAAGATCGGAACATAGAAGTAGACAGACAGATAGATGGATGAATGGATAGAGGAAATGAAGCAGCTCAAGGGCATAAAAAAGTGTAGAAAAAAGCCCGCTAAATGAAAACGAAAAATTCCGCTAAAACGATAGATAGATAGATAGTCTTTTCATTTTCTTGCTGTCTGTATATATTTAGGGTGGTGTGTGAAGGCAGTGATGGGAGCTTATATTGCATCTGCAGTGTGTATCTTATAGGGAAGCATATTCTGTAGTCTGTTTAATTCTTGATAGGTTATTGACGGAACAGATGAGTCTATGGTGTATAAATTGATGCGTGTAATTGAGGACATAATAAATTTAGAACCAATAATTTTATAAAGAAGTATGACAAACAAAACAAAGAGAGAATTGAGAGTGCGATCGTAAATGTATGAGCGTCGTTATGTGGTAAGTAATATAAGGCAAAGCTATGTACAGAAGAACATTTATTTGACGGAAAAGGTAATCTACGGCACCTGATGACGGTAACTATCCGGCGGCGTGGAGTGTGACCTTTCGCGAGGCGTGACGCAAAAATGATTACACAGCATCGCGTAGCACATGTTATAAGAGCTGCTTTGATGTATCACACACACACACACACACACACACACACACACACACACACACACACACAGATCCCCCCCCCCCCACACACACACAGATCCCCCCCCACACACACACACAAATACAAGCATCCCCTCCCAACACACACACACACACACACACACACACACACACACACACACACACACACACGCAGGACAGCACAAAGCACTCAGCGGTAATGCACAGTTTTGCCGCCATAAAAGCAAAGCAAAAACTAGAGTATTGAATGAAACACTGTATTGCGACCACCGCGGAAACATTTTTATATTTTTTATCTATATGCATGAGTCCATATATACGTGTTCATACATAGTACATATATAGTAGTTGGAAATATGGCTACACACACACACACACACACACACACACACACACACACACACACACACACACTCCGTAGCGCAACAACACACTCCGTGGCGCAACTGGTTAGAGCGCTGCACTGCCAGGCTTCACCGGCTGATATGGCGCCGGTTCGAGCCCGTTCAGGCCGGATTCTTTCCGTTGACTAAGAGTGGTTACTGTCCCCCCATGAGCAAGGGGGATGGGGTGTGCGGTGTGTGAGGTCCTGGCAGTACCCAGAGATCGACTATTAAGATCACTTGCTCATGTCGGGAGGGTAACTGTTGACGATTAAGAGTCCAACTCGTGATCATGCCGTGGTGAATTACACACACGCGCGCTCACACACACACACACACACACACACACACACACACACACACGTCAGGTAACATTTCCTGTGGTTACTGATCCGTCTCTCTGTCTGTTTATGTTTCTGTCTATGTATGATGTATGTATGTATGTTTGTGTGTATGTATGTACGGATGCATAAGTAATCCAATCACTGGTGGATCTTAAAGCAACGCTTTCTCTCTCTCTCTCTCTCTCTCTCTCTCTCTCTCTCTCTCTCTCTCTCTCTCTCTCTCTCTCTCTCTCTCTCTCTCTCTCTCTCTCTCTCTCTCTCTCTCTTTCACCCACTCCTTCCTCCCCAGCATCCCTCCTTTCACCCCCCCTCCCTCAGTTCCCCACCCTCTCTCCCCCACACTTCCTTCCCTCCCGCCCATCTTTTTTCCCTTAACCCTATCTCCGCGCTTTTTCCCCTCCCCCGAGTAACTTTTTCCCTGTGTTGTTGTGGGACCTTACGTGGCCTTGTTTGTTTTTCCTTCCTTTCTTCCTATTCTCTTGTCTTCCTTTCTTCTCATATTTTCCCTCGCCTTCTTTAGTTTCTTTTTCCTTTTTTCTTATCATGTTTTCCTTCCCTTTATCTGTATACGCTCCCTTACTTCCCGCCTTTTTTTTCCCTCCTCCCTTTTTTTCCCTCCCTTCCTTCCCATATATATTTTTTTCTCCCGTTTATCTTTTATGTGTCCCAACCCATCTCTCTCTCTCTCTCTCTCTCTCTCTCTCTCTCTCTCTCTCTCTCTCTCTCTCTCTCTCTCTCTCTCTCTCTCTCTCTCTCTCTCTCTCTCTCTCTCTCTCTCTCTCTCTCTCTCTCATTTTTCCTAATTTCCACCTTTCTTTTCCCCCGTTCTTTCTTTCTCCTTATTTTTTTTTCAACCTCCCCTCTCTTATTTCCTCCCTCCTACCCTCGCTCTATTATGCCTTCCTCTCCTTCCCTTTTTCTTCCTTTCATTACCCATTATTCTTCCTCGCATCCTTATCCTTCCCTATCTCTTTTCCTTTCCCCAATCCCTTCCTCTTTTTACCCTATTACCTCACTCTCCCCTTTCCTTTTCTCGTATCCCATCCTTTCCCTTCTCTTCACCTCCCCAGATCCGTTCCTCTCTCTTTCTAACCCATTACCTCCTCATTCCCCTCCCTTTTCTTTCTCTCCTCTGTCCTCTCCCATCCTCCTCCTCTTTGCCTCTCCAAATCCCTTCCTTCTTTACCTTCCTTTTCTCTTTTTATCCCGTTACCTTATTCTCTCCAGTTCTTCTCTCCTTTCCCATGCTCTTCCTCACCACAACTCCGCGTGTGTGTGTGTGTGTGTGTGTGTGTGTGTGTGTGTGTGTGTGTGTGTGTGTGTGTGTGTGTGTGTGTGTGTTTACCTAGGTTTGGGGGCAATTTCCGGAGCCGCTGAATCGATGTCACCCGTTGAGGCGCCAGAATCAATTATTTGCTCCGGGCGGCCGCGGCGGCGTGGAGAAAAGGCCGCCACAATGTTATCTCGGCCCCATTGACTTGTTGTGGGGGGGTAAGGGGGGCGGGGAATGAGGGGAGGAGGGGGGGAATTGGGAAGGAAAAGAGCGAGGGGGTGGGAGTGGTGAAGTTGGGGGGTAAAAGGAGGGTGTCATAGGGGAAAGGAGGAGGGGTAGGAGGGATGGGAGAATGGGAAGGGGAAGGAAGAAGGGGTAGGGGTAGTGGAGGGTGGCGGAAGGAAAGGCGGGAGGTAAGAGAAGGATGGGAGAGGGGAAGGAGAAAGGAAGGAGGGGTCGTGGGGGTGGTGTAGGCCTGGGGGGGTAGGAGGGGGATGGGAAGGGAAGGAAGGAGGGAATAGAGGAAGAAATAGGGGAAGGAAGGCGGGGTAGTGGAGGTGAGGGGAAAGAAGGGGAGGGTGGGAACGGAAAGGAAGGTGAGGGAGAAGAGGAGAGACAAATGCAGGGATAATTAAGAATGCATGAAAGGGAGAAAGAAAACGGCGCGTTGAGAGAACAATTGAAGAGGAAATGAAAGATGGAAAGATTGCCGAAGCAGGGTAGAGTAGTATAGTAAAATCTGTTGTGGAGGACGTTAGGAAAGGCCTTTATACTATAGTGGACTAGTACAGGTGATGATGATGATGATGATGATGTGGTTGCTTTAGCTGGTGGGAAGGTGGTGGTGAGGGTTAGGTCTTTTTTGCATTTGTTTCTATATGGTTCCTCTTTTGTAGTGGGGCGTTTTTTTCCTTGTTTACTTGCATGTTTTGTTTTGTCTGATGTTATGTATTTCTTCCTTGACGGGTATTTTGTTTTGTTAGTAATGTGTTTATCGTAATATAGTTTGCGTATTTTGGTAATTTTATATACTAAGTTATTGTTGATTCTCATTATTATTATTTCTTTGGTATATTAATTCACGTGTTTATTTTATTTTATTGCATTTTATATATTTTGTTTATTTACTCATTTACGGATTCATTGATTTTATATATATACTTATTTATGCATTTCATTTATAATTTATTTCAGACACGACTTGGCATGTAAATAGTGATGATGATGTTGTTGTTGTTGTTGGTGGTGGTGGTGTTGCTATCGTCATTGTTTGTTTGTTGTTGTTGTTGTTCCTGTGTGTGTGTGTGTGTGTGTGTGTGTGTGTGTGTGTGTACGTAATATTGATCTAATTGGCAACTCACCACCGCGCGCTCGCTTCCGTCCGTCCACATGTTGGTTTGGCAAGGTCACACACACACGCACACACACACACTGAACAACAACAACAACAACAATAACAACAACGGCAACACAAAGTTAACTCCATGATGGTCCAAATGAGAGAGAGAGAGAGAGCACGCCAAGCAGCTGCAACACATTCGGTCAGCTGCGACTCGGAAGGGAGGAGGAAGAGGGAAGGGGAGAGGAACGGATGACGGGGGAGTAGGTAGGGAGGAGAAGGGACCTTAGGAGAGGGAGAGGGGAGGGGAGTGGGGAGCATGGCAGCGGATATGAGAGTTGCAGGGGAGAGACAGTATGGGAATGAATGGAAGGGAAGTAGAGAGGAATAGGGAGAACGGGAAGGCGAGGAGAGAAGGAAATGGGGAGGGAAGAGGATGATGATGAGATTAGAGAAGAAGAGAAGAGGAGAGAGATGGAACCGATAAAAGGGACATATGGTTGGGTAGGGAAGGGGGAGAGGAGGATGGGGAATTGGTATAGAGGAGAAGAGAAAGGCGGAGCGGGAGAGGAGGGAATGGAATGAAAAGGAAGAGTGAATAAGAGAACATAGTAAAGAGTCAGGAAAGTAAAGGGGGAAAGAAGGGAGGATAAAATAAGAGTAGATGAGAGCGAATAGGGAGAAGGAAAGGAAGGGAGGGGAGGAGAAAGGAACGTGACGAGGAAAAAGGAAACAAGGAGAGAGGAGGAGGAGGAAGAGCAAATAGCGGGAATAGACTAAGAGCGAGAAGGAGGAGGTGAGAGAGGAAGGAATGGGAGGGGATTGGAGAAGGAAAGAACGCCGATGATAAGGGAGAGGAAGGGAAGGGAAAGGAAGGGTAGTGAGGGATGTAAAGGGGAGGGGGGAAGGAAGGAAAGGGAGGTAGGGAGATGGGGAAAGGGAGGCAAGGAGAGGGGAAGGTCAAGGGAAGGAAAGGGGAGGGGGAAGGAAGGGAAGGGAGGAAGGGAGAGGGGGAAAGGGAGGCAAGGAAAGGGGAGGAGGGAAGGAAGGAAAGGTAGGTAGGGAGAGGGGGAAGGGAGGTAAGGAGAGGGGACGGTAAAGGAAGGTAAAGGGAGGGGGAAGGGGGGAAGTTACGTCACCCTTGGGTCCTCCCTTAATGACTAGTTACGCCAAAACGCTCGATCGATATGAGGCTGCTCTCTCTCTCTCTCTCTCTCTCTCTCTCTCTCTCTCTCTCTCTCTCTCTCTCTCTCTCTCCAAACAGCCTCAAACTCACCCCGAAATCCCATTCCCTTTTTCCGTTTCTCCCCTTTCTCCCCTCTTACTGATTCGAGGCCCTCTCTCCTCCCTTTCCTCCCTCTCTCCTCCCTTCTCTCCCCTTTATACCTCCCTCTCCCTCCTCTCCCTCCCATTCATTCTTATTCCCCCAGTTTCCCATTAGCTCCATAATTATCTCTGTTCTAAGCTACCTTATTCCCGCTCTCTCTGTTTCCTTATTTCCTTTCCTTTCCTCTTTTTCTCCTTCATCCATTATTGTTTTCTCCTCTTCTTGTTCTCTGTGACATTTTTTTTCCTCTTGTCTCCTCTTCACTCATTCTTGTTTTCTCCTTTTCTTGTTCTCTCTTTCCTTATTTATTTACCGATTATTTTTCTTGTATCCTTTTTTTCTGTTTCTTTGTTTCCTTTCCTTTCCTTTTGTCTCTTCTTCACCCATTCATGTTTCTTCCTCTTCTTTTTCTCTCTGCTTCCCTATTTCCTCTTCTTTCCTCGTCTCTCCTCTTTACCCATTCTTGTTTTCTCCTCTTGTTCTCTCTGCCTCTATATTTTTCCCTTTCCTTCCTCTCTCGCCTCTTTCTTTTTCTTTCTTTCCTCTTTCCTCATCATCTTTGTTTCCTCCTTCACTGCTTTTATCCCTAATGGCGCTTTTCTTTTTCCTTCCTCCCTATCCATTTTACTTCATCACAATCAACTCTGTCCTTCCCCTTTCCCTTTTCCTTCCCCTTTTCCCATATCCTTCCCTTTACATAACTAAGCCTCCTTCCCTCCCTTTACATAACCCGCTTGTTTCTTCCCCTTTCCATTCCCTTACATAACAGTTCTTTCCCTTTACCTTCATTATTAATTAGGAACCCTTTTATTTTGCCCTACCTGGTTTTCTTCTTCAGTTATTTCCCCTTTTTCTTTATTTTTACTCAACAATCGTTTCTTTTTCCTCACCCATTTTCTTATCGTTATTTAACATCGCATTCTTTCCTTCCATTTACTTGTTATTTTACATTTCTTTCCCACCTTTCCTTCCTTCATTTTTTCCTTCCCATTTTCTCATTATATAACAACGCATTCTTTTTCTCTTATTTCCTTCTCATTCACTATTTTTTTTCCAGCTCTCTCCTTCCTTTCACATTTTTCCTTCCTCTTTTCTTCATTTTATACGATTCTTCCTTCCTTCCTAATCCATTTTTTCCCTTTACACAAGAGTGCTTTCTTCGCCCCCTTGAATTTTCTATAACATTACGTACTTTTTTCTCCTTTTCTTTCCTTATATAATCTCTCCTTTTCTTTCATTCTTCGCCCCCTTAAATTTTCCACGACATTACACCTTTTTCTCTCTCGTTTCCTTCTCTTGTATAACCTTTCTCTCATTTTTTTTTATGGAGCAATCATTTCTTCTCCCCTTCCTTCCTATTACTTAACAACTTTCTTTTTTTATCATTTTCCTCTTACTCCCCTTACTTAATTGTCCCTCTTTCCCTCCCTCTTTCCTTGCACTTAACAACCTGTATAACAATTTTCCTCTCCCCTTTCTCCCCTCCTTTCCTTCTCCTGTTTCCGCTCCTGTGTTTTATCGTATTTTCTTCCTCTTTTCGTCTCTGTACTTTCTTTCTCCCCTGTTTTTCATATATTCCTAACAACTTTGTATTTCTCATCTCTTCCCTCCTCCTTATCTCCCCTTTTCGTTCGTTCCTGTATTTTATTCCTGTTTCCTTCTCCTTTCTTTACCCCTTTCTTTCATTCTTCCTTGTTTTCTTCACATCTCTAACTTACAAATTCTAACATTGTATATTTTATATCTTCCAAAAGCCTCCTCGCCTTTTCCAAACTGCTATTTCCGATCCCTTTATATAACAGGCCTCCTCTTCCTCCCTTTTCTCTCTCCCTCTCCCTCTCCCTTTCCCTCCCCCTTTACGTAACACCCCTTCTTTTTCGTTAAACTCCTTCCCTCATCCCTTCTAAATTAACAACTTTATATTCTCTCGCCCTCGTCTTAGGCCTCTCCCCTCCCTTCCTCTCCCTTCCTCTTTCCCCTTTCTCTCCACTCCTCTCCCTTCCTCTCCCCTCCCCTTCCTCTCCCACCCGTTCCCTCCCCTTCTCGTTCTGAACTTCTCTCCCTCTCCTATTTCCCCTTTTTCTTTTACTACCTAACAACTTTCTCCCTTCATCTGCTTCCTCCCTTTTCCCTTCCTACTTTCCCTTCACCATCCCTTCCTGCTTCCTTCCCTTTCACTGTTCCCTTTTCTTTTTCTTTCATCTCCCTTCTTCTCCCTCATCTTTCGGCTCCCTACTCCTTTTCTCCTTCCACTACCTTCCCTTTCCTTCTCTTTCTCGTCCCTCCCTCCTACCTTACCCTTCCTTCCTCTCTCTTCTCCTTCCTTTCCTCCCTCTACTTTCCCTTTCCTTTCCTTCTCCCTTATCCCTCCTTTACTCGCTCTACCCTTCCTAGCCTCCCTTTTCTTTCCTCTCCTTCCTTTCCTTCCCTTTCCTATCCTTCCTTTTCCTTCCTCTTCCTTCTCCTTTCTTTCCTCCCTCTGCTTTCCCTTCCCTTTTCTATCCTTCTTTTTCCTTCCTATGCCTTCTCTTTCCTTCCCCTCCTTCCTCTTCCCTAATCTTCCTTTTTAATTGATCTCTTTTCCTCTTACGTTTCTTCCAATCTCGCAGCCTCCATCCCTTCCTCCTTCTTCCTCCACTTCACCTCTCGCTTCCCTTTCCTCCCTCCCTCCCTCTTCTCTTATTCATCAACCCCTATTTGCCTCCTCCTCCTCCTCCACCCTGTATATATTTTTTTAACCTTTCCTTTGTCTCCCCTTCTACGTTCTCCATTCCTCTCCTCTCCTCTCCTCTCTTTCTTTCTTGTCTTCCCCTCTTCTCCCTGTTTACCCTTCCCTCCCCTTACGTCTGACTCATCTCTCTCCCTTCACCCTCTCAAACCTTCCCTCGCATATTTTTTTTTATAAATTTCATTTCGTTCGCTTTGAAACTGTGTCCGTCCGTCTCTCTCTCTCTCTCTCTCTCTCTCTCTCTCTCTCTCTCTCTCTCTCTCTCTCTCTCTCTCTCTCTCTCTCTCTCTCTCTCTCTCTCTCTCTCTCTCTCTCTCTCTCTCTCTCTCTCTCTCTCTCTCTCTCTCTCTCTCTCTCTCTCTCTCTCTCTCTCTCTCTCTCTCTCTCTCTCTATCTATCTTTCCATTCATCGTCTTATCCTATTCCTCACTCCACTCCCCTTCCCTGCCCTTCCCTTCTCTTCCCATCACATCTTTTCCCTTCTCTTTATCATCCCATTTTCCTTTCCTTTCTTTTCATCTCCTTTCTCATCCCTATCCATTCTTTCTATGTCCTTCTACATTACTCTTCTTTCTTTGCCTTTCCTTCCTCTTAATTTTCTTTCCCTTCCTCTTCCCTCTTCTCCGCTTCACTTCTCTCTCGTTCCTTTACTCCTTCCTTCTCTTCCCTTTTCTTCTTTTTCATTTTTCTTTTCATTTTAGTTTTTTACCGTATTTCCTTATCAACATTTACCTTCTCTTCGCTCGTCATATCTTCCCTTCTCCCTTTCCTTTTCCGTTTCCTTTCCTTTCCTTTCCTTTCCTTTCATTCTTCACTCCCTTCTTTGCGACATTTCTTACCCGCCATAATCATCTCATGCTCTCCCTTTCCTTCCCCTTCACTCCCCTTCCCTTCCTAACCTTTCTCTTCACTTCTCTCTCTGACTCACTCTCTCCCTTCTCCCTCTCCCTCCCCCTCCCTTCCTTCATCCCTCCACCACAGCTTTCAGATTCTCCCTCCCTTCCATCGTACCTTCCCTCCCTCCCTCCCTTCTTTACCTCCCTTCTCCCTTCCTCCCTTCCTTTACCTCCCTTAAAATGTCCACGGAGCCGTAAGTCTGTGTAGGTGAGTCACGTGTGTGTGTGTGTGTGTGTGTGTGTGTTTATAGACCAGTATATTATTCAGTACACCCGTGGAGAGAGAGAGAGAGAGAGAGAGAGAGAGAGAGAGAGAGAGAGCATTCGGAAAGTTCCATATGTTACCTTAGCGTCGCGTCCTCACCTGTTCACTCTCTCTCTCTCTCTCTCTCTCTCTCTCTCTCTCTCTCTCTCTCTCTCTCTCTCTCTCTCTCTCCACCTGGAATTAGCACCTGGACTCCTTTCTTCAGGTGTATGTTAATTAATATCTGCAACATTTTTAACTTCCCTCTGTTTTTTTTTCTGTTTTTACCCTATTTTCATGTTTCTACTCTTCTTCCTTCTTTCCCTTTCCTTCTCCCTTCTTTCCTCTCTTTCTTTCATAACCTCCGTCACTGTTTTTCTCTCTTACTTCACATATTTTTTTGTCTCCTCATCTTCCTTCTCCCTCTTTTTTTTCTCTGTCTCTCCTTTCGGTCCTCTCTCTGTCTCTCCTTTCTTTCCTTTCTCTCCTTCTTAATCTCCATCTCTGTTTTGCTTCCCTTATTTCACTCCCATTTCGTCTTTCTCCTCGTCTTCCTCCTCCCCTTTTTCCCCTCTCCCTCATTCCTCTCTCTTTCTCCCTCCTTTCTTCCATTATCCAAGCATATATTTAGCATCCTCGCATATCTTTCAATATTCACAGCCTCCATGTTGCTCTCCTCCATTCTTCCTCTTTGCATTCCTTTCTTTTTCCTTTCCTTCAACTTCCTTTTTGTGGCTTCGTCTATTTCTATTTATGACAACCAGTTCGTATATTTCTCATCTCTCTGTTTTTCTCTTCTTCCCTCTCCTTCTACTTCCTACCTCCTCTTTAGTTTTTTTCTTTAATTCTCTTGTCCTTTCTGTTTATATCTTCCTCTTATCCTTTAACTATTCTGCATTTTCCTCTGCCTCTCCTCCTCTCCTTCCCCTCCCTCTCTCCCCCTCTTTACTTTCTTAATCCTCTCTTCTCTCGATCTCTTTTCATTCCCTTGGTTTCCCTCTTCATCGTCCTCCTCCTCTTCTTCTTCCTCCCTTCCCCCTTTCGTCCCTCTCCCTCTTTCTCTCCTAATCTTCCCTTCCTCTATTCTCTCGATTTCTGTTTGTTCTCTTAATTCTCCTCTTTTCCACTTCCCTTCTTCCCCCCCTCTCTTCAACCTTCTCTTCCTCACCCTCCTTCTCTCTCTCTCTCTCTCTCTCTCTCTCTCTCTCTCTCTCTCTCTCTCTCTCTCTCTCTCTCTCGATGGAAACACTAACAAACAAAAAACAACGACAAAAATAACAACCTAACTAAAAGAAGGGGAAATAAATGGAGGGACACACACACACACACACACACACATTAAAAAAAATCTTTAAGCTGGACTTTTTGAGAGGGGAGAGAGAGTGCGGGAAAACATGGCGGCACGTGATTGGCCGAGCTCGTTCTGACGTCATGACACCTGGAAAACAAATCTCCTCTCCCATTGGCTGACGCTCCTCTGACGTCACGCGCCGAGATGGCTCTGCGCACGCCATTGGTCCGCGCGGAATGACGTCATCAGCTGGAAGGAAAGAGAAGGTCCGGGCGGGATGAGAGAGAGAGAGAGAGAGAGAGAGAGAGAGAGAGAGATGCTTTGCCATGATGCCTCTCCCCTTTAAAGACACACCCATTATACAGTAAATAGAATTATGTAGCCGGCGATGTTGCTGCTGTTGTTGTTGTTATTGTTGTTGTTGTTGTTGCAGTGTTGATGTGTAACGCGCCGACACACACACACACACAAGGGTTGAGAGAGAGAGAGAGAGAAGGGGAGAGATAATAGATAGAGATAGATAGATTGACTGATAGAGAAATAGAGAGGAGAGAGAGAGAGAGAGAGAGAGAGAGAGAGAGAGAGAGAGAGAGAGAGAGAGAGAGAGACAAGACAGAGATAGGACAGAGATAGAGATACGGCAGATAGCTAGATAGATAGACAGAGAGAAACAAACAGACATAGAAAGGGATAGAGAGAGAGAAAGAGAGAGAACCTTCCATCAATACCCCAAAAGATTTCAATTTAACCCCTAAAAGGAAAAAAAAAAAGAATAAAAAAACACTAGCAGAAATATATTAAGTCGAGACTCTGCATGAATCTCACTTTGGTTATTTTATTTTTCTGCCTCTTTAATGGAAGCTGTAAACTTGCTCGGGAATATTTTTAGGTTTATTTTTTTTTCTCTTTTACTTCTTTTTCCGGTTTCTATTAAAAAAAAAATATTTCTCTTTTTTTGACCTCGCAGTCCATGAAAACATTGACCTAGCAATTAAATACTCGCTTCAAGTCGACCTTTTTTTTATATATTTACTTTTTTATTTTACTCTGGAGATATATTTGATCAGTGTTTGTGTTGATGGAGGGTGAATTATGCATGAGAGAGAGAGAGAGAGACTGTTTTGCGAATGGAATGAGTGAATACAATTTAGGGACAGCATAAAAGGTTAAAAAGAGAGAAAAAATAACATTGAAAAAATAGAGAAAAAATATATGCGGAGTCAGAAGGAAAAGAAAACAACAACATGAAGCACGCAGGGGAAGAAAAGAAGAAAAATGAATGAAATAAAAGTTAATATTTGTAAAGATTTAAACTTATAAGAACTCAAATTAAAGAGAAAATAATATTACAAGTTTAAGCCTGCAATTACAGAGAGAAAAACCGAACTAAAACTAGGAAAAATGACACGAATTGAGGTTATGTATGTTGATGGCGTTCTGATGGTGGTGGTGGTGGTGGTGGTGGTAGTGGTGGTGGTGGAAAGAAGTAGCAGAAGACCCAGTGGTGATTGTAAGGAGGAAAGAAATGGTGGTGGTGGTGGTGATGATGCTGATTTGTAAAAGAGCAGGTACTGAACGTAATGGTATTGATGGTGAAGGTGGTGGTAGAGAATGTGAGATGCTGGTAGTGAGAGAGTGCTTTTGGTGATGAATGAAAGGGCTTCGTAGCGATGGTTGTGGTGATAATGGTGATGATTATATGGGTGGTACGGATTATGAGGGTGATTGTGAAAGTGTGGAGGACTGATGCTGATGATGATGATGATGACTGATGGGAGGTAATGGTGTTCGTGGGATAGTGATAGGAATATGTGTAGTTTTGGTGTAGCTGTGATGGTGAATGGGTAGTGGAAATGGTGACAGAATGGGTGAGGGTAGAAGTAGTTGTGATATTGAGGTCTGTGGTGATGGTGATGGTGCTGGTGAGGATTGTAAGCACAGAAAGTTTGATAGTGAAAGTTGATGCTGAAGGATGATAGTGAAAGAGGTGGTATGGGTGAGGTTACTAAGGCGGTAGAAATGGTGGTGATGGTAATGATGGTGAGAGTTGGAGGGTTGACAGTGAATGTTCATGATGGAGGATGATAGTGAAATGTGGTAGTGGTCAATTGGTGGGGATATGGTGGTGGTGGCGGTAGTTTTGGTGGTAGCGTTGGTGGTGGTGGTGGTGATGAGGGAAAAAATGAGTGGTGTGTGTTTTTGTCTGGAAATGGGGCGCCTCATCACACGGGCGTCGGGGCATAAATGTTCCTATTAGAGGCGAGGGCGAGGAAGAGTTATGGAGGAGGAGGAGGAGAAGGAGGAGGAGGAGGAGTGAATGAAGGAGATTGGAGGCGAACCCGCTACCAAAATCTGAATATGAGAGAGAGAGATTATGTAGGAAAAAAAAGTCCTGGAAATTATATGCGTTGCAAAGTAGAATAGAAAGGAAAGGAGATGAATGAATAGAAAATAATAACACGAAAAGAAATATGAAATGCAGTAAAGTATGATATGAAAATCGAGTATGAAGGAAAATAACTGAACATGCAGGAATTAAATTACGTAAGAAAGCAAATATGAAGCACAGTAAAAAAACACATATATAAAGAAAATAACTGAGTAGATAGAAAAATGTAAATAAAAAAGAAAACAAGTGGGAATGAAAACTGTACGAGTGAATAAAAAGCTAAAATAATTCAAGACAAAACCGTAAAAAAATAAAACCTCCAGTAATTTTAATTGGCTGAATCTAATATGAGCCACCAGTGCTGTTTACCGCGTCCCTGTTGGTTGCTGCCGCTGTCTATTTTTAGCGTAACAACATCCAAAGAGGAGCCCCAATTATGCGTCTCTTCACACAAACGCGCTCAAAAAAACACAACAGGTAGCCGGCAGGTAAATATTCTTTGTTTGTTTTATGTATTCAGAGAGACACAACATGAAGAGTAGTAGTACACATTTTTTAGACACAAAAGAAAAATATTTAGGTTAGTCGTCCCTCCCTCCCTCTCTTCTCCTCTCTCCCTTTCTCCCTCTCTCACCCACTCCCTCTTTCCCTCTCTGTCTCTCTCCCTCTTCCTCTCTCTGTCTCTCTCTTTCCCTCACTCTCTCTCTTGTAAGCTGCATTAATAAGCGAGGGACGAGACCAGACAGTGTGTGTGTGTGTGTGTGTGTGTGTGTGTGTGTGTGTGTGTGTGTGTGTGTGTGTGTGTGTGTGACGGAGGGCAAGCAAGGCAGCGAGTAAAACCATGAGAGAGAGAGAGAGAGAGAGAGAGTAGAGGAAATTTACATTATATTTACATACAGATATATACAGAACACAGTGAAATCATGAAGTTGCCAGCACTTAGGTCTGTCACGTTCACACACTGGGGCTCGAGAGAGAGAGTGAGCGTTAGTGAGTGTGTATGCGTGTTTGTGGTAAGCCCTTCACGCCCTCAGGAGCATCTAAACTATTATGCGTTGCTGTTCCGGCGGAGTGGACCGTATACTATCAGTTCGTCAGCCCCCTAACAGTCAGCTCCTCCCCCCCTCCTTCGTCCACCGTTTTGCAGCCCCTCCACAAGCCTTCATCTACCCACCTCTTCATCCACCTGCCCTGGCTTCTCTTCCCATACACCTTTCCATCAGTCTCTCCACAAGCCTTCCACCACCCACCCCTTCATCCACATCCCCGCCTCCCTCCTTCCATACACCTCACTGCAGTCGTTCCACAAGTCATCTCTATCAGCACTCTACTTCTTCAGCATTCTTCCACCAGCCCTTTTAATAATTCTCCATCCTTTTCTTAGCCGTTGTTTTTTCCATTTTTTTTTCTCCACCTACCCGCTTTTTAGACCTTAACCTGCCCATTGCCCTCCATCAGCCTTTTAACAGTTCTTTTTTTTCACCATCTCTCCACTAACCCTTCCTCCTGGCATTCTCCATTACCACCATCAGCCCTCCACTACCCCTTCCCATCACTCCCTTCAACAGCACCCTCCCTTACCCATCCACTATCTTCCTTCCTTCCTTTCTTCCACTTACCATCACCAACCCGGCACCGCATTTCCTGTCACTTCCTTCTACAGTACTACCCTTCCTAACCTCTCCACTAGTACTTTCGCTCCCTTCCTACCACTTATTCGGCCCTCCAATCACTCTTCCACTAGTACACATCCACTCGCCCACCCCCCAAGCACTCCACCTCCCTTCCACCTGCGCTCCACCCTACATAGAGATCTAAAAGGAAGACAGGGAAGGGCGATGCAGCCAGACACTGTTGCCAGATAGACCTTTTGTGGCTACCCTCTTTCTGTGCAATACTATATATACCCCCTCACCCCCCCTTCTCTCTCTCTCTCTCTCTCTCTCTCTCTCTCTCTCTCTCTCTCTCTCTCTCTCTCTCTCTCTCTCTCTCTCTCTCTCTCTCTCTCTCTCTCTCTCTCTCTCTCTCTCTCTCTCACATCAAACCAGGAAGAAGACGCCGGAGAAGTGGTGAAGCATGTATCTCTTTTTGTGGTCCCGCTGAAGGGCTCTTACAGGCATGCACGGAGGAAGGGAGGAGGGAGTCGCCGCTGCAGATGTCCAGAATTATGCTTTTTCTGAGGCCGCCGCTGAAAGGGTTGGTGGTCCTAAAGGGGCGGCTTGAAGGGAGGAAGGGAAGTGTCCGCCGTTTAGTCCCTTTAGCAGCAGATGTTTATTTTTCTTTCTGTAGTACCGGCAAAGGGGGGATGGAAAGACATATAAAAGGAGGGTAAAGAGGTTGACATGTGTTGCTATACGGGTTAATGTATGCAAGTAGTCTGGGAGGAGAGAGGAGTATACGATCGTCAAGAGTGGGAGAGACTCATAGCATAGCACGTTCAACCTCATAAAAGGAAAATAAGAACGTTCAGCGAGGAAAAGAAGATGAAGAAGAAGAAGAAAAAGAAGAAGAAGGAGGAGGAGGAGGAGGAGGAGGAGGAGGATTAGAAAAATAAAAAAAAGAAGTTGTAGTTGTGGGGATAAGAGAAAGAAGAAGACGAAGACGAATCCGAAGTAGACGAAAGAAAAGCAGAAGTCGACATAAAAGTAGTTATTGGTAGAAATAGAGAAAGGAAGATGAAGCTAGAGAGAGAGGAACCTACACCACTATATCAAGTTGTAGGTAGGTAGGCCGACTGACTGGGTGGCTGACTGACTGACCGGCTGGCTGGATGCTGGTCGAGTTTCCTGGTTTATTCAGTGCAGGAACGTGTTGGTATGTGGCTCCCTCTGTTGCTAGGTGATGGGGTGCGGCGGGGCAGTAAAAGAAAGCCTCCTGTGGGTGCCAGCTTGTGGAGGCGGCGGCAGTGGCGGCGGGGGGGAAGGAAAGAGTGGAAAGGAATGGAAATGCTGGAATAGAGAGAGGTGTGTGAAGGGGCTGAGGGAGGCAATGGAAGAGGAAAAGAAAGGGAAACGAGAGGGGAAACGTATAGGGAGGTTTGGAGAGTAAGAGAAAGATTGATAAATAGAAAGAGACTGAGAGATAGGAAAAAGTAGAGAGTAGAAAGGAAAAGGTAGAGAGCTGTGTATGGAGGGACTGAGGGTAGCAATAGAAGAGGAAAAGTAAGGAATAAGAAGAGGGGAAATGTAGATGTGGAGGGAGAGAAAGAAGGAAGAGGTAGTGGGAGTGTGTGGAGGGGACGAGGGAGGGAATAGAGGAGGAAAAGAAAGGGGAAGGAGAGGGAAAACATAGAGGAGGGTATGGAGATTGGGAACGTAGAGGGAGAGAGAGCAAGGGAAAGAAAAATATAAATGGAAAGCGGTGTTTGGATGGGCCCAGAAAAAAAAACCCAGAGAGGGAAAGAACAAGAATAGGAAAAAGGAGGCGGAGGCAAAGAGGAAATTGTGGAGGATGGTAGGAGAGAGAGAGTAAAGGAGAAAAATATGAAAAGACAGGAGGAGTGTGTGTCTGTTTGTGAAGGACGAAGGAGGGGAAGAAAAGAGGAAAGATTAGGTTTAAGAGGAAAAAAAAGGTGTGGAAGGAAGAAAGGAAGGAGAGAATGAGAGAAGGAGGAATGGAGGGAAGAGGAAAAGAGGTATTTGGAAGGGTTAAAGCAGGGAAGAAAAGACTAGGAATAAGTAGAAAATGAAGGAAAAGTTAGATTCATGCTATTACTACTACTACTCCTACTACTACTACTACTACTACTACTACTACTACTACTACTACTCAGATATCCCTACATGTATAGTCTCCCCTTTCTCTCTCTCTCTGGATATAATTCAACAAAAACTTTCCTTGTCTGTAAATTTAAAACGGTGTAATTTGCATCCATGTCCTTTGCACCGTCATTCTCTTTCACTCATCAATTATCTCATCTCCCTCTTCTTCTCTCTCGCTCCCACTTTTCTCCGTCCCTCTTTTTTCCTCTAATCATTTCCCTTGTTATTGTTTTTTCTCCCCCATCTCCTTCTTCACCTCCCCCTTTCTTTCTCCGTCGCTCCTGTTGTCCTCTGTTTTCATTTCCCTTTTCTTTTTTTCTCTCCTCCCTCCTTTTCCTCTTCTTCCTCTTCTTCCCTCTCTTTCTCCATCGCTCTTCTTTTTTTCTTTCATTTCCATTCTTGTTTTTTATCCCTCCTCCTCGTCCTCCTCCTTGTCCTCCTCCTCCTCCTTGTCCTCCTCCTCCTCCTCCTCCTCCTCCTCCTCCTCCTCCTCCTCGGCAACGCATATACAGAACACAGTGAAAACAAAGGGATTAAGGCGGCTCTCTAGGTTTAATTCCCCCGGGGACTGCTTGACCCGGGGGGGGGAGAGAGAGAGAGAGAGAGAGAGAGAGAGAGAGAGAGAGAGAGAGACTATCATTAGAATTTACTGTACTACCAGCCTCCACATTATGACTATTTTGCATTCTCTCTCTCTCTCTCTCTCTCTCTCTCTCTCTCTCTCTCTCTCTCTCTCTCTCTCTCTCTCTCTCTCTCTCTCTCTCTCTCTCATGGGTTAAATATCACATCATGGAGCTATTTTTTACCCATTTTTTCTTACCTTACCTTACCTTACCTTACCTTAACCTTACCTTACCTTACCTTGCGTTACCTTAACCTTACCTTACCTTACCTTACCTTACCTTACCTTACCTTACCTTACCTTACCTTACCTTATCTTACCTCAATTCACCTTATCTTACCTCGCTCTCTTTCCATTTACCTTCTCCTCTCACCTTAATTTTATCCCCCAAATCTTACTCCTTACCTTACCCTATAACCTGAACATCTCTTTCCCTAACTTGCTATATTTCTTACCTTCCTCTCTACTTAGAATTGTTGCATATGTTTGTTACTTTATTTCTTGTCTCATTATTTTACCCTCACTTTTTACCTTACAACTTATCTCAGCCTGTTTCCCTACTTCATACTTTACTCGCTACCTTAACTTCTTACCTTACTTTTCTTTGTATTTCCTGTATTTCCCTTCCTACAATATCCCTTAACATCTTTCATTCCTGTCCTGTTCCTTTTCCCCTTTCCTTCCTTCCCTTTGTTTACCTTTCTTCCCTACTCCTCACCTCAATTTTCTTTCATTTTTGTTTCCTCCCTCCTTCACCTTTCCCTTTTACCCTTATGCATTTTCCTTCTTACCTTCAATCACTCCTCTTTCCCTTACCCTCTTCCTTCCAAACCGTTACTTCCTACCCTAACTCACTTTCCTATAAATCTCCACTTTTTTCCACCTCACACTCAATTCCTTCCCCTCCCATTTTTGATACTTTTTCCCTCTTTTTTCTGTATTTCATCATCGCTTCAGCCTCCCCTTATCTTCCTCTCCCCCCCTGCCTCCCAATGTCTCCCTGCCTCTCCCTTCCTCATATCTGTCATCATTACCAGACTCGTATTACCTGATCCATCTTGGGACCTTCCGCTCTCCATTGTTCGCTCCCTTGCATCGCCGACACCTTGATTGATAAGCGGGGATAACGTGGGCGGCGGGAGTCTTACACGTGTTCCGTTTTTCCCTCTTCTTTGGTGTTGCGCTGTTGGTGGACGAGAAGAAGAAGGATGGATAGTTGGGTGGGGAGTGAAGGAAGATGTTTTAAGGAGCTTATGGATTAGGCTTTTTGAGGTGGTTAGTTGAGGATGTTAAATGGTAGGAAGGTAGCTTTGATGGTAGTTAAGGATGGTATTAGTTAGGTATGTAGTTGGTTTGTTAGGCTGATTGGTAGTTAGATAAGGAATTAGTTGTTTGTTTGTTTATTTATTGTTTGTTTATGGATGGTGGTGTTTGTTTGGTGTTTGTGAATGTTCTGGATGCGGTTGTGATGCTGGTGGTTGTCTTTGTTATTATTATTATTGTTTTATTACTACTACTACTACTACTACTACTACTACTACTACTACTACTACTACTACTACTACTACTACTGCCACTACTTATTTTCTCTCTCTCTCTCTCTCTCTCTCTCTCTCTCTCTCTCTCTCTCTCTCTCTCTCTCTCTCTCTCTCTCTCTCTCTCTCTCTCTCTCTCTCTCTCTCAAACCCTCCATTTGGCACGCACTCTTGACACCTCTCCTCGTTACCGCCGCCTCCCCTTTCATGCTCACCTTCGCCTTCACACTCACCTCCTCCCTCCCATCCCCCTCCCTATTCCCCCCCTCCTCCACCTCTCTCCCACATTGCTGCCGCCGCCCTTTCATTTCTCCTTTTGTCCCCACTCCACTTCTCTCTGCCCTTCCCTCCCTCTCTCACCTCTCCTCTCCTCTCAACCTGCTCCTCATTATACCACATCACCTCACCACACCACATCGAACATCACACAGCACACGTGACGCCACAGAACATCTCCTCACATCACAGCCACACGATATCACATTCTTCATCATTAAGACGCACATCAGTACATCCACCAACCTCTTTGAAATCCACTCTTCACTCCCTGGTCTACTTCTCCCTCCTCCTCTCATGTCACATTCACCTCACGCTCAGATTTTCTCCTCCCTTATTTTTCCTCCCCCACCCTTATAATCTCCCTCATTCTCTTTATTCTTCTCCCTTATTTTCTTGCTCCTCGTCCTTTATTTCTCCTCCACCCTCTATTTTGTCTTCTCCACTCTTGTTTCTCCACCAGCCTTACTTCTCCCTCATAATCTTTTTTCCTCCGCATTCACATCTTCCTCCTCATTTCTCTTTTATCATATCTCCACTTTCATTTTACCTCCCCCTGACCACCTCATTTCCCCAGCACCTCTCCCCAGTCTCCCTCACCATCCTATAACCTCCACCCTCATTCCCACTCCCTCATTTTTTCCTCCACCTCACCACCTCCTCAACGCACCTCACCTCACCCTCCCTCACTTTCATTTCTCCTTCACCCTTGCTTCTCCCTCTCAACCTCATCTCCCCAGCACCTCACCACACCTTCCCTCACCTTCATTTCTCCGCACCCTCATTTTTCCTCTAGCCCGCCACCTCATCTCACCGCAGCCGCCCTTCACTTCCCGGACTTCGGCGCCCAACTCTCATTACCTCGCGGCGGCGTGTCGACAAAGCTATTTGATCAAGGGGAAACAAGGGCGGAAATGGCCTCCAAACAGGTTCTTTTTGGCCGCCGCCGCTAAAATGCCGGAATTGTTTCATATTATTTCGGAGCGGCGGCGGTGGTGGTTGAGGTGGTGGCGGGCTGGGAGGGGTGGATGTGGTGATGGTGGTTGGTGGATGTGGTGGGTTGATGTTGGGTATAATGTATTGATGTGTGTGGAGGTGGGTTGGTGGGTAAGTGGGTGGAGATGGGGGTGAATGTGGGTGTGGGCTGGCGTGGGTGGGGGTGTTCCTATTTTCCTCCCTCTCCCCTCCCCCACTGAAAATAACAGACCCACCAACAGACGAACAGAAGCATATTATTTCCTGCCAGTGATAGGGTACGTATGTATTGTGTATTTACTGAGCCTTGTGCGTTCTTTTCACTCTCACTCCCGGCAGAAAGGCGTTGCGAGGCTGTTCTTTTGGTGGGTGAATTGACGTGGATGGCATGTTGATGTGTTGAGTTGTGCGGTGTTGTGAGTTGTGTTGTGAAAGGGGAGGAGGACTGATTTGTGTTGTGATAGGGGATGAGAGCTGTATTGAGGGGTTGTTCTTAGTGTTGAATGGTAGAAGAAAGATAGAGTTAATGGTGCGAGAGAGGAAAGGAAAAAAAAAGAGAGGAATGGAAGGGATAGAAGGTAAAAAAAATAAAACACTGAAAACTTGAAAAGAAAAATAGTAGGAAAATAGTAAAGATATGAAAAGAGAGAAACCGTGTACTTGTAAGGAATGAAGGAATATAATGAGGGAGTGAAAAGGTGAAATAAGAGAGGAGAAGAGAAGAGGGAGTAGGAATACATAGGAAGAAGGAGTAGATGAAGGACCGTGTGTGTGTGTGTGTGTGTGTGTGTGTGTGTGTGTGTGTGTGTGTGTGTGTGTGTGTGTGTGCATGGATCGGTGTCTGGCACGTATGATACAGCCTTCCGTTGCTTCCCGTTAATCTCCTGTTGGTAACCCGAGGCTCAGAGGCGCACAATCACCACTACACACACACACACACACACACACACACACACGGAAGGTCCTCCTCTGATTAATACTACCGTCATCTCCCTTGCCTCGTTTCCTCCCCCCTCCCTCCTGCTCTCTCTCTCTCTCTCTCTCTCTCTCTCTCTCTCTCTCTCTCTCTCTCTCTCTCTCTCTCTCTCTCTCTCTCTCTCTCTCTCTCTCTCTCTCTCTCTCTCTCTCTCTCTCTCTCTCTCTCTCTCTCTCTCTCTCTGTTATTAATCTTTCTTTCGTATCTTCGTTCTCAGTCACCCTCTCTCGATATAGTGATAGTATTGGTAGTAGTAGTAGTAGTAGTAGTAGTAGTAGTAGTCGTGTTCCAATTATTTCCTCCAATGGTCCAATCTTGTGCGAGGTGGAAATTCGCCTCTTTTTTATTTCATTTTATTGTAGTTTTTTTTTTTTTAGTTTTTCTTCCGACTCTAATCTAAACTGTGCACGGCCGGCCATTTACATCATTGACTTGGCTATCTCTTTCCCTCTCTCTATCCTCTCTCTCTATTTTCTCTCTCTCCCTCTCACTTTTTTTCTCCTAATCGGGAATAGAATACACTCGCCCTCAAAAAATGCTGCTCCGGTTAAGTCAGAAGCTTTGGATGAGAAGGATTTTCTGTCTGTCTGTTTGTCTGTCTATCTGTCTGTCTCTCTCACTTCATTTCCCCCTTTCTTCCTTTTACTTTACTTTCTTTCTTTTTTTTCCTCTTTTTACTTATTCTTTTTTTATTTTCGTTTTTGTTTCTTTTTCTTTCCCTCTTTCTTCTCTCTCTCTCTCTCTCTCTCTCTCTCTCTCTCTCTCTCTCTCTCTCTCTCTCTCTCTCTCTCTCTCTCTCTCTCTCTCTCTCTCTCTCTCTCTCTCTCTCTCTCTCTCTCTCTCTCTCTCTCTCTCTCTCTCTCTCTCTCTCTCTCTCTCTCTCTCTCTCTCCATTTATCCATTCTCTTTTTCATTCCTTTTTTTCCTTTTTTCTTTCATTCTTTCTTTCTTTTTCTTCCTTTCTTTTTTCTTTTTTCTATGCTTTCTATCTATCTATCTATCTATCTATCTATCTACCTATCTATCTATCTATCTGTGTCTCTATCTATCTATCTATCTCTATTTATCTATCCATCTCTTTGTAGTAGTAGCCATAAAACTCGCTTCTTCGCTAGCGGAATGGATTTTAAAATATTCGAATATCTATATAACAATAAAAAGGGAAAGTGCAATTGCGTGGGTGATGGGGGTGGGCCTGCGTGGGAGACGAGGCCTGAGCAACATCCACCCACTCACCCACCCACCCTTCCACCCACTGATCATTCACTTTTTTTATACGCAATCACGGACTCACCTCTTCACCCACCAACCCTCCCATTCTCCTCCCAGCCCTCCACTTAACATCCTTTGCATTATACTCATCAAGGTACTCGTCCATTCCGTTACTTATGCGCCAATCCTCTCTCACACCCACTCCCATCCACAGACAGACAGACACAGACAGACAGACAGACAAACAGACAGACACCTACTCATTTACTCACTCACGAACCCTCTCATTCACCTATTCTCTTATCCACCTACCCTCACCCACTTGCTCTCCCATCCACTCACTTATCCACTTCCATACCTAGACACTGTGCTCACTCATCCACCATTCATCTGTATTGCCATGACCTTACTGATGATATGGATATGGTTTTCTACTTAATGGTTGTCGTTATTATTATTATTATTATTATTATTATTATTATTATTATTATTATTATTATTATTATTATTATTATTATTGTTGTTGTTGATTCCTTGATTTGTCTTTTGCAGGTGAGTGTGTGTGTGTGTGCTCGCCTTCTTCATCCAGGCGGGCCGAATGTACCTGCCTATAAGGGGTCTCATTAAGGTAAGGTATTGCATTGTGATAAAGACATAATGTTGTGTCTTGCATTACGACAACAGTAACAATAAGTAAGAGAGAGAAAGATAAAAAGAAAGAGACAGAGATAGAGGGATGAGAGGAAAGGGTTGAGGGGAATGGAAATACAGGAAAAGGTAGAGAGCTGTGCATGGAGGGACTGAGGGTAGCAATAGAAGAGGAAAAGTGAGGAATAAGAAGAGGGGAAATGTAGATGTGGAGGGAGAGAAAGAAGGAAGGGGTAGGGGGAGTGTGTGGAGGGGACGAGGGAGGGGGAGAACAGTAAGCTTTCGGACGACAGGGTGAAGGGCTAAAGCGACGGAGATGAGTACCGAGGCCGCTCTAAAGTGTATGTCTCCCGCCTTTACTTTAATATCAACACTAGCACAGCACAACTCAAGGCATAGTGTAGAGGGATGGAGTGAGAGGAGTGGTTTTAAGTTCGCTGGTGCGGTAAGTGTGGAGATGGGCTTGAACATAAGAACATAAGAACGTAAGGAGTCTGCAAGAGGCCGGGGCCGATGTCGACTTCCATCTCTCACATCAACTATTTCCAAAGGCCGAAGAGGAGAGTAATCGGGTTCTCGTGATTGTTTGTTTAGTTTCATGGTACAGAGGAACGGTCAAACTAACACCAGGGTCATAAAACTACCCCTGGAAATTTAGGTTCATGGTACAGAGAAACGGTCAATCTAACACCAGGGTCATAAAACTACCCCTGGAAATTTAGGTTCATGGTACAGAGGAACGATCAAACTAACACCAGGGTCATAAAACTACCCCTGGAAATGCCCAAAACTCCTACGAAAGACTAGTCAATTATATGTGTGCTTGGGTGCCGAATTATAAGTGTCCTACGAAGTTTTAAGTGTCGAAATTATAAGTGTACGAATTATAGGTGTACGAATTCTAAGTGTACGAAATTATAAGTGTCCTACGAAAGCCTAGTCAATTATAAGTGTTCTTGGGTGCCGAAATGTTTAAAGATAAGCGTCTAAGTTTGGCGGCGAGCGTGTAGGCCTAGTTTAAGGGACCAGTGAGAGGGATGATTTTAAGTTTGCCTCTCCTATGCTTTCCTCTAGCTAGCCCCGTCAAGTGTAGCGGTGAGCGTGTAGGCCTAGTTGTGTATTCCATCCCCCCCCGCGTAAGAGGCGTGGCGCGGCGGCCGTGTAATTCGGTAAAGGTGATGGACGGAGCCTCGGCGCGATTTATTACACTCACAGACACGCGCCGGAGCCTTGTTTTTACCTCGTGTTTCATTGTTTTTTTTCCCCTCGCTCGAGCTCTCTCCCTCCTCCTCCACCTTGTTGGGTAAAAAAGGAATGAATGTTGGAGCAAAAAGTTTGGGTTTCGCCTTCTAAATTTGTCTGTGTTTGTGTCTGTTTGTTTCATGCCCTGTTTTTATGTGTGTTTTCGTCTGTCTATGTCTATATCTCTGTCTGTCTGTCTCTATTTGTCCCAGGAATTTTAAAAAGGAAGGCAGAGAAATTAAGTCCACGTAGCGGTTCAGTCCTCACTCTCCCTCCCTTTCTATTTATCTATATCCATCTATCTATCTATCTATCTATCTATCTTTATCCCTACCTATCTATCTATCAGTCTGTTTCAGTGCTAGTCAGAGGGTGTGGGTCACTTCTTAGTCCTCCCTCCCCTTTAGGATTCCCAGGTAGCGTTGAGGAGCTGACGTACTGGGCCCAGTGAGTGAGTGGCGGCCAGGTACGCCAGGCCGGAATGAAGAGCGCCGAGGGTATGGGATGAAGTGGTCCGGGCAAACACGAGCCTAAACGAGGGAGTAATTTGCTTGCCTCTTTGAAGGGGAACGAACGGCTTGGCTTGGCTGGCTGCGTGCTTTGTAGTAAATACGTTAGGTTCTGCAGGTCGGTCGTTAGGTTGTAGAGGATAAAACTAAGATTGGAACGTCATTTAAATTGGACAGTGTAATAATGTATTGTTTTCCTATGCTCGTTTTCTTGTTTCTATGTTCCATCTTCCCTCTTTCACTTTTCTTTATCTTACCCCTCCCTCATTTTCTCCATTTCTTCTTTTACTTCCTTTTCTTTTTTCGACGTAACGGTGAAAATGACAATGATGATGATGATGATTATGATAACGGTAGTAAAAAAGACTAATGATGATGATGATAAAGAGGATAACGATGATGATACCGGTAGTAAGAAAGACAGGGATGATAATGATGATAAAGGGGATGATGATGATGATGATAAAGGGGGATGATGATGATGATGATAAAGGGGATGATGATGATGATGATAAAGGGGATGATGATGATGATGATAAAGGGGATGATGATGATGATGATAAAGGGGGATGATGATGATGATGATGATGATGGGGTTTCTAGGGTAAATTCTTCTTCATATTCTCATCAGCATCATATTTTTTTTGTATCTTGATTTACTCCTACGAACTATTTTTATTATCTTGTCACAGTTTTCACTTTCCACTAATTTCCTCCCTTTTCTTTCTGTCCATCCCTCCTTCCACTCATCCACCCACCCATCTACTCATCCATTCATAACTACGATTCTAACTTCACATATCCATTTACTTTCTCATTCTATCCACCCACCCACTTGCTCAGCCACCCACTTACCCATTCACCCAGCCATCCACCCCCTCATCCATCCACCCATCCACCCACCCGTCCATCCATCGAGCGTCCTTCAGCCTCCTCTTTTATTATTAATCTAAGGCGTACAAAGAAGTGTATTTACTTTCTCTGCCGCCTGAGTTATTTTCTTGTTAAAATGCCAGCGCTGCAAAGTAGAGAAGAGCTTCCTGGAATGTGGAGAAGGAGGGTGAGGGTGGAAGAGGAGGAGGGGGAGGGGGAGGGGGAGGTAAAGAAGAGAGACAAAGGAAGGTTAGATATTAGGGAAGGTGGAGAGGGAGGTTGTTTACGCTTTTTGTTGTTGTTGTTTCCCTAAAAATGAATCAAATTTTTCTGTGTGTTTTAGATTTTTTTTTTTAACTTTAAAATGAGTGTGTTTGGAGATAGAAAAGAAGAGATGGTTTCTATTTTCTGTGTTAATCCTCTTTCTCTTTCTCTTCCTCTCTCTCTCCTCCTTTCTCTCTCTCCACTTGTTTATTCCACATTTCTTTAGGTGTATTTAATTTTCTTTCCCTTCCTCCCTTCTGTTGTTGCTCATTTTCTTTCTCTTTGCCTCTTCCCTTTCCACATCACTCTTCTCCTACCCTTCTTTCTTCCTTTAACTCTCCCCTTTTTCCTCTTCCATCCTCCTTCACCTTGATACATCTCATTCTCTTTCTTTCTCTTTCTCTTACTAACACTTTCTCCTACCCCCTCTCATTCGTTCTTTATTTCTTTTTTCCCTTATCTCTCTTTAATTCCTCTCTCTCTTATCTTATCCCCTTTCATTCGTCCTTCTTTTACTAACCTCCTTACTCCTTTCTCACCCTTCTCTCTATTTTTTCTCACCCTCTCTCATTCCTCCTTCATCTTCTCTTCACTTGGACACTCTCCCATCCCTCTTTCAGTTCTCTCTTACCCCTTCTCTTTCCTCCTTAATCTGTTCTTCCTTTTACTCCACTCCCACCCCTCTCTCACTTCTCTTCTACTCCCTCTCATTGCTTTTTCATCTTCTTTTTCCCTTGTACTACTGTCCCATCACTCTCTTCCTTCTCTTCTCTTTCTCTTCCCTCTCTTCATATGTACTTCTTTCTCCTTCCTTCCTTCTCCTCACCCCAACACTAACCTCCTCACCTCAGTCCACCATAAATTTTCTCTCTTCTGTTCCTTCCCCTTCAAAGTACTAGCAAATGTAGCCGAATCACCACCACCACCACCACCACCACCACCACCATCTGAAAACCCATCACATTATAATCACATGAATCAGAAGAAACCGTCACATTTACATTTTCTTCTTGGTTATCTATGTTTTTTTTTATATATATCAAAGGCTAGTGTGTGTGTGTGTGTGTGTGTGTGTGTGTGTGTGTGTGTGTGTGTGTGTGTGTGTGTGTGTGTGTAGGAAGGAGAGAGAGAGGATAAAAAGAAGATATGAAAAGAGGGGAAAGGGATAGATGAAAGAGAGGAACAGGAATGAGAGAGAAATGAGAGATAAAGAAGGCAAAAGAGAGAAGAAGTAAGAGGAGCAGAAGGAGGGAAGGGGTGAGAGAGGAGGGGGAAGGACCGAGTGGAAAGAGGAGGAGAAGGAGGGAGTGAGGGAGGGAGGAGGAAGAGGGTGGAGAAAAGTCTTAATATTCTGGGCTGGAAATAGAGCAGCAACCTTTTCCCTTTTCCTCCTTTCCCCTTTTCCTGGCCGGAGGGTTCGCTGAAAGGCGCCAAAGGGACAGAAAAAGTCTCGCTCCCCGCTGCAAAGGATATGCCAAGCGCGCCGCGACAGCCCTGGAAAGAGTGTGTGCCATTTTTCGTGTATTCCGGCGCCAGAAATTGGTTGCCGCGGACTCTTGCCCCACTCACAGCCTCCTCCTTACAAGCTTCCATCATCGCCTTCATCGTTTTCTCTCTCTCTCTCTCTCTCTCTCTCTCTCTCTCTCTCTCTCTCTCTCTCTCTCTCTCTCTCTCTCTCTCTCTCTCTCTCTCTCTCTCTCTCTCTCTCTCTCTCTCTCTCTCTCTCTCTCTCTCTCTTCATCTTCATCTTCACTTTCTCAGTTTCATTTCTTAACCTTATCATCTGTTTTTCACCCTACATTTCTATACTCTCCACTTTTATGTCATCTTTTTTTTTGCCATTTTCTATCTTTCACTCCTATCTTACAACTTTCAGCCTATGTCTCTATTCGTCTTATCAGCCTCCACTTCTACCTTATCACTTTTATATCCTTCTCTATCTCGTATTCTCTCAATTTCCATTTTTTCAACGTCATTGCTTTTTTCCCCTCTACTGTTATATCTATTTTTCACTCTTCATTTTAGCATCCATTCTTTCTCTACCTTTCATCTTTCACAATTTATCCTCACCTTCCTTCACAACCCTCATCTTCCCATTTTTCTCACCCTCACTCTTTCATCCTTTACGCTCCTCCACCTTTACCCTTCAGCGCCTTCTCATCTCCACCTTCCATCATCCTAAACCCTTCATACCTAATCCTCCTTCTCCTACCATCCTTCTCATGCACTTCAATTATCCACTTTTTGTCTCAGTCCTTTCACATCCTCCTACTCAACTTTTATCACCCACCTTCTCCTTCCGCCCTCATCCCCCCTTTTTCCCATCCTAAACTCTTTACCCTCTTTTCCGCTCAGTCGTTCTCGTTGTCCTTACTTTCTTGCTCTCCCTATCTTCTTTTTGTCCTCTCTTTCTCTTTCTTTCTCTCTCTGGGTCACTAACCTCCTCAACTCTCCTCCCTCCCCATTTCTGCTCCAAACTTTTAACACTAAACTACTTGCGCTCTCTCTCTCTCTCTCTCTCTCTCTCTCTCTCTCTCTCTCTCTCTCTCTCTCTCTCTCTCTCTCTCTCTCACATCCACACCCACGTATCACAATATCCTCCAGTGGTGTGTTTTCTCTCACGTATTCAGATTTAGCTTGCACAGGTGTATAGAAAGAGCAGGTGTTGTTTCGTGTGTGATCCTGTTAGTTATTATTTTTTCAGCGTGCAGCAGCTGTTACTAATGGAGCTGGCGTGTGTGTGTGTGTGTGTGTGTGTGTGTGTGTGTGTGTGTGTGTGATATTTTTTCCCTCCCCCTCTCTCTCTCCGTCACTGGTTTGGTGTAGTCTGAAACAAAAATATAACACTGAAATAAAGAGACAAATAGTTGGAGTAAAAGCCACAGAGAGACAGAGAAACAGACACAGACAAACAGATACAGACAGATAGAGATATACACACAAGCGGACGTAGAGATCAGGTGAAAAAATAAATAGAAATACATGTTAAGATCCAGTAATTACCGCAGAAAAACGGAGAACAAAACATTCAAAGACAGCAACAAGCAAAACAACACTTCCCCAACCAAACAAGCACAACCAAGAAAACAAGTAACCCAACTCAACCACAACCAAGAAAACAACCAACCCAACTCAACCACAACCAAGAAAACAAGCAACCCAACTCAACCACAACCAAGTAAACCCATAAATTCAACCCTAATAAAATTTCCCCCAAAGAAAACAAAGAAATAGCAAAAAAGCCTCAAGACAACCGCCTTCCTACTCCCCACTTTTTATCCCTTCCCTCTCCTTGGCTTGACACTCCCCAGGAATTTACTTCGGAGACGAATGTGGAATAAAGAGAATTTACACCCGGAGCCATGGAGACAGACGGCCTTCCCTTATTGTTGGGGAAGTGCCTCCTGGAGAGTGTGTGGGGAATGGAACTGCCGCCGAGGAAGGGTGCGGAAACAGAGGGGGAAGAATGATGACTTGGAGGGAAAGTAGGTAGGGTTGAGATGGATAGGGAGGAAGTATATTGAAAGTAGGTGTGATATATGGAAGGGGAAAGATTGTAACGGGAGTAGCTGGAGGAAAATAGGATGGGGTTGAGGTGGATAGGAAGGAGGTATATTTGAAGTACACACGATATATGGAAGGGGAAGTGAAAGGGGAAAGAAGGGAAGGGTTAGATAGTTGAAGGGAGGTATGTGAAGGTAAGTGATTATAAGGGAAGGTGGTCTTAGGAAGGGAAAGGTAGGAGGAGGAAGGTAAAATAAGAGAAATATAAAGGTGAAGTATATGGGGAGGAAAGGAATGGGAGGAAAGGGAGGTTAACAAGGGAAGGGTAGGTTAAGGAAGGATGGAAGGTAAGGGGACGAAGGGGAGGTAATAGGGAAGAAAGGGAAAAGGAAGGGAGAAAGAAAGGGAGAGTAAGAGAGAGAGAGAGAGAGAGAGCGAGAGCGAGAGAGAGAAAAAGAGGGGGGAAGTGGAGGTATATGGTATGTACTTTTCCCCTCCCTCAACGCGGTCGTAAAGCAGCCAAAACGACCCCTCTGAAACGACACCAATAAAGCGACTCCCGCCGCCACCTTGCACACACACACACACACACACACACACGCATAATATCACACACGTCATCTCGGCAAGGGTTTAGAGACAGACAAAGAGGGAGGATTAGGAGGAAGAGGAGGAGGAGGGGGAGGAGGATGTGGAAGAGGAGGAGGAGGAGGAGGAGGACAATAACCACACACATAGACACAAAATCATAAATGTCATCAAGATACGAGAAGGGCAAAGAGGAGTAGTAACAACAAGAGGGAAGGAGGAGGTGGAGGAAGAAGAAGAAGAAGAAGAAGAAGAAGAAGAAGAAGAAGAAATAAAAAGTAGTAGCAGTAGCAGTAGCAGGAGGAGGAGGAGGGAGGGAAGAAGGAGGGGGTGAGGGGGGAAGGGGGGTAGGGGGTTACCAATTCATAATGCAGGATCATCATCAGCCGAGCCCCGGTTATCGCTTCTGTTTAACTTGTGATGTTTGTTCTGCGTAATGAACTTCGAGTCAACAATATGCAGACGGGAGGAGGATGCGTCTTCTCCCCCCCCCCCCTCTCCCCCCCTCCTGTCCCCTCTCTCTTATCTCCTTTCTCCCCTTCATCCCCTCCCTCTTCACTTCTTTCCCCCCTTTCCTTTATTATGTTTTTTCCCCTCCCCCCCTCCTCCCCCTCTTCGTCTCCTCCGCCTGTCCCCTCTCTCTCCTGTCCCCTCTCTCTCATCTCCTCTCTCCCCTTCATCCCCTCCTTCTTCACTTCTTTCCCCCCTTTCCTTTATTATGTTTTTTCCCCTCCCCCCCTCCTCCCCCTCTTCTCCCCCTCCTCCTGTCCCCTCTCTCTCCTATCCCCTCTCTCTTATCTCCTCTCTCCCCTTCATCCCCTCCCTCTTCACTTCTTTCCCCCTTTCCTTTATTATGTTTTTTCCCCTCCCCCCCCCTCCTCCCCCTCTTCTTCTCCTCCTCCTGTCCCCCTCTCTCCCTATCCCTCTCTCATCTCCTTTCTCCCCATCATCCCCTCCTTTTCACTTCTTTCCCCCTTTCCTTTATTATGTTTTTTCCCCTCCCCTCCTCCTCCTGTCCCCTCTCTCTCCTATCCCCTCTCTCCCATCTCCTTTCTCCCAATCATCCCCTCCCTCTTCACTCCTTTCCCCCTTTCCTTTATTTTGTTTTTTCCCCTCCCCTCCTTCTCCCCTCTTCTCCCCCTCCTCCTGTCCCCTCTCTCCTCTCCCCTCTCTCCCATCTCCTCTCTCCCCATCATCCCCTCCCTCTTCACTCTCTTCCCCCTTTCCTTTTTTTATGTTTCTCCTCCATCTTCCTCCCATCTTCTACCTCACCCATCTTCCTCTCTCCTTCCACTCCGTCTTCCTTAGTTTTCTATCTCCCTTTTCTCCTTCTTACCTTATTCCTCTTTTCTCCTCCTCCTCCTCCGAGACTTCTACTTCATTCTTCTCCCTCTCCCATTATCCACTTTCCCTCCCCTCCTCCTCCTCCTAATTTTATGCCTTACCCTTCTTCTTTTCCCCCTTTTCCTCTCTCTCCTCCATCTTCCCCTTACCCATCTACCTCTTCCCTCATCCTCTTTCTTCTCCCATCTTCCTCCCACCGTTCTATCTTATCCTTCCCCTTTCCTTATATCCTTTTTCTCCACCCCATCTTCCCTCTCTCCTCTTATCCTCATTCTCCTTCATCCTTCTCTCTCTTCTATACTCTTTTTCCCACCCGATCTCCCCCAGCCTACTTCTCTTTCTCTTTCTTCCTGGGTTCGTTAGTGAGGGAGGAAGCATGCACAGACAAACTTTTCTTTTTCCTCTCCCTGCTTCCCCTCTCTCCCTTCCCTCTCTTCCTCCCATCTCTCCCATGTGTGAGGTCGGAGAGGGCGTGGGAGAGGAGGTGTGAGTGAGTGGAACTGAGTGGAAGAGTGGGCAGTGCAATGGGATATGGTAGGAGTGTTTCAGAAATGGTGATTAATATAGCTAGGGAAAGAAGAGCGAGATGGCGATGGGTGTTGAAGTGAGCTGGGTAGATGGATGTGAAGATGTGGTCGGGTCTGGAAGTACAAATAGCGAGGGAAATACTAAGAAGAAGAAGAAAAAAGATGCGCATGGGTGAAGGAGTAAGCTGTTGTGAAGATGGGTGTGAAGATGTGATTGTGTCAGGAAATAAAAACCGTCAGGAAACTGTTGAGAAGAAGAACAGAGAAATAAAAGTTGTGTGGATAAGCGAGAAGACGCCGTGCCTGGAAGTATAAAAAAAAGAGGGCGTGGGTGTAGATGGAAGCCTGGTAGATGGATGGGTGAGGGGCCGCGCGTGTTGCTGGTGCTGAGGCTGGAAGTGGAGAAGGGAGAGGCGTTAACAAGGCCGTAAATTAGGCAAAGAAAGGCCGACGGAAAGTAACTCACCTGGCCCCTCCAGCCATAAAAAGACAGGTAAGCCTCGCCTGGGTGCCTCCTTGCCCTATTCGCCTTCCTCGCCGCCCGTGTAGGGAAAGGAGTATTTAGGTGCAGCAGGAAGAGTAGACTGCGCTGCCTGGCCCCTCGAGCTCTAAATTTACAGGTGAACTCCTCGCCCCGCTGCTTCTTTTCCCTACTGTACGTCCAGGCAGGGGAGAAGGATTTGTGTATTCCTTCTTTGTTTCGTCCATCTTTTTTTATTTGCAGTAGATGACACTTAATGAAAATCAACATGAACAGTAAAAAAAATGCCCGCAAAACACTACTCTCACAAAAGAAGGACATATTTAAAAAAAAAACCACTGGACTAACGCATCGTCCCTCCTTTACCTCCCAGCCTTCCTCATTATCCACGGCAGTATGAGGAGAAGCCCAAGGGGTGTGTGGGGCGGTAAAGGGAAGGGGGAAGATCAGTGAGTTCTTATGAGGTTCAAGAAAATAAAGTCCTTTGTTGAGTCACGTCAGAGAGCCTCTCGTTCCTCTCGTCATCTCCGGCGATAACACCTCAGCAGAAGGAGCTAATTACCTGCTTATCGCGTGTGTGTGTGTGTGTGTGTGTGTGTGTGTGTGTGTGTGTGTTAGCGAGCCCCTCCAAGGCAGTCACATCTCGGCGGTGAATCTAATTTTTGGGCTAAACAAGTGTAGCGTGAGGTGAGGCAAGGCGAGAGGCGACGCGGCCCGCTGCTACACGAAAGTCCCGTCAAAAATAATGGCGCTAGGAGTTATTTGTCCGGCGCGCCAACTAACGGGCCGCGATAATGCCGCTGCTGCATACTAACGAAACACTCGAAAGGGGGAGGGGCGGGTGAAGGGCTTCGTACTCCTCCCGTTCACACTGAAAGGGGGAAAGAAAGACAAAACCAGAAGTATGTATCGTGCCGTTTGTTGCCGTTTGTGGTAAGTTTAAATATGTAGCTTGAGGGGAAAAAAAAGAATGATAATGAAAAATAAAAATCCCGCTAATCACTGGCCCCCCAAAAGAGCTTAGAAGAGTGGCCAAAAGAGGGCTCAATATCGTAACGTGTGTGTGTGTGTGTGTGTGTGTGTGTGTGTGTGTGTGTGTGTGTGTGTGTGTGTTAATTTTACGTACATGTCTTACTCGCTCATGTCACTGGCAGGCAAATACTTCGTTCACGTTTTTCCCTCCTCCTCCTCCTCTTCCTCCTCTTCCTCCTCTTCCTCCTCCTCCTCCTCCTCCTCCCCCCAGTCGCCCTTGTCGTGTGCGCCTCTAATTGCTGTTTAATTCACGGTGGGTCTCCGGCGTGGGTGGAGTGTTTGGTTATCACGGAGCGGGCGGAGTGTTGGGTGGCGCGGCCCAGGTGGTGTTGGTACGCTGGTAATGGTGTGGTGATAGCGGTAGTGGTTAAGAGCGTGGTGGTTGTGGGGAGGAGGGTAGTAAGTGGTGAAGGGGAGATAAAGTAGAAGCGATAATGGTGGTGATGGTGGTGGTGACAGTGATGGTGGTGGTAATCGTGTGGATATAGTGGTAGTGATGGTGATAGAAAATTGTAAGGGGTAGATGAGGTGGTGATGGTGATGCTGGTGATACTGATGATGGTGGTGGTAAAGATAGGATAGTGATGATGGGGGTAGTGAAGGTGATAGAATGGGGTTAAGAGATAAGGTAGAAGCGATGATGGTCGTGATGATGATGATGGCGAAGGAGGATAGTGTTGATGGTACTGAAGTTAACAAGAAATACATGAAACTATATTCTGTACACATGAATGAAAATAAACACCGGGAAACACACAACACGCAACACACTCCATCATCACAGCAACACAGAACATCCAGATATAACGTTCAAATACAAATATCGCAAAACACGGCCCCAGCACAGTCGACATTCACCATGCAACACTCGAAACACACACTATGAAAGGCAACACTCGCATACCCTCCCACGTAGCAGAGACACAAACAGCAACACACACGTAAATATGAATGCAAACGTGAAGACATTGAAATGCAACACACGACTTTGCAACACACTGTACATTTTGGATCTTTCGGCTCAACACTTAGCAATAATATATCATCGTCATCATAATCATCTTTTTTTTTCTTGTTTTTGATCTTCTTGCTCTTTTTATTTTTTCTTCATCCTTGCTGTTGTTGCTGTTGTTACTGTTGTTCTTGTTTTCCTTCTTGTTTTTCTTATTCTTGTTCTTGTTCTTTTTTCTTCTATAGCTTCTTTTTCTTCTATATCTTCTTCTTCTTCTTCTTCTTCTTCTTCTTCTTCTTCTTCTTCTTCTTCTTCTTCTTCTTCTTCTTCTTCTCCTTCTGCTTCTTCTTCTTCTTCTTCTTCTTCTCCTCCTTCTTCTCCTTCTTTTCCTCCTTCTTCTTTTTCTTCTTCTTCTTCTTCTTCTTCTTCTTCTTCTTCTTCTTCTTCTTCTTCTTCTTCTTCTTCTTCTTCTTCTTCACCTCCTCCTCCTAATTTATTTCCTCATTAACCTGTACCCATAAAACTCCTAACAACCATTTAATTTCAGACACACAAAAAATAAGACTTTGCTCAAATCCACTATTTTAATAAACACAAATAAAACCACACACACACACACACACACACACAGACACACACACACCGAGACAGATAAATGGACATGGAGATTAAGGATTCTTTTTACGGCTTCCTTAACAGTCTGGGAACACGTCTTTTATAGCATTAGCAGCATCGCGAAGGAGAGAAACAAGGGATTAAGAAGATAATATTTACCACCCGATTATGCATTCACCGGCGAGGAGGGGAGGGGAACACGGGAATTTAAAGAGCGTCTGTGATATCGGTATTTAAATATTTAGTGGTGTTAGTATATAGTGAGTTTTTACCTGTTGATTTTTAAGTCTGTCTGTCTGTCGTTTAAAATGCTAGAGATGCGACTTTTTTATGTTATCTTTTTGTTGTTTTATCCGTGTTTTCTCTTCCTATTTATTTATTTAGTTTTTCTTTTCTTTTTCATTTTTGTCTCCTATCCTCTTTTTTTGTTTTGTTTCTCCATCTCCATCTTTATTTCCTTTGTTTATATTTTCCTTTCTTCGGTTATTTACTTTTGTGCTTAGTTGTCCATTTTTCTCCTATTCATCTCATTCTTTTGTTTTCCTTTCTCATCTTTGTTTATTTTGTCTACATTTTGCTTCCTCCAGTGATTTAATTTTTGCTCTTTTCTGCTTTACTGTGCATTTTTTCTCCAGTCCACCCTCATCCTTTTGCCTCCCATCTTCATCTTTAATTCTTCTATCTATATTTTGTTTTCTCCATTTATGTTTTTTTCCTTTTTGTTTTGCTGTTTTTGTCTCCATCTTTATTTCATTTTTCTCCATTTTTCTCTCTCTAGTAATTCATTCTTCCCTTTTTGTTTGGCTCTCCGTTTTTCTCCTATCCACCCTCTTTCTTTTGTTTCCAGTTTCTTTTTCCCTCTCACCTTTCTCTCGTCCGTTTCCAATTCCCTTCTCCCTTCACCCGTGTCGTCTTGTTTCTCTACACTTTTCTTTCTCTTTCTTTTCTTTCTTCCCCTCCCATTAACTGTTTTCTCATTTGTTTCTTTCTTGTCTTTCTTTTCCTTCCTTCCCAGTTACTCATTTTTCAGTCATCTATTACTTATTTTTTTGTTGCCCTCTTCCTGTCTCTCCTTTAATTAATACCATGCCTTTTCCTTTGTTTTCTTTCATGTTTCTTTTTCTTCCATTAGTTATTTTATTTTTCAGTCATCTTTTCCTTCCTTCCATCTTCTCTTTTTCGTTTCTTTCCTGCCCTTTATCCCATACCCCCCTCTCTCTCTTTTTTCCCCTTTTCTTCCTTTAACCTGTATCATCACATCTCACGCACCCCTCTTCTTCTCCCTCCCCTTCTCCAACTCCACAGAACAAAACTTACCAAAATCTATCACCTCACCTTTCCCATCCTTCCCCATCCTTCCCCACTTCCCTCACTTACCCCTTCTTGTCCCCCTCTCCTCTTTTGTGCATCCTCCCCCATCCTTTGTCAATCTCACTCCCCTTATCCTCATCTTTTTCTCCTTTCCCTCGCCTCCCATAGATCTGTTTTCTTCTCCTCCCCTTCTCCTCCTTCCTACCCTTCGTCCCCTATCTACCACTCCTTCTTCCACTCCTCCTTACCCCTCACATTCATTCCCAATTTCCGCTCTCCCTCGCCTCTCCTTCTCGTTTTCTTTATTCTACCTTTCTTTTTCCTTCCTTCCCTCTCCTCTACTCCATTCAGTCCTTTTTCTATCCACCTCTTCCTCTAATTCTGGGTTTTCTTTCTATCTTTTTCTTCTGTATTCTTTCCCTTCCCTCTCCTATCCAGTTCACCTCCCTCCCTCCCTCTCCTCTACTCCATTCAGTCCTTTTTTATCTTTCTTCTTTCTACTACTTACTGTATCTATCCTTTCCTATCCTTCTCTTATCCATTCCACTCCTCCACTTCACCCTTTCCTTTCTCCCCTCTTCACCCTCCCCTTCCCACCTCTCCTCCCGTCCCTTCCCACCTCTATTCTAAGCCTCCCCTCCCTTCTCATAGCCTCTTCTCCATCCTCCCCTTCCCTTCCCCTCCCTTCCCCATCAATCTGTCCTCTCCCGTCCCCAGTGCCTCCCATCCATCACAGCGAAAACGAGAAAAGAGAAACAAAGAAGCGGTGAATAGCGAGAGGCCGTGAGGAGGGTCGCTGAACGGTGTGTGTGTGTGTGTGTGTGTGTGTGTGTGTGTGTGTGAATGGCTAAAAATGCAACTCCAGATGAACAGCAAGGAAAGAAAGGCACCAGTAGAAGTGTGAGTGTGTAGATAAAGAAAGGTGTAGTGGTAGGTTGGGGGGCGATGAAGGATGATGCAGAGGCCATGGGTGGAACAAAAGGTAGAGTGAAAGGAGGGGAAAGAGGTGAAGAAGAAGGGGCAGGAGGAGGATCAGGAAAAGGAAAAGTAAGAGGAGGATAAGAATAAGAAAATGAAGATAAAGAAGTAAATGGTGGAAGTGAATGTGGATAAAGAAGAAATTTATGAGGAGGAGGAGGAAGGGAATCAAAATCAGAAATACGAATAAAAAATCAAGATAGAAACAAAAGAAACCAAAGAATGAGAAGAATAAGAATAAGAAGAAAAATGGGAAGAAAAGGAGAAAGGAAGGAGAGAGAGAACACAACCACCACAAAGAGAACCAAAGAACAAGAAGAGGAAGAAAAAGAATGAGAAGGAAGGAAAGGGAAACGAGAGAGAAGAGAACACTGCCACCACAAAGAGAACCAAAGAACAAGAAGAGGAAGAAAAAGAATGAGAAGGAAGGAAAGGGAAACGAGAGAGAAAGAGAACACTACCACCACCAATCTCACCACCATCACCACCATCCTCACCACCACCACCACCACCACCGCCAACGTCATGAGGCCAGCGGAAACAAAGGAATAAAAGGAGACTTAATGAATGTCGAACAAAGGCCGCGGAGAAGCTAATTTTGACAGTCGAGTGCCGCAACAAGGAGAGAAAATGGAGCAGTTACGAGGAAGGACGACCACCGCCGCCGCCGCCTCGCCCCAACGACTTACCGTAACAACCATGGAAGGTGATGATGATGATGATGATGATGATGGTGAGAAAATGATGGTGATGATGTTGATTGAGAAGGAAGTAAAGAAGAAGTAGATGACGTGGAAATAGAAGAAGAAAAAGACAAAGAAGCATAGACGAAGAGGAAGAAGGCAAAAATAAAGAAAACGAAACAAAGAAGAACAAGAAAAAGAACAAGAACATAAAAGGAAGAAAAGAAGATGACGATGATTATGATATGTTGTTGATAAGTGAAAAAATAGAAGTAGAAGAAAAAGATGGAAGTGAAGGAGGATAAAGAAGAAATATAAAAGGAGAAGTAGTAGACGGATCAAAAGGAAAAATATGAAGAACAAAAATTAAAAAAATATAAGAAACCAGAGAACGAGAAGAGGAAGAACTTGATGGTGATGCCGAAAAGATGATAGGTTGGAGGTGATGATAAGGTGATGATGATGCTAGTTGAGGGTGAAGAAGAGATGGTGATGGTGAATACATGAAGGTGGTAGTAATGTGAAAATGGTGACTGTGATGCTAGGTGATAGTGAAGAAAGGGTAAGAAAGTGATGCAAGAAAATGATGGTTAGATGATGGAAAAGCAAAGAAATGTAAGAAGGTGATGGTGACGGTGAATAGGTGATGGGAAGGAGATTCTGAAGGGATGTTTGGTGATGGTGAAAGGGGTTGTGGGAAGGTGATTAATGATTATGATGATTAGATGATGATAAAAGGATGATGATAGTGATGCAGAAAAGGTGATGATGGGGTTAATAAAGTGAGGGGAAGATGGTGAGAGTAAACAAAAAAATAATGAAAATGATGCTGGAAACCTTGATGATGAATAAATGATAATAAATGAATAGTGAAATGTGTGAAGAGATGGTTAATGAAATGGGATGATGAGGAGCCGGTGTGAGGTCAGTATACACACACACACACACACACACACACACACACACACACACACACACACACACACACACACACACACACACACACATTTAAACTCATATATGCATACATAAGTACATACAAACAGACAAACAGACGGAGAAATTAAACTTCGCCTAAACACGAAGAGAACATCAGAGAAATTCATGAATAACCTAGGAAGAAAAAAGAAGCGGGAAGTATATCACAAACATTAATTCTCTCTCTCTCTCTCTCTCTCTCTCTCTCTCTCTCTCTCTCTCTCTCTCTCTCTCTCTCTCTCTCTCTCTCTCTCTCTCTCTCTCTCTCTCTCTCTCTCTCTCTCTCTCTCTCTCTCTCTCTCTCTCTCTCTCTCTCTCTCTCTCTCTCTCTCCATTCTTTCTACCTCCTATCTATCCTTTCCTATCCTTCTCCTGTCTACCCCACTTCTCTCCCCTCCTTTTTTCCCCCTTTCAATCCTTTCCTATCCTATATTCCAAGCTTCCCTTCTCCTCACCAAGCGCATCTACCTCTCTCCCTCCCTCCCTCCTTCCCTCCCCGTGTGTAAGGTGTGCCAAAAGAAAATAAAAGCACTCCCTCGAAGAAAACAGATCCTGGAACTCGAAAATTGCTAATCAAGACAGAACAGAGCGGCGGGAAAGTTTGGCCGAATGATTACCAGGGCGGAGGACACGGCCAGACACGTTTAGAGGGGTGGGGGTCGGGGGGGAAGGAGGAGGAGGAGGAGGATAAACGAGGAGAAGGAAGAATAAATAAGAAGGAGTAAGAGTTAGAAGAGTGCGAAGGCGAAAAGGAAAAAAAAGAAGGATATACGAAGGGAAGGAAGAAGAAGCTGGAACAGAGAAAGATAGAGGAGGAGAAGGAAGAGGAAAGAAAAAAAAACAGACTAAGCGAAGAGAAGGAAGACATAAGAAGGGAGAGAGAGGTGGAGACAAAGGGTGAGGAGAGGAAAAAAAAAGAACAGACGAAGAGAAGGAAGAAATAAGAAGATGTAGAGGGGAAGGAGAAGAGGTAAAAGAAAAAGATGAAACGAAGGAGGGGAGAAAAGAAAGAGAGAATGAGAAGAGAAGGGAAGGAATGAGAGAGAGAGAGAGAGAGAGAGAGAGAGAGAGAGAGAGAGAGAGAGAGAGAGAGAGAGAGAGAGAGAACTTTGCAGCCATTATGAATTCCTTATAAAAATGAAATGATGAACGATTGCAGGGGAAAAGTGTCAGAATATAAGTTACAGTGACAAGATTAATCACCGTATAGCGAATAAAAATAAAACAACAATAATGATGATGATAATGATGAAAGAGTCTGTAATTATTAGCAGAGTTTTTACCTTTAGTGTATTACTTCATTATCTGTGTTGTACGTAGAGAGGAATGATGGTGATGATGATGATGATGATGAGTGCCAATATTTATTCATGGCATCATTAAAAAAAAAAGATGAGCATTAATTTCGAATGTATTTATTTATCTCATTTTTCTGCACCAATTTACTTATTTTTCGTTCCCAACCTCCCCTGGCAAAATAAATAAATAAGCAAGCAAATAAACAAATACATAAATAGATAAATAAATAAAAACATAAACAAACAAGCAAGTGATTAATATGTATGAGCTCGCGCCGTAAAACTTAAAATATAAACAAACAAGAAATGGTAAAAATAAATAAACTAACGCGGTCATATATATTCGTGCGAGGAGGAAGAGAGAGAGGCAAAAAAACTAGACCTGGAAGTGCTTGTAAATAGTTTCTCATGCGTTTAGTTTTGAGTAATGGGCGCGACTATGAACCGGTCTTAAGAGTTTCCGTCGTAAATCGTGAAGGTGGGGGAGGGGGAGAGCATGCAGCGAGGAGGGTGTGGAGGAGGAGGAGGGAGAGATGGAGGAGATAACGGAGGAGGAGAAAGAAGAAGCAGCTGTAGCAAGAGAAGATAGAAGATAAAGAAGATTGAATAATAGTAATAATAATAAGATCAATAAGAATATAAAGAGGAGAAAGACAGGGTAGAGCATGCAGTAAAGAGGAGGAAGAGGAGGAGATGGAGAGGGAGAAGATGAAGGAGGAGGAGGAAGAAGCAACAGCAAGAGGAGATAGAAGATGAAGATGGAATGATAATAATGATGAGAATATGAATAAGGATAATAAGAAAACAAGAGGAAAAAGAATGATACGAGTGGCTTGAATGGAAACAATGGAGTGAAATTAGAATGTATGGAAAGGAGGGAATAAGAAAGAGAAAGAAAGGAAGACAAATAAGCTGAGAGGAAATTGGAAAGGGAGGATGAAGAAAGAGGAAAGAATCAGATTAAAAACAGTAGGAATAGTTAATAGAATAAAGGGAGGAAACAAAAACGGAGGAAGGGAAGGAGGGAATAAGTCTGAGTGCATTGCGACCACCACCACCACCACCACCACCACTGCCACCACTCCCCTCACCACCACAGTACCATCGCAAACATCACCACCATCGCTATCAATCACCCCCAACCAAAGCCTCCAGCACCCCTATTACCATCAATACCAAACCACCACCACCACCACCACCATCGTCGCGGAAGGAAGGAAATGAAGCCGAAAAAAGTGACGTCATCAGCAAACCCTCGCGGCATGTCAATGAAAACTGCAGTAATATCGATAAGTAGCGGCCGCCATGGAGAGGGAGGGGGGGAGGGGGGGTAGGAGGGGGAGGGCTGGAATGGAGGCAAAGGGAGAGGGATACAGAGGGAAGGGAAAGGATAGGAAGAGATGGGAGGGAGGGGAAGGGAAGGGTTGGGATAGAATGGGATGAGATTGGATGGGAAGGGAAGGAATAGGAAGGGAGGGGAGGGAAGGGATGGGAAGATAAGGAAAGGAAGGTAAATGAAAGGAAAGGGAAGAAAAATGAGAGGAAAGGACAGGACAGGAAAGGGAAGAAAAGTGAAGGGTAGGGAAAGGAAGAAAAGGTAAAGAAAGAGATTTGAAGAAAGGGACTGAATTGCATGCTACCTTAGAGAGAGAGATGCACCTTCAATCTTCATTCCCGGTCGAGGGTTGGAGGGGACGCAGAGACACACGGCGCCCCACGGGGAATCGGTTGCCAGCCTCCCCTCGCTTCCCCTTCGATTCCCTCCCCATCCCGCCCCACTACCCTTCACCCCTCCCCCTCTTTCGGTCTGTCTCCCTTCGACCTCTCTCTCCCTTATTTCGTCTTCGTAAGGTTCATCTTCTTATTGCACTTTTCTTGTCCTTTCCCCATCTCTTACCTTTTCTTTTCTTTCCTTAATCCACTTCTCTCTTCATCTGTAAATCTCTTTCTCTATATATATCTTTCTCTTTCTTTTTCTATTTCTCCTTTCTCATCTTTTCTTTACTGTGGTTAATTCTTCTTTATCTTCCTTTTCTGTCTCCTCTTTCTCTTTCTCATCCTTTCCTTCCTCTCATTCATTCCTCTTCATCGTTCTTATAATCTGTTCTCCACGTAAACTCCATTCCTTTCCATTTTATCTACAAGCCTCTTATCTCTCCTCTCCCATCCCCTTCTCTCTCTCTCTCTCTCTCTCTCTCTCTCTCTCTCTCTCTCTCTCTCTCTCTCTCTCTCTCTCTTGTTAAATAGTTTTCGCTGGTTGTCGCCGCCGCCCGCCACTAAATGCCTAAATGCCTTCAGTTCGAACTTTTCCTACGCTGTTTTGGAACGACAGTTCTTGAATTGTCCCCTTCTGCGCCTGCTAAGGAGTATAACAACCCCCTAAACTGTTTAACTCGTTTTCCTCTTCCCAGTCTTCCTTCTCTTTCTATTTTCTTTTTCTGCCTTTCCTTTTTTTTTACCTATTCCTTCCGTATCCTCTTCTACTCCTCCTTTTCATCGTCTTCTTCGTTTTCTTTATTCTCACTATTCGCAGACTTCCCATCTCTTCCTCGTCCTCTTTCCTCCATCTCCTTTTCCTGCTCTTCCTCCTGCTCCTCCTTCTCTTCCTTCTCTTCCTCCTGTTCTCATTCTCCTGGGTCCGCGGCGTTACGTCGATCTGTAATATAGAGAGTGAGGCAGGGAAGGGAAGGAGGAAGGGAGACACGGAGGGAGGGGAGAAGGGTTGTATGGGGGTCTGATAACATGAGGCAGGATAGTACATAGGCGAGGGGGCTTGAGTAAGGTAAGGTGAAGCTGTACAAGGATTCAGGTTAGGGAAGGAGGGCAAGGCAGAGAGGGGTTGAGTTAACTTGAGAGGTAGGTAAGGTAGAGAAGGGTGAGGGATGTGAGAGAAGGGCTGAGGGAGGGGTGAGGAGGGTAAAGGTTGGCAGGGTAAGGCAGGGAAGAGGTTGAAGCTTGACAGGGAGAGAAAGGCATGGTGAAGCTGGAAGGGAGAGGGCGACGACGTAAAAAAGGAAGAGAGTGTCAGGCAGTGTGAAATGGGAAGGCAAAGGGAGGTGGCAAAAGAAAGAAAGGCAGGGAGTGTGAAACAGGAAGGGAGAGGGCGACAACGTACAAACAGGAAGGGAGAAAAAAGGTAGGGTGAGGTTGGCACTTGGCAGGAAGAGGTTTGCAGACTGAGGCAGGGAGAGAGAGTCAGGCAGGGGGAGGTTAGCGCATGAAACGAGAAGGCAAACAGGGTAAAACAGTACAGGGGAGACAGGCTGGGTGAAGGAGGAAGGGTGAGGCAGACAGGGTGAGATTGAAACTTGGCAGGGTGAGGCACGGAGGTAGAGGGAGACATGGGGAGGTTGCCACATGAAACAGAATGGCCGGTAGGGTTAAAAAGAAGGGAGAGGGATATGGGATTAAAAAGAGAAGAGCAGGGGCAAGCAGGGTGCGATTGGAACTTGTAAGGGGAGGCAAGCAGGGTAAAGTAGTTAGGGAGAACCAGGTACGCACGGTAGGTTGGAGCTTTGCAGGGTGAGGCAGGGAGGCAGGGTGAGGCAGAGGCTGTGTTGGGCTCGTCGCTGCAGCTTTTTGTTATAACTGTGTGGGAAAATTTACAAATGTTCATCTGCAGCGAGTTGTGTTTCTCCGCTCTCTCTCTCTCTCTCTCTCTCTCTCTCTCTCTCTCTCTCTCTCTCTCTCTCTCTCTCTCTCTCTCTCTCTCTCTCTCTCTCTCTCTCTCTCTCTCTCTCTCTCTCTCTCTCTCTCTCTCTCTCTCTCTCTCTCTCTCTCTCTCTTTTTCTTCTTGTTTTTCTTTGTTTCTTGAATTTCATCTTTTTCTGCTCGCTTTATTTCGTTTATCTTTCTCTTTGTTCATGTTTGTTTGTCTGTCTGTCTGTCTTCATATCGGTAGGTTGGTCTCTATGTGTCTGTCTATCTCTCCGCCTTTCCTCGGGTGGTTTTAATTTTTTTTCTTTGTTTATATATTTTGGTTCAGTTCAGCAGATACAGTTTTACGATATTTCCCCTTAACCATTATCTAAGACATTAATGAAAGCCGTTTTGTGAGTTTATAGTTCGTCGTCATTTTTTTGCTATAATTTTAGGGAGTTTATGAGCAAAGCAGCATAAAATTCGCCATCATAATCACCACCACCACCACCACCACCACACTAAGGCAATGCAGGTGTTCGTCAGTTGAATCATGCATCACCACACACCCACAGCCCCCTCCAATCACTCCCTCCAATCACCCCCTCCCCCTTCATTCCCCTTTTGATGGTGGTAATGAGTGCGTGGAGGGGTAGGGGGGAGTATATTATAGGGGGCGGGATTGGGGGTGGGGGGGTGGGAGCTGACTCATGCAGGGGTGTGGATGAAGAGGGAGGTGGAAGGGGGCGGGAGAGTTTGGAGAGGGGATGGATGGGTGCTGGTTTGGGGGCGGGAGCGTTTGAAGGGGAGTGGCGTGTAGCTAGTATTTTATTGGCTCGTTTCCTTGATGGCTAATAAAAGCTTGAATCTGGAGGGGGCGCGGCGACAAGGCTCCATCTAGCGGCTCATGATTTTAATGGCTGTTGTGGCTTAGAGGTCGCCGCTCCCCCTCACTCTGCTCCTTTTTATCCTCTCTCTATCTCTGTCTATCTATTTCTCTCCCTCTTACCCTTTCTCCTTTTTGTTTCTACTGCTTTCACTTGTTTTCCGTACCTGTGTTCTCCCTTCCCCTCCCTGTCTCTTTTTCTCCCACTTCTTTTCTCTTCTGTTTCTACTGCTCTGTTTTTTTATGCTCTCCCTATCTCTGTTCTTTCCTCCTCTTCCCTTCTCTACCCTCCTATCCCTCCCTTAAATTCCTTTTCCTATTCCTCCTCTTTGTCTCACCTTCTACCCTTCCTTCCCTTCATCCCATACCTGATATTCCCTCCTTTTTACCTTCCCAGCCTTAACAGACAATATATAAAGGAATATATAGACCTACTACTCACACCTCCCACCCTTTCATACCTTTCTTCTTCCCCCGTTGCCTCATCCCATACCTTATTTTACCCCTTGTTTCTTGCCAGCCTTTTCAGATACGTAGATAAACAGATAGACAGACACCCCCACCACTCATGCCGGCCCCTAACAGGCAAGCCGCGGTGTGCCTGATCCCGTGAAAGCCTGCGGTAGTTATCGGGTAGTTAGGCGTCGTTAGTGGGCCGTAGGAGGCAGGCAGGCGGACAGGATCACACGCCCGCATCACCGGTTTAAGGCTTTCGTCGTTCCGCTGCCGCCGCGCTTCCGGGGTCGAGGCAGCGGGGACGTGCCTGCCGCTGAAGCCGCTTAGTGCCCCCGAGCCGGTAATGAGCCACGACCTTCCCGCCGCCAACGAGATGCACGAAATTAGCGACATAATGTAGGCGCCGCGCTGCCGTCCCCTGATCGTGATGGTGGAAGCGGTGGCGGCGGTGGCGGTTGGGGGGAGGGGGTATGGTGGTAGTGGTGATGCAGGTCATGTTAGGTGTGTAATTTAGTTTTTAATATCTTGTCTAGGGTGATGAGGTGCTTGGGGTTGTATAGGGATGGGTTGAGGTGAGGTGTTAGGGGTTTTGTGATTTCTGTGTTCTTCGTCTTTCTTTATTCTTTCATTTAGCAACAGGAACGAGGAGGTACCGGATTTTATTGTCATTCTCCTTTATCCTTTCTCCCCTTAATATGATTTTTTCTCCCTCTAAATCGTTTTCTGTTGTCTGTATTTTCTTCATTATCTCCGTTTTTCTCCTTCTCTCTCTCTCTCTCTCTCTCTCTCTCTCTCTCTCTCTCTCTCTCTCTCTCTCTCTCTCTCTCTCTCTCTCTCTCTCTCTCTCTCTCTCTCTCTCTCCTCGCTTTCTCTACCTCTCCCTCCTTCCCTCACACACACACAGCCCTTGGGTACGCTTTTTCCTTCCTTTCTTCTTCCTCTGTGACTCGGTTGACGCAGCAGTGGCCGGGGAGGGACATCTGCAAGTACAAAGATGAAGAATCGTTTGGAAAGACAAGCAGAATGACGAATGTCCCTTAGCTTTGTGTGTGTTTGATGGGGGGACCTGTGTGTGTGTGTGTGTGTGTGTGTGTGTGTGTGTAAACGTCGTATGTACCGCCGGGAAGGAAAGAACAAAAGAAAACATCACTTCACCAAGAAAATAGAGACAACAGGAAGTCCAAATACGTGCTTGGAATTGAAACAGTCCTGGAGTTTTAAGAGTCAGTCAGTCAGTCCGTCCGTCAGTCATCTAGTCAGTCAGTCGGGGAAATGAACATAATGCTTCGCCTGCTCATCGTCTTCATTCGTTTCATTGTGATGATGGAAGGAAGATATGGATGGAATTTCGCGACACTAAGTTACGAATTGCGAAGGAAACAAATGATGGTGAAAAGGTGTCGAAAAATAATTAAAAAAAAATAAAAAAATGAAGGAAAACGAATTAGGAAAACACTACATACGAGACTAAAAGGAGAGAGACGATAAACAAATGATAGTGGAAATATATCGAATTATTACAAAAAAAAAATAAACTGAAGGAATGATTAGGGAAAACATTACATAGAGACAAAAAATAAAAAAATACACGATAACATAAGAAAATAAAGGGAAAAAAAAAAGATCAGGTATTGGACAAAAGGGGAAAAAATGCCACAGGGGGTCACACAAAACAGTCAACAGTGTATACAGTGAACAATTGTGACGAAAAAAAAAGAGTGGCCTTCAGGAGTGTTAGCCCAGTGGTGCAAATCAAAGCCCCTGGGAACTGTATCTCCCTCTCTATATCTATCTATTTTTATCTCTCTATCTTTATCTATCTATCTATCTATCTATCTATCTATCTATTATTTCTATCTATCTATCTATCTATCTATCTATTCTATCTATCTATCTATCCCATTATCTGTCTCTGAAAATACGGACGACGAAATACCTGAGAAAAAGGTGAAAAAACTGCTATGTATCTCCTGCACCTTCATCTTCCTTTATCTCAATCCCTCCAACTTCCCTCTCCACATCCCTCTACCCAGTTCCTCCCCTTCACTTCAATCCCTTCACTTTCCTCCCCTATGCCCCTCTACCCATCTCCTCCCAGCATACCCCTCACCAAATCACCTTCCCTCCCCTTCACATCTTTCCTCACGTCTTTCCTTCAACATCTTGCCTTCATTTCCCAGCTCATCACTCCCTCAACGTTCCTCTCATGGTCTCTTTCCCCTCGTATCGCAGCAATTCTTCGCGCCCATGCATCACTTCCTTTAGCTTTCCTCCCCTCGTTTATCTCTCATGCGGCGCCGTAATAGAGCAAAATAATCATGCCTGTCAGAAAATGGGTTGGTGCATAATGGAAGCAGCGGAAAGAAAAAGATGCGTAGCGTAGGATGGCTTTTTTTTCTGCTTGTGTGGGCGTTTATATATTTTTTTTTTGAACGTGCCTTCTATTTTTGGTGCTCCTGTGAGTGTGCTGCAGTGGATGTAATTATCTTGTGCATTTAATAACTTTTTTTTTTTTTTCCATGGCGTCCCAAGATATTTGCTTGTATTTTTTTTTCAGTGATTTTGTTTCTTGTTGGCCATCACATTATCCCTTACGTGATGTATAAATCGTTCATTGTGTTGTGTATCATGTTTTTTTTGTATTTTATCAAATTTAATGCTTATTCTCTTCGAACAAACGAAACAATGGTGTCATCATCCATGTTTTTTTTTTTTGTGTGTGTGTGTTGTTCTTAATTATAAATTCATTGCTCATTCTTTTCGATCTTATAAAAATAGATCTCTTCAGCGTTTTTTTCCTGCAAACTTAAGTAAAAAGTATCTTACGGATCATTTCTCTCAAACTCCAATAATTCATGCATGTTTTCAGCGTTTATTTCTTTCAAACTAAAAACAAAATCACTTCCTTTTTTTTCTTCTTCGTAGTATATTTCCTACAATCATTAAAAAAAAATATGAAAAAAATTAAACCATCCATCTTTAACAGCGTCATCGTTCCATCCCTTCGTCCCACAACTCTGGAACACCTCCCATGATAGGTTTTGTCGCCTCGTTGCCCCGTCACAACCACCTCCACCACCTCCACCTCCACCTCCACCTCCACCACTACCACCACTACCACCACTACCGCCACCACCTCCACCTCCACCACCACCACCAGCTTTGCCACACAATTACGCCCCTAGAAGAAGCAATGATGGCCCGGCAAAACCAGTTATCTTCACTCTCCGCTTCATTTCGCCTTCAATACGAGGAAAACTACACACGCACCCAGGCCCTTCCCCTTCCTTCTCCTGCCTTCCCCAACCCTTCCCCGCCCCTCCGCCCCTTCCCCATCCTTCCGTCCCGTTCCCCCCTACCCTACAGCCTTCCCAGCCGAACCCCAACCCCTTTTTCGACGCGTTAAAACTGTGCCGCCACGCGTTGACCAAATCCCCTTCCGACGCCCCTTTTTGCCCGGCGGTGCTGAGAGAGAGGAAGGGTGGACGGACAGAAACAGGCAGAGGAGGCAAGGAAGAGGTGGCGAGGATAAAGGGCGAGCTAGAAAGGGTGGGAGTAGGTCGTGTTAGGGGTTATAGAAGGATACAAATAGACAGAAAGAGAAGGGAAAGAAGGGGATATGGAGAGGAAAGTGATTAGGGAAGGAATGAAATGATGAAGGGGTTATGGAAGGAAAGAATGTGAAGGGATTGAAGAGGGAGGAGGAAGGGCAAAAAGGTAAGGGAGAAGGTACTGGAAAGAGAGAAGCTGATAGAAAAAAGAAACAGGAAGGTAGAAAGTTAGACAGAGCTCTTCCTCCTAAACCCTAACCTAACCTAACCTAACCTAACCTAACCTAACCTAACCTAACCTAACCTAACCTAACCTAACCTAACCTAATCTAATCTATACAGTATACACCAAGTTCACTCTATTCCATTTATCCTAGCCTATCCATTCCCTCCTCGCTTCGTTGTTCCTACTAACTCCAACCTAACCTAACCTAACCAGCTAGTTCATTTCGTTCCACTTATCCTAACTTATCCACTCACTCTTCCACCGTTCGTTATTCCTCTTAAATTCTAACCTATCCTAACCTATACACGGAGTTCATATTCTTCCACTTATCCTAACTTATCCACTCACTCTTCCACAGTTTGTTCTTTCTCCTAACCCAGTTGTAACCTATCCTAACCTATCCTAATCTATACACGGAGTTCATATTCTTCCGCTTATTCTAACTTATCCACTCTATACTCCATCCCTCTCTCTTCCTCCTAACCTAATCTAATATATACACCAAGTTCATTTCATTCCTGTTATCCCAATTTATCCTTCCTCTTCTTCTCTCTTCGTTCCTTCTTTTTTCCCCAACGCCATCATCCGCCTTCACCCTATTTCTTTTTCTCGCCCGAGGAGGAAACGGTTGGTAAAAAGAGGCGCCTTGTCCTTATCTTTAATGCTTCATAGTTCATTTGATCCTGTTATCGGGGCGGATGGGTTTTTATTTTGTGTTATCTCAGTGTTTTAGTGGTGAAGCTCCGGCCTCTCACGCTGCTGCTGGTGGCTATGGTGGTGGTGGTGGTGGTTTTCTTTTATATTTTACTTTTTCCTTTTTTTTCTCTCTATTTCGTTTTTTTCGTTTTATTTCTTTTCTTGTTTTTTGTTTTCTTATTTTACTGTTTTTTTCTTTTCTTATTTTACTGCCTTTCCCTTTTTTTGCCATTTTTCTTTTCTTCTTTTCCTTTTTTTTCTTTTTCATTTTTTTTTCTTACTCATTCTTTCTTTTTCCGCCATTTTTTTCCTATTTTTTTATTACCTTTCTTTATATTTCTGTATTGTTTTCATTCATCCGTGCATTCGTTCCTTCGCTTTCTTCCCTTTTCTTTCTTTTTTCCTTCTCGTTCTTTCTTCCTTTCTTTCCTTCTTCCGTTCTTTCTTTCTTTCCTTTCTTCCTCTCATTCTTTCTATGTTTCTATTTTTTTTCCTGGTAGTGATGGCCGTTCTCTTTTCCTTTTCTTTTTTTATTTCCCTTTTTAGAATCTTCCTTTTTTTCTTGCTTTCTTATTCTTTATTTTTTTATACTTCTCTTTTCCTTTCTTTGATTCCTTTATGCTTATATTTTTTCCTTCTTCCGGTCTTTCTTTCTTTATTATTATTTATTTTCTCCCTTTTTAATGATTGCTTTTGTTCTTTCATTTTCTGAAGTTCGTCTATGCATTCACTCCCTTATTGTGTTCTTTCGTTCTCTCTTTTACTTTCTTTCATTCTTTCTCTCTCCCTTCCTCCCTCATTCTCTCTGTTATGTTCATTTTCTTGCTGCCATATTTTAAAGGCGAAGAAAATGTGTGATGTCACAACTACTACTACTACTACTACTACTACTACTTCTACTACTACTACTACTGCTGCTACTACTACTACTACTACTACTACTACTACTACTACCATTACTTATTCTTCAGTTTTCAATTTCTTTTTATCGCGTCTCCCTTCAACAATATGTATCTTTTTTTTTCCCATTTTTATCTTTTTTTTTCCCTCCTTTATTCGCGGGCAATTGAATCCTGACCAGCCAACCACAGACAGGAACCGCTCTCCTTCCTATCCTACTTTCCTACATCCTTCCCTCCTTCTCCCCCTCCTCCTCCTCCTCCTCCTCCCCTTATATCTCTCCTCCACATCCTCTTCTGGCTCATTTCCCTTCCTGTACTTTTTCTCAGTATATTTTTGTCTTGTCTCTCTCTTCCTCCACTCTACTCTTCTCCTTTCCTTCCTACTCTCTTCCCTTTCTCTTTTTTTTCTCTCTTCCATCTCCTTCATTGCTCGTTCTTCCTTCCTAATTTCTCTCCCAGTATACCTTCGTCACTTTTCTTTCCTCCATTCTACTCCATTTTCCTTTCTCTCCTTTGCTTTTTCCTTCCTTCTCTCCTACTCCTATATCTCCATCATGTCCTCATTTGGCCTCTCTCCCTCTTCCTGCCTTCTCCCTTTTCACTTCATATACCCTACCCTATCTTCCTCTCTTCCATTTCCTTCTCCCATCTTTCTCCTCTCATTCTCTTCTTTGTCTCTCTTCTCTTTCATGCTACTTTCTTTATTTTCATTTATGTCTCCGCTTCCCCCTTTTATTCTTGGACCTCTCCCCCCCTTCGTTCTTTTTCTACTTTCCTATTTCCTTTTTTCTTTCTCCTCCTTTTTGTCGTGTTCCCTTTCCTTCATGTCCTCCTTTAGCGTTTCTCCCTTTCTGGTTTGTTTCTTATTTCATCTTCACCCTTTTCACCCTTCTGTACCCTGCTCCTCCCTTCACAGTACCTCCTCTCCTTCTTATCCTTCCTCATTTCTATTTATCATGCTTTCATTAGTCTCTTCCGCTGTACTTTTTCTCATAGGCGCCTCCTTTCCCTCTTCTGCATCTAATTTTATTTTATCCAATTTTAGTTTATTTTCTCTGCTTTACTATCTTGCCTCTTCCTATTACTTAATCCCAATCGTCCCTCTCTACCTTCGATCCTTTTTCTCCCTTCCTCTCTCTCCCCCTCTCCCTCCCTCCCTTTCTCACTCGGTCTTCTAAAACCTCTCTAATTATCTCCCTCCCTCCCTTGCTTTCCCCATAATTGTAGTACTTTTTTATATTCCGTTCCCCTTTTCCCTCATTCTATATTTACACCTTTGACCCTATCTCCTCCCCCTCCATTCCTTTCTTTATTCCTGTTTCCATTCTTTCGTACGCCTATCTTCATTTTTCCTCCCTTCCCTTGATTTCTTCTCGTTTCTTATTTACTTCCCTTCACTTTCCTTCTTTTCCATTTATTCTTTTGCCTCTCTTCCCCTTTTTTCCTGCCCTTTCTTTTCTTTCTTTCCTTCCCAACTCCCTCATTCCCTTCTTTTCCTTTCCCTTTTTCTCCCTTTGTTCCTATTCCTTTACCTTCTCTTGTATTCCTTTTCCTCTACTTCCCTGTCCAGTTTCTCCATTATTAATTTATCCTTTCCTTTAACCTCCTTCCCCTCTTTCCTTTCCCCCTTCTTTCCTCGCTTTAAACCCTTTCTCACCCTCCCCTCCCTTTTCTACCTTCTCAGTTATACCTATTCTTCATTTCTCCTTCCCTGTAATTCCGTCTACTTCTCTCCTTCTTTATCCTTCCTCCCTGCTCAAATCCCTTCATCCTCACCTTCTCCCCTACCCATTTCCCTCCCCTTCATCTCCCTCTCCTCTCCCTCTCCTCAACATTACCGTAAGTCCAGCCTCATGACGCGTCCATAGCAAGGCCTCCACCCCCCCCCACCCCCACCCACCCACACACACACACACACACACACACACACACACACACACACACACACCAGGTAATCCCTCCGTGATGACCTCGTGTTAAGGGTGAGTCTCATTCATCACCAGCAGCACCATCACCATCACCTACGTCACCATTACCATCACCATCATCACCACCACGAGCTCTTACTTCCTACCTGCACCCTCATTATTACTCCTTTTCAAATACTACCATCATCATCATCATCACCATCATCATTATCTTTCTGTACCCTTTCTCCTATCACCATCCCCATCACTATTACCATCCTCATCACCACTCGCCTATCTACCTGTGTTACCAATTATAATGTATGGTTTCCTGTTTTTACTTCTTTTACTTTTTTTTCGCGTCTTTTAAAGCGTTAGGTACCTTCTCTTCCCTTTCACTATCTTCTAACTTCACTTTCGTCTTCGTCCCTTTCTTTTGCCGTCTGCATCTCCCATCTTTTTTTTTTTATGCACGTCACAACCACCATGAAAGTCTTGCTCTGAAACTCAACTAATGCCTCCTACTTCACCTCCTCCTCCTCCTCCTCCTCCGCCTCTTCCCCCGTTCATTTTTGCCGCCATAGTGAAGGGTCGAGGCACGAGGGGAGGCAGTACGATTATGTGCAGGCGCCACGTGCGTCACTAATGAGGAAGGGAAGGTGAGGTCAGGCAGGTGAGGGGAAGGGAAGGGAAGGGAAGGGAAGGTGAGGCATATGGAAAGGGAAGGGAAGAGACAGGAGGTAAATCAGGCGTATAGAAAAACGGGAGATGAGGGACAGTATGTTAAAGGAAGGAAAAGAAAGGTGAAACAATGGAAAAGGAAGGGAAGGAATGGGAGGTGAGTCAGGGGAATGGGAAGAAAGGGTAAAGTGGGAGGAAAGGAAAGGAAAGGATGGGGATAGGAAAGTGAGCTGCAGGAGGAAGGATAAGAAAGGGAAGGTGAAGGATATGGAAAGGGCAGGGAGGGGAATGTAAAGCAGGGGGAGGGAAATGAAGGTAAGCTACTGGAGGAAAGGAAAGGGAACGAAAGAGACGGAAAAGTGAGCAGCAGGAGGGAGGATAAGAAAGAGAAGGTGGTGGATATGGAAAGGGAAGGGATGGGAGTGTGAAGCAGGGGAGGGAAGTGAGGGTAAGCTATTGGAGGAAAGGAAAGGGAACGATAGGGATGGAAAAGTGAGCTGCAGGAGGAAGGATAAGAAAGAGAAGGTGGGGGATATGGAAAGGGAAGGGATGGGAGTGTGAAGCAGGGGGAGGGAAGTAAATGTAAGCTACTGAAGGAAAGGAAAGGAAAGGATAGGGATGGAAAAGTGAGCTACAGGAGGGAGGATAAGAAAGAGAAGGTGGTGGATATGGAAAGGGAAGGGATGGGAGTGTGAACCGGGGGGAGGGAAGTGAAGGTAAGCTACTGAAAGAAAGGAAAGGAAAGGATAGGGATGGAAAAGTGAGCTGCAGGAGGGAGGATAAGAAAGAGAAGGTGGTGGATATGGAAAGGGAAGGGGTGGGAGTGTGAATTAGGGGAAGGGAAGTGAAGGTAAGCTATTGAAGGAAAGGAAAGGGAAGGAAGAGAAAATGAAAAAGATGGAAAAAAGGAATGAATGTATGCCTGTTTTAATTTTTTTGTTTTTTCTTTGATTTGCATTTTCTTCTTGGCGTCGCCTAAACACTCGCTTTTATAATTTTCTTACTTGTTTTTGTTTCTTCTACTCTTTTCTCTATTTCTTGTTTTTTATATCCTTTTTTTTTCATTTTTCTGCACCTCCAAAATAAAGAAATAAATCTTTCTTTTAATTAACTATTGCGCATCAAATTAACTATTGCGCATCAACCTTTCCATCATGCTTCCTCCATCTCACCCTCCTCCTCCTCCTCCTCCTCCTCCTCTTCGTCGGGGTCCAATAAGCCGTAATCAACTCGCTGCAGGACTTACCGAGCAGCAAAATTTGTCCAGCGTGGCGGAAAATGCGAAGGAGGAAGTAGTAGTAGTAGCGGAGAGAGAGAGAGAGAGAGAGAGAGAGAGAGAGAGAGAGAGAGAATAATAGCGTAATACGGTATGACAAATGCGCATGGGAATGAGAGATAATGAGGAGCAGGGTGAAGAATAGCGAGAGAGAGAGAGAGAGAGAGAGAGAGAGAGAGAGAGAGAGAGAGAGAGAGAGAGAGGGGGGGAGGTTATGGAGGTCCGAAATAACGATGCACAGATAATTAATATGAAAAAAAAAACTAGACACTATTCTTTTTTATTTTCTTCATCATTAGTAGCAAAAATAGTAGTAGTAGTAGTAGTAGTAGTAGTAGTAGTAGTAGTATCATCGTCAATATCATTAACACTTAACCCTAATAACACTTTTAACATAAGCTCATCCATGGAACACCTGCATATCTTACCTGGAGGAGGAAGAGGCGCATCGGCAGGTTAATGAGGGAGGTGTTAGGCGTCCAGGTGCTTGAGTTAGCGGGGCAGCCGATGCGAGGTGGGCCGGGCAGGTGATCGCTTACACCGGGGCGCGTATGTAACCTTCACCTGGAGGCCTGTGTTCCCGTCAGGTGTGTGTGTGGGGGGAGGAGATGGAGTAAGGTGAGGGTGTGAGTGTGAGAGTGTGGAAAGACTGTGTGTGTGTGTGTGTGTGTGTGTGTGTGTGTGTTTGTGTGTGTGTGTGTGTGTGTGTGTGTGTGTGTGTGTGTGTGTGTGTGTGTGTGTGTGTGTGTGTGTGTTTCTCCTCTACTGTAGTCTTTTCTCGCTCTTTTTTTCTTTCATTCTTTCATATTTCTTTTCTTTCTCCCATTTTCGTTTTTTTATTCTTTCTCTCAGTCTGTTTCATTATTTTTATTCTTTCCTTATACGTTTTCTTTCTCTTTCTTTCTTTCTTTCTTTCTTTCTTTCTTTCTTTCCTTTCTCTCTCTCTCTCTCTCTCTCTCTCTCTCTCTCTCTCTCTCTCTCTCTCTCTCTCTCTCTCTCTCTCTCTCTCTCTCTCTCTCTCTCTTCTCCTTCACCATACTCAGCGACTCCATTTTTTTCCTTTCGGGGGCATCAGCTATTCCACCCTTAAGGCAGTTTAGTGGTTCGCGTCCCTCGGCTCATCCCAGCTTACGCCTCCACCTCGTCCACTGTCCCACGCCACACTTACCGCGCGGCCGGCCTCCACCCACCTCGCCTCCCTCACACACACCCTCTTAGCGGCCTGAAGGAGTAGGAAGGAAGGAAGGACGGATGGACGAGAGTGAAGGGATAGGAAGTGTTGGAAAGAAGGGAGGAAGAGATGAAAATGATGATGGTGTCAGTTGTAGAGGGAAGGAATAAGGAAAGGATGGGAGTGAGAAGGATAAGAAGGAATTATTGGAGATAGAAGGTTATGGAAAAAGGGATAAAAGAGATGTATTGGAAATGGAAGGAAAGGAATGAAAGGAAGAAATGAAGAAGGAATAAGAGAGATGGATAGAAAGAAGGTGTTGAAGATGGAAGAGAAGGGACGAAAGGATGGAAAAAGATGTATTGGAGATTATAGGAAGAGAAAGTAGAGGGAAGGAGGGTTAGGAAGGAGTTATTTGCGATGGTAGGGAATTATAATAAGGGAAAAGAGGGTTGCGGAAGGAGATCTTGAGGACTAAGTAGTAGGAAGTAATGAGAAAGGATGAGGAAAAAAGATGGATAGGAGATAGAAGGGTATGGATGAAGGAGTGGAAGAGTGGTGGTGGAGATGGAAGGGAAAGACAATGGAAGGAAAAGAGGGATGGGTGAGGAGGTATTTAGGTAAGAAGTTTGAGGGTGGTGAAAGGAAGAAGTTGAGTGTATGCAATAAAGACATAAGAGAGAGGGAGATTAAAGTAACAGAGTCCAAATGGAAGGAGAAAAGAAGAACGAAGAGAAGTGGAAGGGTGAACGTGATAATATTAGTAGATTCAGTTGACCTAATGAACAACGGTGGTGGTAATAGAGAGTTAGCATTTCAATTAAAACTAAGAAACACACTCGAGAAAGAAAGAAAGAAACTGAAGACAAAGACTGAAGACGGAGGAGGAAGAGAAGGAGGACTCTGGAGAAGAAAGACTCGCCCGAAGGATGCAACTGAAAGGGCAGGAAGGAAATAGGTTGGTGGGCGGGAAGGAGAGAAGTGAGAGAGACGCCCATCACTTCAAGGAGATGGAGGAAAGGGGGTTAGGGGAGTAGGTGCGTGAAGGGGTTAAGGGTGAGTGGGTGAGAGTAGTGATGGGGTGGAGAAAGGATGGGAGGTGGAGGAATAATGTGGGGGGGGGTTATAATGGTGTTAAAGGGAGATGGTTTTGTAAGAGTACGTTCAGGGTACTCTTACATTTGGAGAAGGCTTGGATAGGCACATGTGGAGAAGGCTTGGATAGGTATTAGAGGTAAGGTGGATGAATAATGAGTGTATAGGATGTTAGGATGTATTAGGGCTGAATGATGACTGGATGGATAATTTTATGTTTGAAGATAGAGAAGAGGAAGAAGGGGAATGGGTGGTTGTGGAAGTGGAGGGAAAAGAAAAGGAAGAAAAGAGGAATGTACGTGTCAGATTACACCCAAGATCAAATTTGGATCTCTTCCTACTCTTACTTGGGACCGTTAACCATATATCATGTAGGATCTTTTTTTTTTTTCCTTTTCGTTCTCTTCCTCGTCCTCTTCCATTTTCTTCTTTTTAATATTGTTGTTCTTCAGCATCATTTTTCATCTCTTCCTCCTCGTCCTCGTCATCACCCTAGTTCTCGTTCTCACCCTTTCCTCCTCCCCCTTCTCCTCCTCCTCCGCCTCCTCCTGTTTCCCCCTCCTCTTCCTCCTCCCCCTCCACCTCCTGTTTCCTCCTCCTTCTTCTCCCCTTTCTCCTCATTCTCCTTCTAAGACTTCAAACAAGTTCCGTTTCCTCAAGTTCTAATTAATTAGCGAGCAAACCAAAAGGTGGCGGGCTGCTGCTGGGGCTGCTGACAATGGCCCTTTGAGATACGGGCCTTCCCTCCTGTCCTTCCTCTTCCCGCCCTTTCTTCCCTTCCCGTCACTTCCTTCGGCCCCGACAACCACCATCAGCACCACCTGTACTAGCTTTTCTGTATGTATTTTTCTTTCTTTCTCTCTGTGTCTCTTTCTCTCTCTGTCTATGTCTATGTCTATGTCTATGTCTATGTCAATGTCTGTCTCTGTCTCTCTCTCTCTCTCTCTCTCTCTCTCTCTCTCTCTCTCTCTCTCTCTCTCTCTCTCTCTCTCTCCCATAGTGGTCCACTCTACCAAGCTTCCTATGCTTAATCTCTGTTCCTTTGTTTGTTTTTCCACCTTGATCCTCCTCCTCCTCCTCCTCCTCCTCCTCCCCCGTAGAATTTTAAACCCGTCGTTTCATTTCCCTCCCACCAGCCCTTTTGTTCCCCTTTCTCCAGGCTCTTGGTTTTTCCTTGATTTCTTGTTTTCCTTGTGATTCGTTTTTCCTTGTCGACGCCTCGGGTGTTGGCGCGGCTCCCTGGCTGGGACTGAGGGCTTGGGCTTGGGCTGTGGTTGAGGGTGTAGTTGTGTCAGACCCTTCCTTCCTCTCTCTCTTCCTTCCATCCATTTCGTGATTCTATTTACCGTGCCTCAGTATATTAGACTCCAGGCTTCTGTTTATGCATTTGGTCCTCCGTTCTCCTTCCTTCCAAGTCTATTAATTACGTTCCTTTGTGACGCCCTGACGCCTTACATAATGTCTCCCTGTCTTGCTGTTTGTTTGTGTTTGTCTGTCTGTTTATCGTTTGTCCTGTCAGTATGTTAGGTCTCCTTCTGTATGATTGTCTGTCTTTCTACATGTCTAACCTTTTGTTTCCATTTGTCTTGTCTATGTCTGTCTGTCTGTCCGTCCGTGTCTTTGTCTATGTGATTGTCTTCCTGTCTGCATTTCTGTCTTGTCTGTTTCTGTTTGTCCTATGTCTGTATGTCCTTGCGTGTCTGTCTGTCTATCTATCTGCCTTTCCTTGTCCCTCTAAGTCTGTGTCTCTCCCACTCCAACATTAGCTCATACTCTCCCCAACAAACACAATCCCTCATTTTTGCCGGCTAGGGTAAGAAAGAGAAGGAGACGCGAACTCGATGACAAAGTATTAATCCGAGAGTAACGGAGGGCAGGAAAGACGGACGGACGGGGACGCTAAGAAGATAAGAGTGCAGGGAAGGGAGGAGGAGAGGAAATACGAGGTGGAAGGGCCGGGGAAGTGAGGAATTAAGGACAGGAGAGATGTGGGGCTGGCGGGCGGACTCGTGAGATGGAGGAGGGGTGGGGAAGGATGTCAGGATGGATGGATGGAAGGGCGGAAAAGGATGGATGGAAGGGAGGAGGAGCAGGAGAGAGTGAGAGAGAGGGACTGAAGGGCTTTGATAATGAAGATGCTGAGGAAAAAGGAAGGAAGGACAGGGAATTACAAGGAGAGAGAGAGAGAGAGAGAGAGAGAGAGAGAGAGAGAAAGTTTCCTTGATAATAAGACCGTGAAAGGAAAGAAATGTTGAAAAGAAATTGCCATAATAATGAGGAGAAAGAGTAGGAGAGAGAGAGAGAGAGAGAGAGAGAGAGAGAGAGAGAGAGAGAGAGAGAGAGAGAGAGAGAGAGAGAGAGAGAGAGAGGAAGCTTAAAGAGGAAGGAGTGAAGGAGCCACAATGAGGACTGAAATCTGATCGACTTAATTGCAACGAAAAAAAAAAGGGAAGAAACGAAGATAATATAATTTTTCGTGTGTGGGAATGTGTGTTTCTGTTTCGGGAATATAGATTTATGTTTTTTTCTTCACTCACGTACATTTGTGGGTCTCCTGTTACACCTGGGACGAAGGGAAAGACGTATGGACCCTTAATTAACCTGGAAAAGAGAATATGTGCTTGTGTGTGTACGTGTGTGTGTGTGCGTGTGTGTGTGCGTGTGTAAGAGGGTGCGTGGGTGTGGGTGTTTTATCAGTAAAGAGTAAGAACATGACTATCCTCAGCTGTAAGTTTGGTTTGTTTCATTCCTCTCCTTTTCTGCCTTCCTCATACTCATCCTCTTTCCTCATCTTCACTACCTCCTATTACCTTCTACTTCCTCATCTCTGCTGCCTCATCTTCTCATCTTGTGTCTGTCCTTTCTTTCTCTCTTCGTTTCTTCCTCCTCCTTGTTGTCAATTTTTATGCTATTCTTTCTTTCATTCATTCATTTTCCCCTTTCCTTCCTCTTTTCTTCCTTCCCTGCCTTCATTTTTGCTTCATTCTTGCGCTTCATTCCTTTTTCGTCTCCCTCTTAATCTTCCGTCCCGGCTCCCATCTTTCCCCCTTCTCCCTCATATCTTTCTTTTATTCATTATTTTCTTTCCTTCGTCATCCCTGTTTGTCTTCCTCATTTCCATCATAACCTTCCTCAATTCCTTCCATCCCTCTTTCCTTTCTCCCTTTCATGCCCCTCTTCCTCATTCCCTTTCCTTCCTCCCTCCCTCCCGCCATGCCGACTCTTCTCACAACTCATTTCTCCTCCCTTCTTCCTCTCTATTTCCTTTATTAACCCCCTCTTCCCTCCCTCCCTCCCTTCCCTCTCTCTGTGCCTGGCCTTCTTGACTATTCTCTCAACTCATCCCTGCCTGCCTCTCTTCCTTCCTTATTACCTCCCTCTCTCCCTCCGTTCCCCCTCCCTCCCCCTCTTCCTCTCCCCGAGCTGTCTAGGCTCCCTGATTTTCGCTGTTAAGGACTCATTTTGCTCGTTTCCAACCTCTGGGCGGCCAATTGGCTTCCATTCGGATTCGGCGGGGGGCAGGAGAACGAGGAGGAGGAGGAGGAGGAGGAGAAGGAGGAGGGGGTAGATCACTCACGGAAGAGTTATGCAGGTCATCATCAACGTCTGTGTGTGTGTGTGTGTGTGTGTGTGTGTGTGTGTGTGTGTGTGTGTGTGTGTGTGTGTGTGTGTAACCTTTGCTATGGGGAAATTAAGTTTGTCTGTGTTTATATGTCTGTGTCTGTTTGTGTGTTTGTCTGTCTGTCTGTTCGTCCGTATCTGTCTGTTTGTCTGTCTGTCTGTCTCGTAGTGTTTGTGGCCCCTCTTTACGATGCCACGGGGTCAGTGCGTAGTGCATGCGGCCTGCCACGAGGGAAGGGAAAGGATAGGAAGGAGTGATACAAGGGAAGAGTGGAAGGAAGGAAGGAGGAAGAGAGAATATATTAAAAGGGAGCAAGTATGTAATGATAGGAGGGAGTGTGGACAGGAGAGAGGGAAGGAAGGAAGGAGTGAAGGGAGGAATAAAGAAGGAAACTAAGAGGGAATTAATGGAGGAATGACTGAAAGAAAGAAGGAAAGAAGAAAGGAGTGACGAAAGGAAGGAAAGAAGGAAGGAAATATGAATTGAAGAAAAGAAAGAATAAAGGTAGGCCATAAAGGAGGGAGGGAAAGAAAACGAATAAAAAGGAAGGAGAGGGATAGAGGGAGAGCTGAAGTAAAAAAAAAAGAAGGGAGATAGAGGGCAGGAAAATAGCGAAGGAAGGAAAGGGAGGGAGAGGTTGAGAGAAAGTGAGGCAGGACTCTGCATACTGAGACTACACTGACACCCGAGATTGTAGGCAGTAAGGGAGAGCGTCAGTATTAGGGCAGTAAGGCCGGACTCGTAAAGGAAGGGAGAGGAAGGTAGAGAGGTGTCACAGGAACAATGGTAGGGAGAGGGAGAGTATACAGACGGATGAAGGGAGGATAAGGGACAGTAGTGAGACCGTGAAGGGAGGAATATGGGTGAGCGAGGAGGAAAGACATCGCGAGGTAAAGGGAGAGGAGAGACTGAAGTAGGGAAGGGCGCAGTGGGAGGGAGAGAAATTTAGGAATATGGGTGAACAGAAAAAAGGAATAGAAGGAAAATAAGGAAGATGAGGAAGATAAGAAAGAAAATGAAGGAGCAACTGGAGAGAGGATGAAGCGAAAGGGAAGTGAATAAAGATGGTAGACGGATTGATAGGAAAAATAGAGCGATGGGAGAAAAATGGAAATATAATGAGCCAGATTTAAAGGGAAATATATAAGTGAGATAATGAGGCTAGAAGAACGGAAAGGCAGCTAAAGTAGAGGGCTGGAAAGTAAAAGGAAAGATAGGTAGAGGACTAGAGGTGATATAGGAAGGAATAGGTTGGACATAGGTTAGAAATAGAGGAAGAGAAAGATTAGCGGCTAGAGAAGAAACAGGATAAGAAAGAAAGATAAGCAAACATGGATTGGGAGGTAAAAGGAAAGGTTGGGCATTGGGGTCAGTAGGGGAAGAAAGGGTGTAGGGGAAGTGAAAGGTAGGGAGAGGCAGGGGAGTTACCTAACCTCCCCATACACACAAGAGTTATAAAGAAAAGGAAAAAAAAGCTGTATTTGTTTTTCTTATTTTTATTGTTTTATTTTTTATTTTTCATTTGCTTTGCTTCGTTTCGTTCTTGTTTTGTTTTCTTGATATTTACACTTTCTTTTTTTCTTTCCCTTTTTTCTTTTTTTTCTTAATCACGTGCTTCACTTTTATTGCTCAAGTGTGTGTGTGTGTGTGTGTGTGTGTGTGTGTGTGTGTGTGTGTGTGTGTGTGTGTGTGTGTGTGTGTGTGTCCCTTTGTGTGCTCGCGCGTGGGTGGGTGTCGTCGTGAACTGTCTAATAAAAGAAAGGAAAAAGGACTCCTCTCAACATTATTCTTTCCCTGCGCGCCGCCCGGGTCCCTCCCATCTTCGGGCGACGCTCCGTTTGTGATGTGTTAATTAAGAGGCGGATCAAAGACGCGGGGACAATGGCTTCTCTACCTGCCCAAACTACCTCCATTCATCCTCTGCCTCTCTGCCTCCTTCCCTCATTCCCGTTCCTCACTTCCCGTTCGTCCCTTATAATTCCTTTTCTCGCTTCTATTCATTCTCTATTCTTTTCATCCCTCCCTACTCTTTCTTCCTCTTCCTCATCCTCCCTTACTACATTTCCTTTCTTCATTTCCTTATTTCTCCCTATTCTCCCACACACTTCCTTCTCTCGCTTTATTTTCATTCTTTCTTCTGTTCTTACCTCCCTTCCTCCTTCCCTTTCATCATCTCCCTTTCTCACGTCTCTCTACCGTCTTCCACACTTCCTTCTTTCGCTTCCACTGGATGTCCTTTTTACTTAGTCTTTAATACACTTTCTCTTCGATTTTATCCTTATTTCTATTTTCCTTTGTCTTTGTCCTCCTCTCACATCCTCTTTTGTTTTCCCTTCACTTCTCCTCCCTCCTCTTCCTTTTCCTTTTGTTTCATATCTCTTTTCTTTCTCCTTTGCTTTTCAATTCACATTCTCTCTCTCTCTCTCTCTCTCTCTCTCTCTCTCTCTCTCTCTCTCTCTCTCTCACACGGTAAAGCTCGTCTCTCTCCCTTAATTAACCAGTTTCTGCTTTGCCCTCCATAGTCGTGTGTGTGTGTGTGTGTGTGTGTGTGTGTGTGTGTGTGTTTCATGGTTCTCGAGCAGAGCATATTCAGGTTTATGACAGGTATGTACTGCTGCAGGTGACACGAGAGAGAGAGAGAGAGAGAGAGAGAGAGAGAGAGAGAGAGAGAGAGAGAGTCTTGACATCGTGAAATGCATCAATATATTATTTTCCAACTCTCCAAATTATTCAGAAGTTTTGGCATTAAAAAAAGTGCAGCAATCAACATTCCGTGAAGTTAACTCGCTGATCACTCCGACTGACAAAAATGTTAATGTTTCGTGTAGGTGTGGATGTATTTTATTTAATTATTCATTTATTTATTCAGTCATTCATACATTTATTCGCCTATTCAGGTTACTTATTCATATTCAAACCGAGTAATACGAACTTTACTCTTTGGTTAACGTTATTCTTAAGTTACAAATAATGAGGGTAGAAAAAATGTACTCATAGAAGATTCGGTAAAAAAATAAAAATAAAAATCATTCACTCATTTTTTCAGGTGAACTATTCTTATTTAAACCGATTAATGTGAAGATCTCGTTGTGGCATGATTTCTCCGAAGTTACAAATTATAAGGTCAAAGAAATTTAGACATGAAAGACTAACCGAAAGAAAAACATCACTCATTGTTCTCCTCATTTAAAAGGTCGAATGTCGCTCGCACCACACACACACACACACACACACACACACACACACACACACACACACACACACACACACACACACACACACACACACATACCTATCTTTTGCGTGATTCTCCTATGTCATTTTAAGCTTTTCTGGGCTGGATTTTTTTTCTTTTCTTCCGACCCATGATGAATGAAGCAAGTTCGTGCACATAGTTAGCGAGGGCGGAAATAAAAATGAATTCTTCCCCAAACTTGTCTCAGTAGGTAGGTACGAGTTGAGTTGAATTAAAATGAAATAAGTAAAAAGGATAATATCACTAAAGTTTCGGTGGTGCTCCTAAAATGTCACGTCGGCGGAACATTAAACTTGCATCAAACTTACATTAAACATCACATGAGAAAACTTCAGACGGAAAATTTAGTTAAAGGCGGAGGGGAGCGTTTACTTATTTATGTTCCCATGAAACATTAGTGGTGGTCAGTATTCGTGTGTGGGCGAGGGAAGGTGGGAGAGCAAGGTGGAGGCGGGGTGGAATGAGGGGAAGAATGAAAGATTAGCTAGGTGGAGGGGAAGGGGTTTGGGGGGTAAGATGAGGTAAGTGGAGGAGTAGGGAGGATTGGTGTAGGAGTGAGTGAGGGGAGTTAGGCTGACGGAAAAGAAGGTGAGAGAGAAATGGGTGAGGGAGGGCAGAGAGTGAAGCATCGCGAAGGGAAAGGAAAATCAGAGAAACGGTATGTAAAGGTTGTGTGAGAGAGCGAAGAAGGATGAAAGAGAGGCAGAGTGGGAGGAAGGCAGACTTAAGAGAAAAGGGATGAGAGAGAGAGGGAGAGTGGGAAGAGGGTGAGTGGAAGAGAGAGAGAATGGGGCAGAGTAAAGGTGAGTGGTACGTTAGTGAGAGAACCCAAATGGAAGGGCTTGGTGAGGGAGAGGATGGTGATTATGAGGTTATTATGAGGGATAGAGTAGACAGAGGAGAGTAAGGAAGAGTTAAAGGGTAGGGAGAATAAGGGAGAGGATGGAAAAGAAAAGGGCTGGTGCAAGGGGGGTATATATAGTAAGGGGAAGAAGAGTAAGGAAGATAACAGATAGAAAGGGACAGGGTAAAAGAGAGGAGAATGAGAAAGAGAACAGGTAGGGAGGGTGGTTAGGTAGCAGCTGGACAGGGGTTACTCATTATGCAAGGGAGGACACGCAGGGGCAGGGCAAGCGCGTGATGTGCCTGCCTGTCTTCCTGTCCGGCTCCAGCTGTCCTGCCGCGCGCTGACTCGTTGGAGGCATGGGGAGGGTTGGGAGTGACGGTAGTACTAGGGAACAACGGCGTGCTCACAGTGTTGGGACTAATAGAAGGCTGCCATTTATGTAGGGTTCAGTTCACATATGTTAGATCTGTAGTGAGTTGTAGATATTAGAAGTGTTAGTGTGACAGAAGCAATAAGGAACAGCGGCGTGCTCACAGTATCGGGACTAGCTGGAATCTGTTATTTTATGTAGGGTCTCGTTCACGTCGGGTCGTAGTGAGTTGTAGCCATTAGGAGTATGTAGTAATGTGACAGCAGTAGTAAGGATCAGCGGTCTCTCGTAATGTCTGACTTGCCTGGTGTTGTGGTATACGTGAGGTTCTGTTCATGGATGTTATAATAATTTTTACTGCTCAAAAATATATTATCATTAGTTTATCGTCCTTTTTTAAGCTCTGAAACTAAGTACGCTACATAAAAACCGAACTTCAATTAATTTTAACCTTCATATGTATTGATGGAAGTAGAGAGGCGAGATGAAGGAGGAAGGAAATATATGGCAGTAGTGAACAATGCCTGGACTGTCTGGTGTTGTGTTATATGTAAGGTTCTGTTCATGGATGGTAGAGAGTAATGATGGAAGTAGAGAGGCGAAAGGAAGGAAGGAGGGGGTGGATGGCAGTAGGAAACAATTCTCACATCAGACAAGCAACATCATTCCCCTACAAATGAACACTTCTTCCGTCTTTCTTTTAACCCTCTTTTGTTTCCTTCTGATTAATCAACGCGCTTGATTTAAGAGAAAAACAGCTGCATTAGTAGAGAAACACTGATACATTGTTCTTTTGGTCTCAGCATCTTCTTTTTCCTTCTCCTTTTCTCGTCTTCTGCTATAGAAAATACCTTCATCATTTCACTTTTCAACAGTTATTCATTTCTTCCTCTATATAACTTAATGATTTCTCCCTTATCCTCCTTTTCTCCTCTCCTTCCTGCTATATATCTTACTTCCATCTCTCTCTTTCTCATACTATTTTAGCCTTTTTCCCCTCTATGTATACCTAATGCTTTGATTTCTCACGTAAAGCACAATAAAAATAAGTAACGAAGCAATGCAGAACTATAAAGGTTAATAAAGAACAGAGTAATGAATGCATGAATAAGAGAATAGAAATGTATGTTTGATGGTGCGTCTGACTCACATTCAGCGCTGCTTTTTAGAGCCGGAAATAGCAGCACCAGCAACAGGGCTTGAATATTTACTGTGACCTTCGGGAGTGCTGGATTATACTGTAGAGGTAGATCACACACACACACACACACACACACACACACACACACACACACACACACACACACACACACACACACACATAAGAACAGTCAGGCAGAAAGAGGCAAGCAAACACAGACAGAAACACAAAGAGAAGAACGAAAGGGGAAAAAAACAGACAAAAGCAGATTAAGCAGATACAGTGACACATTGACACACACACACACACACACACACACACACACACACACACACACACACACACACTTGAAAATTGTCATACAGATCATTAATATCAAGTGTTTGCAGTTTGTGATTTTAGTGTCAACTGAATGAATCCATTTTAATATTTACAGGACGAAAAAAAAGTCTCCGGAAATGACATAGCAAAGTTCATCAGTCAGTTTGTTTGTTGTCGAATGAAGATTGGTAGGCGAGAAAGGGGGGGGGAGAGGGAGAAGGACATAGAGAGGGAGAGGGAGAGGGAGATGGAGAGAGAGAGGGAGAGGAAGAGAGAAAATAGTTAGATAGTAATAGATAGTAAAAAGTAAATAAAAGACATGAAGGAAAGAAAAGAAATGAAGAAAAATTGTTGTAGAAAGAGTAAATAAATATGAAAAAAGAAAATGAAGAAAGGCAAAAGGGAGAAAAAACGGAGTAACCAAACCAAATAACATAGAAAAACAGAGATATAAGGAAATAATAGAAAGAAAAAGAAAGAAAAAACCTGCATCTGCAAAATCACTAGGGTGGAGGAGGGCGGAGGGAGGAGCAAGGGGGGCGAGGAGCTATATTAGAGTAAACAAGATGGAAGGCAATTCAATGAGACACAAAACCCTCGCCCTATTTAGCGAGATAATGGCGTCAGAGATTATCTATAATTTTTCCTTGACCCTGTGTGAAGTTTCATTAAGATTTGCGTTATCGGCTCGGGCAGGTGGCGGGATTAATATAGCTGTTGTGTGTGTGTGTGTGTGTGTGTGTGTGTGTGTGTGTGTGTGTGTGTGTGTGTGTGTGTGTGTGTGTTTGCTTTTGTCTTTTTTTTCTCCATTTCGTCCTTCTCTTTGTTTTCTTGTCTGTGTGTTTGCTTCTTTCTTGCTGCCTGACTGTTCTTGTGTGTGTGTGTGTGTGTGTTTGTGTGTGTGTGTATTTCAGTGGCGCCGCAGCTTAAGCCAATAATTGAATCTCTAAATATATCTTCATATCCTATTTGCCGTCGTTTCTTCTCGCTTTTCATGTCGTTTTATTGTCGCCTTTGTGTCGTGTCGTGTCTTGCCATCGTATCCAGTAGGATCAACACGTCAGAGAGACAGACCGTTAGCTTAAAACACGAATAAACAAACACACAAAAATGACTCACATATACTATTTCTCAACGCTAGAATAAAGGAACCCCCAGCGAATGTCTGTGGAAGTGGCAGTGGGTGTGTCAGTGTCTGTCTGTGGTTGGGGGTTTGTCTGTGTCTGTGTGGCTGTGAGTCGGACTTTAGTTGTGTTTGTGGTTGTCTGTCTGATGCTGTGTGTAGGGTTGTGTCAGTGTCTCGTCTGTGGTTGTGTTTGTGGTTGTCTGTCTGATGCTGTGTCTTGGGTTGTGTCAGTGTCTCGTCTGTGGTTGTGTTTGTGGTTGTCTGTCTGTTGCTGTGTCTGGGGTTGTGTCAGTGTCTCCGTCTGTGGTTGTGTTTGTGGTTGTCTGTCTGATGCTGTGTGTAGGGTTGTGTCAGTGTCTCCGTCTGTGGTTGTGTTTGTGGTTGTCTGTCTGATGCTGTGTCTTGGGTTGTGTCAATGTCTCCGTCTGTGGTTGTGGTTGTATCTGTCTGTGTCTCTGGCTGTGGCTAAGGTTGTGTCTCTCCCCAACTCTAGACGGTAGGAACTGGCGCCCTTTCATATGTTCGTGCTGGCAGTGAGTCCGCCACGCTATTCCCGGGCCCGGCGGCGGCGTTCCTGGTGCCGAAATGGAGGTCATTCAGCGGCAACAATGGCATTTTAACGGCGCAAAAATATACGAGGGTAATCGCGCAAAGCTCTCCATCCAGCATACATATACCTACGAAAAGGAGGAAGAGGTGGGGAGAAGGGGAGGGCAGTACCTGGTCTTTTTCTTGTGATTCGTGTTATTATCATTATTATATTTTGTTATTTGTATACTATCGTGATAGTTGATGATATTTTGGTTAGCTGGATGGCTTTTCTTTGCTATATTAAGTCATGTTAAATTGTATGGATTAAAAAGAAAGACATAAAGGGAACCATTAATAGTTTTTTGCGACTTCTTGTTGAGTTTTCAGTATTGTTAGTTCATGAATAGCAAAATGATTGATAACAACAGATAATTACATGGAAAATAGAACAATGAACGGGTTTTATGGGTGCTGGTTTTGTTCTTTTACAAGATGGAGGATCAAAACATCATAATACAAAGCCGACGAGTAAGAAACAGAAATAGATGAAAAAAAAAAGAGAAACGTGGAAGGTGTTGGTTTTCTTCTCTGCAATAATGAGAGAGAGAGAGAGAGAGAGAGAGAGAGAGAGAGATTGAATAATTAAACCAGCCCCAAAGAAAGAGAACGCACTGGAGGAAGAAGAGGATGCAGATGAAAGTTGGACTCGGAGGAAGAGGTAGGGATGGAGGAGGAGGAGGAGGAGGAGGAGGAGAAAGGGAAACGGAGTGGCAAGAAAGGAAGCGAGAGAGAAAGTACCAAGAGTTTTAAAAGAAGATTGACTGAAGAGTTGGAGTGAGGGAGGAGGAGGAGGAGGAGGAGGAGGAGGAGGAGGAGGAGGAGGGAAGTTTTGAGACGTGACCGTCGAGGAAAAGGGGAGGAAAAGTGTGAGGGAGAGTTAGGGAGAAGTAGCAGAGGTGGCAGTGGAGGCGTCAGTGATTGAAGTGTTAGTGAAGGGGGTGGTGATGGTGGTAGTTGTGGAAGCAGTGTTCGTAGTCTTAGTAGTGGTGATACAAGCTATGGTGTCATCAAGTTCAGTCATGATATAAAGTGAGATTCCTATCATGAATTGCTGTCATTTTAGTCACCAAGGTCAATCTTGCTACAGAGTGAGATTTTTATCCTGAAGTGCTATCATTGTAAGAGGTCCCGGGAATGTAAATGGTGTCTAGTCAGGTATAATTTAATGTTTCGTACCTGTCAGTTCTTCGTATACAAAGGGAGTCAAGCTATAAAGTGAGATTCATAACCTGGAGTGCTACCATTTTAAGAGGTTCCGGGACTGTAAATGGTGTTTTGTCAGGTATAATTTAGTGTTTAGAACAGTTAGGTTACACGTACCTGTCAGTTCTTCATATACAAAGGGAGTCAAGCTATAAAGTGAGATTCATAACCTGGAGTGCTATCATTGTAAGAGGTTCCGGGAATGTAAATGGTGTCTAGTCAGGTATAATTTAGTGTTTAGAACAGTTAGGATACACGTACCTGTCAGTTCTTCGTATACAAAGGGAGTCAAGCTATAAAGTGAGATTCATAACCTGGAGTGCTACCATTTTAAGAGGTCCCGGGAATGGGAAATGGGAATGGGCTTGTCACGTATAGTTCAATAGTTAGGACAAATAGCCTTCACACTTGCCAATGGTTTAGGAAAAGTGACTGCCTGTAGCGTGCAGGCGAGATATTGCTATTCTAATTGGTTTCCATGCCTTTCAGTGTCTTTCTTCCACATATCAAACTCACAAAATTCCTCCCCCTGCACTTCCTCTCTTTCACGTAACCTACCAAACTCCTACTTGCTTTTTCCAAACAATGAAGCGTATTTCCACTTCATTTCTTTCCATTACAACACGCTAGCAATCACCCTCAACTGTCCACATAGTCAACCAACTTTCCATTTTCACTTCTGAAGAGAGGGAACGTAATGCATTAATCTTCAACCAACATTTCTTGTCACCCTACGATGCTGCAGCAAATGTCGAAACTGTAACCAATGTAAGAAGAGATGCCGAGGAACCTAAGTCGGTCTCGAGGGGTGATGTGGGCATAAAAGTAATGAAATGCTGCTCTATTGGGTGACATTAGGTATCTCTAAGCATCTCCTGAAGGGAAACGATAATAAAAGGGATGAGTAGGCAGGGACTGAAGCTGGAGGAGGAGGAGAAGGAAGAGGTGGAGGTTGAGGGGGAAGAAGAACAGAAGTAGATTCGTAGAAATAGAAGTAGGGGAAGAAGAAGAAAAAGAAGAAGACAAAATACAAATAAAAAGAAGAACAAGAGAAAGAAGAGGATGAAGAAGTAGGAGAGGGTGGAGGAGGAGAAGGAGCAGGAGGAGAGGGATTGGAGAAAAAAGGACTATGGGGTGGAGAAGGAGAAGGACGGGGGTAGAGTTGAGTAGGAGGATGAGGATTTGTAGGAGCAAGAGTAGGAAGAGAAGCTAACGAAGAGGAAAAATGGAAAGTAATATTGTAAGCCGATTAATTGGAGTCTGCGTCGCTGATGGAACACTATTGTTTGCTAATTAGTTCACTCTTTTTTTCGTTAACAAGTAAGCCGTGAGCGGGGAGCGGGGAGGACGATTTCTGTGTTTCTAAATGATTCGTTTCGTGTGGTTCGGAAATTCGCTACGGACGACGGGAACAGTAGTAGTAGTAATTGTGGTAAGTAGTAGTAGTAGTAGTAGTAGTAGTAGTAGTAGTAGTGGTAGTAGTTTTTGCAGTAAAGTAAGCGGCTCAAGGAAAAAAAAAAACGAAAAAAAGGCCGCTAATCACTGCCCTTATAAATATTAGAGTTTAGAATAGTGGTAATAGTTAGTAGTAGTAGTAGTAGTAGTTGTTGTTGTTGTTGTTGTTGTAATAGTAGTAATAGTAATAATAATCAGCATCATTATCACTGTTTTTAAGGCCATTTTCTTACGATTAATATTATCATGATTCTGAAGATTAATTATATAGCGAGCTGGCATTCCTTCCTCTTCTATTATTATTTTCTTTATCTATGTTTCCTTGTATCATTCTTCTATTGCCTACCTTTTAACTTTTTCTTGTTTCCATTTATATTCTTCAGTTCCTTGTTTTTTTTCTTTATCTTTTCACTTTGTATTCCTCTTAATTCTGTTGCCTTCGTTGATTCTGTTGTTAGTCTCATAAATTGACTTTTCAATCTTGTTTCTTTCTTATCATATTTATTGTTTATTTTTAGTTTTATTTTCTATATTGTGTTGGGTTCATTCTTTTATCGTCACTTTTATGATCATGTTTTCTTATTAACTGTCTTCCTTCTCCTGCACCCTTTTCCTCTTCATTTTCCTCCATTTCTTCCTTCCTCCTCCATTCTTCCCTCTCCTTCATTTCTCCTCTCCGTCCCCGTTCCTCTTCATCCCCTCCTCCTCCTTTTCATTCCTTCTCTCGTTTCCTTTCTTCATTCATTTCACGGCTCGCAGGAAATTGGTCTTTGCCTCTTCTTTTCCTCTCAACATCCCTCCCTTTATCCTCTTCTTCCTTTCATCTATTTTCTCTGCCCTGAAAAATTGCCTACATCTCCCCGCTTTTTCTCCTCATTCTTTCTTCCTTCCTCTTCCTCATCGCCATTCCACGCTTCTCTTCCCTCCATGCCTCAGCTCCAGAAAATTACTCCTCACTCCTTTTCCTCCTCCTGCTCCTCCTCTTGCTCCTCCTCTTCCCCTCTCCGTCCTCTTCCGCCGCCTTTCATCGCTTCTCCAGTCTCTAAAACATTACTTCGCCGTCCTTTTCTTGATCCTCTTATTCCTTTTCTTTTCTCCTTCCCTTTTCTCCTTCTTGGCGTCTTTCTGCTCTCTCGTATGTTCCTTCCCTCTCCTTCTCTTTCCTTCCCTCTCTTCTCTTTTTATCATCCTCTTCCCCTTCCTTTTCCTCTTATTCTTCCTTCTTTTTCGATTCCCCTCATCTCCTTCCCCTTCCCCTTCCTTTCCCTCTCGTTTCCTCTCTGTCTCCTGTTCTTCTTTCCCCTTGTAATCCTGTCCTTTCTTCTTATTTCCTTTCTCTTTCTCCTCATTTCCCTCTCTTTCCTCATTTCCTCTGGTCCCTCTCGTCAATTCCCTTTCCATCTCCCTCTTTATGTCCTCTCTCCTCCTCTTCTCCTCTTGTCCCTTCCTCCCCCTCCTCCTTTTTCTTTCAACCATTGCCAGACTCGTGAAAAATGACTCTTCGCTCTTGCCAAATGGCGTGGACTTACGTGTGTCAATACCTTTCCGCAGGTATGTGTGTGTGTGTGTGAGGCGCGGGCCAGGTGTTCCCTCCTTTGCTCCAGTCCGCCAGGTAAGTGGGCAGCCGCCAGCCACGACTTTGTCTCCAGGTGCTACGGAAATAGGTGAGTAAAGGTGTGGGTGTGAGGGGGTGGTTGGGGTGTGGGGGGGTATTTTTGTCTGTGTAAGTGTATTTATTAGTACAATGGGAGGTGATTTATTGTGTTTTCTCTATCATTTGTGTATATTTTGTTTTCTGGGGCCGTAGCCGATTGGATACTAGTTATTTTTTCCTTGTTCTTGTAATTTTAGTTGTGATTATTTTTTTGTTATTTTTTATGAAGGGAACTCTCTAGGTCGATGCCTCAGCCTTACATATTTGATTATCTCTTTTTTTCCTTATCTTTCTTCATCTCTGCCTTCATATTTCCTTCCTTCCCTTCATCGTCACAATCGTTGCAGTTCCTTTTGGAGTCATTTTTGCCTTCGTAGTCGTCTTCCTCTTCGTACACACTCTCTCTCTCTCTCTCTCTCTCTCTCTCTCTCTCTCTCTCTCTCTCTCTCTCTCTCTCTCTCTCTCTCTCTCTCTCTCTCTCTCTCTCTCTCTCTCTCTCTCTCTCTCTCTCTCTCTCTCTCTCTCTCTCTCTCTCTCTCTCTCTCTCTCTCTCTCTCTCTCTCTCTCTCTCGCTCTCAGTTCATCACTCTCTCTCTCTCTCTCTCTCTCTCTCTCTCTCTCTCTCTCTCTCTCTCTCTCTCTCTCTCTCTCTCTCTCTCTCTCTCTCTCTCTCTCTCTCTCTCTCTCTCTCTCTCTCTCTCTCTCTCTCTCTCTCTCTCTCTCTCTCTCTCTCTCTCTCTCTCTCTCTCTCTCTCTCCGCGTCCCAGCCTCCGCCGCCGCGCTGAATTTCAATCCAGTTTGTCCTATTTTCATACAATTTGTGTTCGTAATGTGCGGCGGCGGCGGCGGCGGCGACGACGGTGGTGGCGGCGTCCCGATTGCTTAACTAGCCGGAGACGGGTTTGTTTGTGCATGTGTGTGGGGGGAGGGAGGTATTTGTGTGTGTGTGTGTGTGTGTGTGTGTGTGTGTGTGTGTTCGCAATGGTAGGTAATGTTGTGTTTTCATCAACTTTTGCGTTTATTTTCTTTTATTTTTTTATTTTGTTCCTGATCATCATTATTTTTTTTTGTCTCACTTATATTTATCTATTTGTCTGTGCCCTTTTCTTTCTCTACTTTTGTTTCCACTTTTCCTTCCTTCCTTTCTGTTTGTATCTGTTTATGTTTCTACTTCCGTTGAGGGCAGACCAGTAGACAATATATATTAACTCTATAGCTAGCAGGCATGTCATTTACAGGAATACGTACCCCATTTAATACAGTATGAAGGTTGACCTCAATGTACCCCGGACTAAGCGACGGTGCAGTCTGACGGAGGGTTTGTCGGGGTGCAGGTGGGTACGAGGCAGCGACTGTGGCCACAACCTCTTTATATCCAGAGTCGCCGCCTTGGAGTCAATTTTGTGTGTGTGACGTGCCTGTCGAACTGAGGCACCCCGCGACCTTTGCTCTCCCCCCACTCTTCTTCCATGTCTTTCTTTCTTCCTCTTTTCTATTTGGAGTGTGTGTGTGTGTGTGTGTGTGTGTGTGTGTGTGTGTGTGTGTGTGTGTGTGTGTGTGTGTGTGTGTGTGTGTGTGTGTTCCAGAGTCTGACACCCTCATTTATGTCTGTTTACCTGTCTGTGTTTGTGTCTATTTGTCTATTTCTCTTTTCCTTCTTTGTTCTTTTTGCGCAATTCATTTTCCCTTTTCCCGTCCTTTTGTGCCCTCTCCGTCGTTTTTTTCCCATTTCGTGTCTCTTTCTCCTTTTCCCATATACTTTCCTTTCCCTCCTATTCCCCTTTTTTTCTTACCCTTTCCCTTTTTTTCCACCTTTCCATGCTCCCCTATCGTTCCATGTTCCCCTCTTTTTCGTGTTCTTTCTCCCCTTTCCCCGCCGTCATATGCTCCCTTTTTTTCCATTCTCGTACCTTTCTCCTCCTCTTTTCCCCGCCGTTCCATGCTCCTTATTCCATCCCATCCCCCTTTTCTTTCGTACGTTTCTTTTCCTGTTCTCCTCGCTGTTCCATGCTCCTCGCCGCTTTCTTTTTCCCCGCCCTCGCCGGGCCCGCGTTGAGCCTTATCGCCGCGGGGACAAGTGAGGCTTCCTGCAAAGTTTGGGCCGCGGCTCCAAGTTGTGAGTGCGTGCGAGGCGGCGAGAAGCTGGGAGGGCGCCTGGAAGTGCGTGCTGAGTGAGGTGCCGAGCCGCTGGTGAGGGAGGGTGGTGGTGGAAAGGGGGGAAAAGAGAGAGAGAGAGAGAGAGAGAGAGAGAGAGAGAGAGAGAGAGAGAGAGAGAGAGAGAGAGAGAGAATACATCAGTCTATATCTATCTGTCTATCCATATGCCTATTTATTTATCTGTCTGTCTACTTATCTATTCATCAATTGATATATCTATATGTATATGTCTTTTTATCTATACCTCCCTCTACCTTTTTGTACCTCTATATATGTATCTTTATATGTCAATCGCAAATCAGTGTATGTATCAATCTTCCTATGTATCTATCTATCTATTAAACTATCTGTATATATGCAAACGTCTATTATATATGACTTCTTTTTGTCGCAACCTCATTGTTAATTTACTAGCGTGCACTGTTTCATGTTTTGATTTCCCACAATGTCGCTTCCTCGTAATTATCCTCACCTGAAAACATCACATTCTGCCATCCTGCCATCCCTCCCTCTTTCCCCTGCGCCTGGCTACTCCTTCGTGCCCTGAACACTCCTAGCCTTTCTCTCTCACTCTTTAACCACCCATTCCCTCCGCCCTCACCCACCTATTCCATACTCCCCGCGGTTTGCCTCCTTCAGACCAACCGTTCAATTCCAACAAAATTTTCACCCCGATGAGCCTTCTTGCCTCACTGCCTCTCGCCTCACATGTTCTCCCACTTCCTCCTTCTTTCCCCCCATTGCTGTTAATTTCCTGGATTCATACTCACACTCTGTCGCTAGTAGTACAATACATCACCCGTGTTACCAATAAGAATAAAGCATTTCATACCTCTTCTAAAATGTTGCTAGTTGTGGCGCAGTCCAGATTTGTTTAGAGAGAGAGAGAGAGAGAGAGAGAGAGAGAGAGAGAGAGAGCGGGAAGGGAGGTAGGTAGGCCAGAGGCAGGTAGTGAGAGAGGGAGAGGGCGAGAGAGAGAGAGAGAGGGCGAGGAAGGGAGGGCGGGGAGGGAAGGTAGGTAGGGAGGGAGGTAGGCCAGGATTGCTCGCCTGCCGGGGAGACTGACTTGCAAGAACGACCAAGAAAATGAGATCGGAGGATTGGCTGACAGGCTGACGGGCGGGATCGGCTTGAAAACGTAAAGTTGTGGCCCCGACTGAGAGAACGACAGGGCCGGAGTTAATACGGAGCCGGCGAAAAGAGGAGGAGGAAGAGGAGGAGGTTGGCAAGAAGGAAAATGGAGATGAGACTGATAAGCAAAAATAAGAGGTACACGAAAATGAACATAGGAAAAAAGGAAAGGAGGAGGAGAAGGAGGAGGAAAAAGAAGGTAAGAAACTTGGAGGAGATAAATGATCAGAAAAGAAGGAAAGGTAGAGGAAAATAACAAGAATCAAAAAGAAGAGAAAAGAAAAAAAACGAAAATAAATAAAAAGGAGGAGAATGAGGAGGAAAAGGAGACGAGAAGCTGAAAAAGGAGAAAAGAATGAAAGCAAATAAAGAAAGAAATTGGAAAATGAAAACAATGACAAGAACTCAAAGGAGAACAAAATAAAATGAAATAGAAAAAAAAGAAGAGGTAGATGAGAAGCACAATGCAGAGGAAAAAAAAACAGGAAAAGATAGAGGGAACGTAAGAGAAAGAAGAGGACGAAAAGTCGGAAGAGGAGAAAAAAAGAAAAGGCGAGGGAAAGCAGGAAAGCAGCTCGAAATTATTAGTATGAGATCAAAAGAAACAGAGGAAGGAGGGAGAGCACCAGGAAAGACTTGAGGGATATATTATGGAGGGAAGGAGAAAGAAAGAGTGAGATAATTAAGGAGTACTAGAGTTACATTATACATTAGCTTGTGTAAATGGAACCCAAAAAATGAAACAAAAAAAAATAAGAATGAAGGTAGAGGTTAGAATGGTTACAGAAGAAGAAGAAAAGAAAAAGAAGAAGAAGAAGAAGAAGGACAAGGGAAGGGAAGCGGAACGGAGTGAAGATATGTGAAGGGAATGAGTTATTGGAATTTTCTGACGCAGTGGATTTTTTTTTATTCGCTTCGTTTGGGGATTAGTCTCGTGATGTATGTGTTTGCCTCCACTGCATTTTCATCTTTTTCTTCATCTCTCTCTCTCTCTCTCTCTCTCTCTCTCTCTCTCTCTCTCTCTCTCTCTCTCTCTCTCTCTCTCTCTCTCTCTCTCTCTCTCTCTCTTTATCACACGTGTTTTCCTTTTACCTCCTCGCAACTTTTACCGTGGTCTCACCTGCTAATATGAACTTTACCTGCAGTCTGTATCACCTGCTTCGTGGGATTCTGTAATTTTAAGTTTTTTCACTAGTTTTTAGGACATGGATGGCACTCAATTCCTTAGATAACAGTTGATTTGTCGTATGTACTCAACAGTTTAACCTTCTCTTGCTACGCTTGGTTTTCTAGCAGCTCCTAACTATTGTGTAAAGTTAAACGAAAGAAAGAAGAAAGATAGAGAGGAAGAGAAGGGAAGAGGAGATTGGATAAAGAGCGGGAAGGAAGTAATAGAGGAAGGGAAGAAGGGAGGATGGGATGGAAGGAGCACAGAAGAGAAATAGAGATAAGTAAAGAATGGTAGCTGTATAATTTACGTTACTGTGTGTGTGTGTGTGTGTGTGTGTGTGTGTGTGTGTGTGTGTGTGTGTGTGTGTGTGTGTGTCTTTACCTTCGCTGTTTCTGAGCCTGAAAACATCACCAGTGAAGAATCTCGACTGGATGGCTGGCAAGCACGGCACAGAGGTAAAAGTTTGAGCCTCTTTGCCCCAGTTCTGTGCCGCCTCGGAGGAGCAGCTTGCGTCTCCGGGGCTTGAGAGCTTAGATGCCACAACCTGAGACACACAAGTTGCTCTCCAGAAACTTTCCCCAAACCGTCTCAAGGTGTCCACGCTTCACGCCGCCTCTTCCACTCGACAAACTGATAAGAACTTCTCTGTGTTCGAGGCGATTGTAAGCGTTATCTACTTGTTCGGGGCTGATAGGTAATCATTTGAGGGGAATAGTTTATCATTTGAAGGGGCTTTGTGGCATTTACGTGAGCTTTCAGGGGAATGACGAGATTACGATTTAAATGAGAATAGGTTACACTCCATCTGTAGTTGGATTACTTTTTACGTGAGATTACATAATATTGTCGTGTCTATTCCGTTGCCAGAGCAGCGCAACACCACTACACTGGGGCTTATCATATTTTACTTCACTACCAATGAATGATTTAGGAATACTGAATTATATACTCCTGGTCTGTACTGTTGGAATAGGAAGTAAAACGTAAGTGATCGTAAAGCCGGAGTGTAGATTGTGGACTTGTATGGCATGTTATAGTTAATAGTCCAGGCTCAAATATGATGCGCAGGTGTTGACTGATCGTGGCTGTCAAGGTTTTAAGATTAAAAAAAAAAAAAAGAGCGAAGAAAGAAAGTGTGGAAATTTAGTTTTTTTTTTTTAGTTATACATTTTTCATTTTAAGAATTGGAACATTACCAGAAATCATTGGTAGTAGCAGCTCAAGTATAATATATGCTCACGAATCATTGGTTAAAATAAACATGCACAGAAAACAGGACGGTGCGTGTATTCAGAATGCAAACTTGTGTAAGCAATGTATTATGAGACCTAGAAACTACACATGTTGGAAAATAAAATGCTTCAGACGCTGTGGGAGTCGGTGAAATACATTTTTATCATAAGCTTTCCTTCTGGTGGCGTACAAGCGTGATATATTTTTCAGCGTCTCTTAATTCCCTCGGGCCCCTTCAGGGAGAAAAAAAAGGCGAAATATAATCAAGAATAACTTTTCCTTAATACCCTATAAGAGATAATCTGTGGCCGCAACATACATTATCTGTGCTCGCATTTTCCAGCCCTTGTTGAGGGTGGCCGGGCGTAGATCATCGCTGAACAGACGGCCGCGGGGCACGCACACACACGCCTCCTCACACACGGGGCAGGGGGGTTGGCGGGAGAAAGGTAGGAGAGAGAAATAGGAGCGGGAGGGAGTCGGAGGAAAGTAGGGCGGGAGGGAGTTACTAATAGTGTCTTCCTTCCTCTCTTTTTATTGTTTCCTTCCCTGACGTCACGTGGAGGGAAGGAAAAGACTAAAGGAAGGATGAAAGATACTGATAATGTCTTCCCTCGTTTTTTTCCGTCTTGGATGATACAGAAAAGAAGGGAAACTAGAAAGGAAGAGAGGAAGAAATGGAGCAGGCCAGTTTCATGACTTCCATCGTTTTTTTATAATATTTTCTATTCTGACCACATTAGAACTGGAAGGAGGAAGGTAGTTCATATATTCCTGATGTCTTTTACTCTGCCCTTATATCACATTGGTGGAAAGGAAGATATTGGGGATTGAGGGAATGTAGTTAAAGTGTTTTTCCTCCCATTTAATCTATTTCTTGTCCTAACATCACACAGGAAGGAGGATAAAGTACACGAAGGAAAGAGGAGAGGGAGGTACAAGGTAAAAAGAGGACAGAGAGGTACAGGAATGAGGAGAGTAAGATTACAAGGAGGAAAAGAACAGGAGAGTAAGGTACAGGGAGGAAGGAGAAGGAGGTACATGAAGAACAGAGGAGAGGAAGGTATAGGGAGGAAAGAGAAAAGCGGCGAGGGAGGTTCTAATAGTCTTCCCTCCCCTACTTTTTTTTTTCTTACCTGACAATTTCTTCATTAAGGCGAAGGTGTAATATTTCTCGGCCGTGACTCCCGTGCCTCTACCACCACCACCTCCCTCTCCCCCCTGCTTCCCCCCTTGACCCCCCTTGACTCCCCCTCCCCTTTCCACCCTCCACTAGCAGGTGAAGGGCAGTAATCTTGGGGACGAGATCATCGAAGCTTATCATGGCAAAGCAGAAGAAAAAAAAAAGAAATAGTGTTCATGCGTGAGACTTTTCTGTTCACTATAATTTTTTAACATTACGAAATTGAATTCTTTCTTTCTCTTTCTCCCTCTCTTTTGAAATAGTCGTTTGCTGTCTATCCTCAGTGAAAAGAGTGCAATTGTGGTGTTTCTTTCTCGTTCTCTCGTTCTTTCTCTTATTGTTCCGAGCTGCGTCTAGCGGGCTTATTTTGTTGTTTTTTTGTCTTGCCCTTGAGCAGCCTCCCTTGCGTGTGTTTAGTGTGCTTCTGTGGCGGTGCGCTGTGTAAGAGACGGGGTATGGAAGGTGGGCAGATCAGCACTGAAGAGCCCTTTAAAACAACAACAGCAGCAGGAACAACAGCAACGAAAAAACAAAAACGGAGACAAAAATAAAAACAGTAGCATGGAAATTAATAGCAGCGAAAACATTTATTTATTTGCCGAGTCCTTTTTATCCTGTCCAGCCAATTTAGGACACACACACACACACACACACACACACACACACACACACACACACACACACACACACACACAGAGGGCAGCCAATTAATGTTGTAGCGAAAGATCGCCATCAGAGCGGCGGGCGACTAACTAACCGTTGTTAATGTGACCTAATGAGAGTTTGCCAAAGCTCGCTCATGATAAGCAACGCATTTTTTATAATCTCAGTTTATTGCGCTGACATTTTTAGGAGGCCGGTCAGTAATGTTGTGTCTATTGGTATTAGTATTTCTTGCGGCAGTAGTAGGTAATAGTGGTAGGAGTAGTAGTGAGATTAGTTATTATTATTGTTATTATTATTAGTAGTAATATTGTTATAGTTATACAGGAGTACCTCGACAAAGGCCTCTGTATTTAATTAACCCGTTTGTGTGTGTGTGTGTGTGTGTGTGTGTGTCGGGAGGGGATAGGGTCTGTTTGCAAATCTACCTGTCTTTATATATATATACCTCTAATTATATGTCCATCTTTGTATCTATCTGTATTTCTTTTTGTCTTTGTTTTTCTTTCTTTCTCTCCTTGTCACTTCTGTCAGACCCTTTCCTTTCTCTCCTTCCAAAACCGTGTTCTTCCAAGTCTCCACCTTTTCACTCTTTCCTTCCTTCCTCCTTTTCCGCCGCGTTCTGGAGGTCATTCGTCACTTTTGGTGTGGGCTGATTGGCGTGTTTGCCTTCATTTTGGGCGATGCGGGTATTGCTGTGTCAAGGAGGGGTGGTGGAGGTGGTGGTTCGGGAGGAGGGGGGGTGATGTGTGGGTGTATTGGTGGTGGTGTGGGGGGGGAGGGTTGAAGTGGTGGTGGTGATGTTTGTGGAGTGGGTCTAGTGGTTGTGGTGGGTGTTGAGTGGGTCTATCGTTATTGGTGGTGAGTATTCTGTCAACTTGTAGTGGTGGTGATTAGTCAGTCGGTCGGTGGTGGTGGTGGAGGTGGGCGGTTCTGTCGATGGTGGTGATAGTGGTAGTGGTGGTGATAGTGGAGGTGGGAGGCTTTGTCGATGGTGGTGGTGTTGGAGGTTCAGTCTATTGGTGGCAGTGAGGTGATGAGTGGGTTAGTCTATTGGTGGAGGTGGTGTTTGGGTCTACTGGAGGTGGTGGTGGGTGAGTCTAGTGGTGGTGGTGGTGGTGGTTGTGAAGGGTCCGTCAGGTCACTCCCGTCCACTCCACTCGTCTTATTGCTGTGTTGTTTCCCGCTGAGGTGTTGCTGATGTGTTGTATTGGTGGCGGTAGGGTTGCTGGCGCTGATGTTGCCCTGTGTCCCTTTATAACATTTCAACTCTATTTTTTTTCTCGTTTTTGGCTTCTTCCAGCTTTATTTTTTTTTCTTAGTTGTCCTTTTTTATTTATTTTTGCATGCCTGATTTTTTTTGTCTAAACTCTTTAAGATAATTTGTGTATATTTACTTTTTTGCATTTGTTTCCTTTGAACTGTTTGTTTTTCTTTCACATTTATATAGATTTTTCGGATTTTTATACTTGTGTAGTTTAGTTTTATAAGATTCATTATTTTTTATTCATTTTGGGCTCATATTTTCCTTAGACTTATTAGTTTTCCTCTTACCTTTCATTCCACAACGTTATCCATTCACCTGTCTATCTATTTATCTATATGTCTACTTTTCTCTCCATATATTTTTGTTCTTATCTTTATTCCCTCAAAATTCATTACTTCCTTGACCTTCGTTTTCCCCGCAGCGACCTCCAACCTCCTCTTCCTCTTATATTTTCCCCGCTCTCTTAAACAGCGTGGCATTTTCCTTAAGAATTTTTCACTTTGAATATTTCTTTCTCTTTTTAAGACTTTCGTGTTTTCCAAATAATTTTCTTTCCTTTCGAGTATTTTCCTCCGCATTTTCCTCCGCATTCTTCTGCTGACCGGTGGTTGTCTCAGCGGTTTTCGCTCCTCTATATTTCCACTGCTATTCTTTTCATTTTATTTTTCGTTGACTCTCCTTTTTTTCCCTCTTACTTCACATGTTCCTCTCCCAGTTTTATTTAGTCCTCCCTTTCTGTTACCCATTATTATTTTCCTTGCATATTTTCCTTTTCCGTGACGACTATTTTTCATGGACTTTATTTTTCCTTTCTTACCCACGTTTCTAATTACTCTTTTTTTTCTCTTTTTCCATACCTTCTTTTACTGCTATTTTATCTGTACCTCTTCTAATGTGTTCCGTAGATTATTATTGTTACTTTTTCCCATAATCTAGAACTCATTTTTTGCCATTTTGTGCTTCAGTGTGTGTGTGTGTGTGTGTGTGTGTGTGTGTGTGTGTGTGTGTGTGTGTGTGTGTGTGTGTGTGTCTAAGTGTAACAATACCCGGCACACTCACAATACTTTAAAGGGGATTCTGGGCGCTGGCAAAATTGAATCGCACCTCCACGCTATTACAGGGACGTGGTGGTGGTGGTGGTGGAGGAGGATCGGATTACATTCTCTGATAGGAACGCTTATACGAACTGGTGGTGGTGGTGGTGGTGGTATTGGTGGTGGCGTTATGCAGTCAATGGTTGTACGTACTGTCATGTGTGTATGTATCTGTATGTATGTATGTCTGTCTGTGTAGAGCTGTAGTGGTTTTGCTTGTATGTGTAGTCCGTGTATATATGTGTGTGTGTGTGTGTGTGTGTGTGTGTGTGTGTGTGTGTTCGGTGATGCAGCAAGATGATATGTTTTCTTTAGCAGTGGTCAGAGGTTTGGTTTATTTTTTTAATTTTTTATTTGCGTGTATAATCTTCATTGGAATAAAAGTAATGTGGATTGTGCGTGTATTGCTGTTTGCTCCGTGTGAGAGATGTAACGTGTAATATGCAAACACGTTCCATTTTTCACTTTCCTACATCATTTTTCCGACATAATTTTTCACTTTCCTACATAATTTTTCACTTTCCTACATAATTTTTCACTTTCCTACATAATTTTTCACTTTCCTACATAATTTTTCACTTTCCTACACCATTTTTCACTTTCCTACATTTTTTTCACTTTCCTACATTTTTTCCACTTTCCTACATCATATTCATTATCATCATCATATTCTTCTACGCCGTTTTTTCCTTGCGTCATGTTCTTGTTCCCTATATATGATATTTTAATTACTTTCACTATTACTCCTCTTCCTACTGCTACTTCTACTAGTCCTGCTACGTCTACTATTCCTGCTCCTTCTACTATTCCTGCTACCATTACCACCGCTACCTGCCCACCATATCACCTTCTCCCTTATCTGGCTGCCGTTGGAGTGGGCGCCGCGGGAGTGATGGTGCGGCTGGAGGGTGGCCGCGGCATACATCTCCCTTTGAACCATCCCGCGGCGGCCACCATTCACCGCCCAGGCCAGATTCACGACTCCATTTGGCACTCCACCGCTGAAGCCGCCACTACTGCTACCTCTGCCTCAGCCTCAACCACTGCCGCCACCACTTCCACCACCACTTCCACCTCAAACTCCACCGTCACTGGCTTCACTTAAACTTGAGAGTCTGCGAGAGGCCACATACTTGTCCTACTCCAGCTCTTACAAAGTTAACGTCACCTATCTTCACTATCAATGAATTTATTTAATCTAACCTTTTGTCGTATTGGCACTACTAACATGACTTCCAACACGTACACTCAACCACCATTCTGTTAGTAAAGCAATCTACCTCATGTCTTTGTTTAATGTAAGGAGTTCGAACTTAAGCATTTTACTCTCATATTTCACCCTCGCATTGGCATCACCCTTATTCAAGTTTTTCATCCAGTAATGAAGTCCTACCCAGTCCTCACTTTTTGCCTTTTGGAAGAGTGCAAATTTTAAATGCCTGACTCATGGATGTAATTTTTGTCATCCGCCTCAGCACGCATTCTAACACACTGATGTTCATTCTGTAAAACCTAATGCGAAAACTGCACTGCATAATCGAGATGAGGTCTAACTAATGCCAAATTCAGCTTCCTCTACCATCCACGTCACCATCATTTCTACCTCCACCTCCATTACCACATCCACCATTACCAACCTCCTTCACAACCTCCACTTCCTCCATTAAACCATTGCCTCAAACTTCACAACCTCCACTACCTCCACTTCTTCGATATCACTTTTGTCCCCTATCGTCTGCATTCCACTCTTCCTCCTCCACCTTTCTTTACCACCACCCTCACCATCACCACCACCACCACCACCTTCACTTCCCTCCAGATTATTTCCTTCCCCTCCTTTTATTAAGCACTCTGGTTCCTCGTCGCCCTCTCCTCGGCTCGTAATGACAGAGAATCAGGAAACAGTGGCTGGGTCCGAGGCTGAGTCAGAGGCAGATATTGGCTCAAATTCGGTTACATGTGTTGTGGGGTGCTCGGAGGGGAAGGGGGAGAGGGTATGGGAGGAGTAGAGAGGCAGGGTGGAGGGAAGGGTAAAGGGGAAAGCCTAGAAGGGGAAAGGAGAGGAGAGGGAGAAGCCGGATTGGAGGGAATGGAACAAGAGAGGGTAGAAGAAGGGGCGAGTTGTTGTGGAAAGAAAAAAATAGAAAATGAGTAGAGAAGGGAAAGGTCTTAGAGGAGAAACCGTAGATACTCATTTGGTTTCATTGAAGAGAGGGAGATCGTGTAGAGGAGAAATAGAATAAGGGAAAGTAGTATGTACGAAAAAGAGAATAGAAGAGAAAGGGAAAGATTTTGGTAAGGCTGGGATAGAGAGTTCAAGGGGAGAAGATGAGAGGGTGATATGGAAGAGAGTAGAGAGGATCATGTGGGAAAGGAGCAAATGAAAGATGATAAATAAAGGGAAAGAGACGAGAGGAAGAGAGGTAGCTGTATGTAGTGAGAGAGATAAGACGAAAAAAATGAGACGGATGAGTTGAAAAGCTGATGATTAAGAAGAGGCCAAGAGGAGGAAGGGAATGGCTCCAGCTGGTCTATCAAGGCTTTTTCCTTCTCCCTTCGTCTCGTCGCCTCACCAGCATCTACGTGGGGTACGAAAAACGAAGCCCTGCGTGTTTTTTCATTCCCTGCAGAAGTTTGTTTGGATGTAGCAGAAATAATTTGCGCGGAATAAGGGATCAGGAACACCCCTTTTTTTTTAGGCGGGGAAAGGGTCGATATTAAGGGGACAGATTTTAGGGGCCAGTAGAAGGGGAGTTTATTTTTTCGGGGAGATTAGAGTAGAAGGGGAGATAATATTTTTTTAGGGGGTAAACAGTAGAAGAGAACATCTTATTTTTTTTTTTTTGGGGGGAGGGGGAGATGGGGCCGTACTCTTAAACATTTCGACGCTCAGGGAAACACACACACACACACACACACACACACACACACACACACACACACACACACACACACACACACACACACACACACACTTGACAAGGCTTTCGTCGAGGTTGTGGGCATTTCCAGGGGTAGTTTTATGACCCTGGTGGTAGTCTGACCCTACGTCTGTACCTTGAACCTAAAGAAACACTCATTAGAACCCGATTAATCACTTCTTCGGCCTTTGGAAATAGTTGATGTGAGAGGCAGAACCGTCTTAGAATACCGATCATGTTTTGGTAGAAAGGAAGAGCTTATTATTTCAATGGATGGGAAGGGATGGCAGATACTTTTGGTTCCGAATGGAGAGAGAGATGAAGAGCTAATGGACGTACGGGTGAAGAGATTTAAGCTGTTGATCCTGTCAGTCTCAGCAGCAAATTTCCCAGAGGATAAAGAAACTCGCTCGTGCTTACACTTGTATTGAATGAGTGAATGAGTGAAAGGGAGAGTGAGTGAGTGAGTGAGTGTGAAGGTGGATTAGTAAGTGGGTGCACCTGTGAATGGGTGTTGGTGTGTGTTTAATAAGTCAGTGAGTAAGACGATGGATGTGTCTGTGAGTGAGTGTGTAGATGAGTGAGGGGATGAATAAGCGAGTGATTAATTATAATGATGAGTAGTGACTGGCTGGGTGAGTAAGTGATCGCTAGGATGACTACATGAGTAAATGAGTGGGCGGATGAAAGAAAATATGTGAGTAAATTATCGTGTGAGTGAGTTAATGAGTGAGTAAGTGCTTTTACCCTATTAGCAAGAGTGATTTTAGTGTATTTTCGATAATTAATGTAAGCTCGTGTTCATTTGAGATTGGAAGGTCAAAGGGTAAAACACACACACACACACACACACACACACACACACACACACACACACACACACACACACACGCCGCTAATCCCCCCGCACAAAGACACTAATAAGAGTAAATCCTCGAGGCATTTGCAATATTATTTTTGGACGCGCCGCTAAACTCGCCATAATACCCCGGCAGAAAAAAAAAGAAAAAAAAAACACAAATGGAAAAGTAACACGGGAAATAAAACACGGCGGACGTTATTTATGCTCGGGGTTTAAAATTTGTATACAGTGGCCGTAAAACACACACAAACAAACAAACACCAGCACCAGCAACAACAACAACAGGAACAACAGTGGGAAAAATAGAAATGCCAACAGTAACGAGAACATCAGGAACAAGAATAACAGGAATAACGATAACAACACCAACTCTAGCAATACAAAAACAACAGGAACAACAGTAATAGCAACAACACTAAACAGAACAGCCACAAAAACAATAAAACATGATAAATAAAAGTGAAAAATAACAATACCAAAGATAACTAAAACAAAAACAGCGACAAGAATAACAACATCAACAACAAGGGCAACAACAAAGGTAAAAGCATTAATACCAATAAGAACAAAAAGAAGAACAAGTACAATGAAAACAACAGCAACGGAAAACAACAAGAAAATAAACAAAAACATAAACAAAAACCAGCCACTCTTTCCCTCACTTTGTTCTTCTCGTCGCGTCCATTAGTCTTCCTTCTGGTATATTAATCTTCCTTCACTTTTTCGATATATTGAAAATTTCTCTTTCCATAAGTAAATACCCGGATTATGCCATTTTAAGAGAGACAGGGAGAGAGAGGAGAGGAGAGGAGAGGAGAGGAGAATAGAAGAGAAGAGAGAAATTACTACCATACAACCACCTCTCAACCACCCATTCCACACACACTTACAAACACATCCTCCCCTATTCCCTTCCTTTCCCTAACCATCCATTCCTCTCACCACCACAACCACCACCCATATACACAACCTTATACACACCCTTTTCTTCCCTCCCTTACCCTACCGAAACTAGACATCCTCCATTCTCCATCTTCATCTACCATCACCACCATCACTACCACCCCCATATATACACACACCATGTCCTTCCTTCCTACCATACCCGAAACTGACTTCTCTCTTTGGGCCACTTATCTTTACACTTTTTTTTTATAGGGGCTGTGATTAGCGGACTTTTTTTTCTCATTTGTATATTTTTTTTTGCCGTAGGTCTGTTTTCTTTACTGTAAAAAAACTTACTTACTAACACCCTTATTTGCACCTTTTCTTCCTCCACCACCGCCATGACTACCACCACCAACAACTACACAAGGGCGCCGCAGCACACACTTGACCTATCGGCATTAATGAGAGGGCGCTTCCATCAGACGGATCGGCTCCCCATCGCCCGGGCTGAGGCAGATACTGATGGGCCGCGCCGAGAGTGTTTTCAGGCTGTGGCGATGCTTTCCGGGGGAGTTATGCTTCACTGACTCGCCCCAGCAGAAGGAGGAGGAGGAGGAGAAGGAGGAGAATGAGGAGGAGGAAGAAGCGGAAAAGCAGGAGGTATAGTGATGAAGAAAGGCGGGGAGGAGGAATAGGTATTGATGGAGGAGGAGGAGGAAGACAGAGGAGGAGGAGGAGGAGGAGGAGGAGGAGGAGGAGGAGGAGGAGGAGGAGGAGGAGGAGGAGGAGGAGAAGTAAGAGTATTGGAGTTGCGGCAGAGACTGATGGATTGGAAATGTTTCGTGTGTGTGTGTGTGTGTGTGTGTGTGTGTGTGTGTGTGTGTGTGTGTGTGTGTGTGTGTGTGTGTGTGTGTGTGTACCTGTTTCACACACACACACACACACACACACACACACACACACACACACACACACACGGCCTAGCTGAGGGGGATTATTCGTCGCGGCCTCGCATGTAATCTCCCTTTTTTGGGCGTCGTGTCCCCGCGGATCGGCGCCCAAAGCCTCGGATTCCCTTTTATTGGCAGTTTATTTCCCTCCCTAACATCCCTAACCCTCTCCTCCTACCTCCCTCCCCTCTTCCATCTACTCCCCCTTCCTCTTCCTCCTCCCTTTCTACTCCATCTTCCTTCCTACTCTCGTCATCATACTCCCCATCAGTTATTCCCATCTTCTCTCTTTACCCCTCTACTCCTTCAGTCTAATATCCCGGTCCACCATCCATTTCCTCCCTTCTCCTCCTCTTTCATCTTCCATCCTCACATCCTTGCTACCCCTTCTCTTCCTTCTCCTCCTCCCCCTCCTCGTTAATATTATGATGTGTTTGTTAAAGTTTCCCCTACACACTCTCCTCCTCTTCTCTGTTTTTTGTTTTTTTGTTCCTCGATTTTTCTTCTCGTATTTCCTTTTCCATGTGTGTCTTTTTGTCTGTATTATTGTTCTTGGTTTAGTTCTTGTATTTTCCTCGTCTTCTCCTCCTCCTCCTCCTCCTCCTCCTCCTCCTCCCTCTCCTCCTCCTCCTCCTACTCCAATCACAAACAGATGTTCCTCCAATTTCTCTGCCCGCCTGGACTCTTATCAGCCTCACACCTGCGACAAACATTACCTGTCGACACACACACACACACACACACACACACACACACACACACACACACACACACACACATATCTACACATCTACCTGTCTTTCGTCTTCGGTCGAAACACAAATTATTTAGCTAAAGATATACAAACAGCAAGCATTATATAGAAACAGCCTTAACCCCATTGCTATTGCCCACCAGTGACTAACCTTTTGTCTTTCCGTCTCGGCCCCTCACCACCATTAGTCTCCGTCTGCTTCAAGAATTTCCTCCTAACTTCGAGTGTTGCCCGAGCCTTGTAAAAGTTTGGGGAGGTATGGCTTTCGCGGGAGTGCTGGAAAAGCTTTGACCAGGACTTCTGCGGCGCGTGAAACGGGTTGGGTGAGCCGTGTCTGTGTTTTAAGGGATTTCAAAAGCTTGGTAACTGAGTGATCTCGCCGCGGACAAGACTGCGAAGGATGTGGCAGTCTTCTAAGTGGGTGTGTTCCTTGCGTGGATTTTGCGGATTGTTTAGGCAGGGAAAAAAAAAAAGGAAAGCTTATTTTATGTTATGTGCTGTTTCGTATACTCAATCTAATTTGTACTCGTATCAGGAATATAAATTACTTTGGAAAATTGAGAAATGTAAGACTTGATGTCCATTCGTTATTGTGATATTTATTATTATTATTTTTATATCGCTTCAATTTTCAAAGCAGTCATATTTGGATAATTGGGTACATGCGAAGTAAGAGAGACTACATAGTAAACTGTTTTAACGATGGAGTGAAGGAGTGGAAGAGGAGGTGTGTGTGTGTGTGTGTGTGTGTGTGTGTGTGTGTGTGTGTGTGTGTGTGTGTGTGTGACAAGTTCGCTGGCCTTTTCCATCCCTCCCCCACGGCCTGACCTACCCTGCTCTTCTCCGCTCTCCCCTTCTCTTCCCCTTCTCTTCCGCCTTCCCTTTCAGTGCTTTACCTGTCCTCCTCTACATCCCAGCCTCTCTCTTCGCCCTTTCCCCCTGCTTTCAGTGTCTTCCTACTACATCCCTTTCCCCTACTTTTCCTTTTTCCCCTTTCCTCTCTTTCCTTCCCCAGTCTTCCCTTTCCTTTTCCTTACCCCATTCATTTGCTTCCCCGCTCATCCTTGACATCCCTTCTCGTTCCCCTCCCTTCCCTCTCCTCCTCTTCCTCTTCTTATCCCCTTCCCTCCCTTCCCCTCTCCTCTTGTGTAGCGATCTAGAACGCTGAACAATATAGCAATTCGTAGGAGTGTGATATAATTAATTTCGGGGTTAAAAAGGAACACAGGAAAGGAAGTAAGAAAAAAAATGTGTATGTATGTAATTGTACTCGTAATAGCAGTAGCTGTAGTAGTTGTAGTAGAAGTAGTAGTAGTTGCTTTCGTTGTTATTGGTGATGCCGTTGTTAGTGTTTTTCTTTGTAGCATCTGCAGTGGGTTAGTAGTTGTTCGTATTGCCTCTATTATTATTGTTATTCCTACCCTATGTTATTGCTTTCCTTTGTAGCATCGGCAGCAGGTTGTACTAGTTATTGCTTTGTTATTGCTTTTGTTATTGTTATTATTCTTGCGGTTGTTATTATTTTCGTTTCTTTTGTTTGGGTTGTAGTTCGGCAGTAACGTCATTGGGGCTGAAGTTCTGTATTAGCCGCGTGAAGGCCCCGAATGGTACGCGGCAGGAAATATAAATGAACTTACCGGCGAACTGAAGGTAACCGAATGGAAAACACTTTCACTGTCGATACTGGCGGGGCGAGGCATTTGTTGTTCATTGTAAAAAAACTGAAAATCTGGACCCTTATGAATAAAGAAGGTAGTGTGGTCTTGTTGAAGTGGTCCCGTGGGTGAAATTGAAGGACGATGACGCTAAAGAAACCGATTCCTTTTTTTTTTATTATTCTTCACGAAGCTCATTTTGCACTGTTTACAATTCATTTGCTTTTTCATTTACCTTTTTTTCTAATGACTCATGGTTAATTTCCTACTACTATAATTCGTTTACTCTTCATTTATCTGTTTCATTTATCTTTTTTTAAATTCTTCTTGGACTTAATTTTTTCAAGGTGCTCGTACTTAAAATGAGTTTGTACTTCGATAACTCGTTTACTAATCATTTACCTGTTGTTTTTGGAATGACTCATATACATAATTCCTTTCTTATAGTTCATTCCGTTCCATTTAGTTAAATTTCTGCTCATTTTACCTGTTTTTTTCTCCTAATGATTCATGCTCATATTTTTTTTTCAAGGTATTCCTCAGTAAGCCCGTATGCCTATAATTCATTTACTAATCAATTACCTTATTTTCCATGCCTTTTGCTCTGTATTCCCTCTTCCATGTACTCCTCTTCCTCCTCTTTTGCCTCACTTTTCATTTAACTGTATTTGGAATGACTCGTAAACATCATATCCTTTTCCACATATTCTCCATCTCTGCTTCCCAACAACATTATAGAAGAGACACCCGCTCTATCTCATTATAGGACAGCTCGTTTAAGGTATTATCATCCCTCTATAACTCACTCTTATTAAGACGCATCGGACGGCCTGAGGGGAAGGTTGTGATGCATGTGTCTATTATCAGTGGTGTTCATGGCCGGAGCTCCCTAAACCAGCCTGGCCAGAGGGAAGGGGAGGAGGGAGGGAGAGGGAGAGGGGCGGAGTATAGGGAGGGTGAGGAAGATAATATAGGAACGGTAAGGGAGGGGATTGCTATGCTAACTGATAATAGGGAAGGCATTGGATATCTGATTTATAGGTGTAGGTAGGAAGGGAAGCAGAAAGGAAGGAAGGAAAGTAGAAAGAAAGGAAGGAAGAAGGAAGGAAGAAAGGAAGGAAGGTGAGTACGTTGGTAGGTAGGTAGTTGAGAGAGAGAGAGAGAGAGAGACGCTATCACAACACAACTCAGTAAAGAGACAATAACCATAATTTTGGCTCCAGCCTCCCTTCCTCCTCCATTCTCTCTCTCTCTCTCTCTCTCTCTCTCTCTCTCTCTCTCTCTCTCTCTCTCTCTCTCTCAATATCTATCCAATTCTAGGAAACACACACACACACACACACACACACACACACACACACACACACACACACACACACACACACACACACACACACACACACACACACACACACACACACACACACACACACACACACACACACACACACACACACACACACACACACACCTGATATTTATGCCTCTCTCTTCTCTTCTCCAGTCTTCTCTCATACTTCTCTTCACAATTGTCTTTTCTCCACCTTACTCTTACTTTCTCTTTCCACTTCCTACCTTTTCCGTTTCTCTTCCTTTCTCCTCCTCCTTCTTCTCTCCTTCCCCTTCTCCTTCTTTCTTTCTTTGATTTTTAGGTCATCAGACAGATAGAATTTGTTATCTGTATATCTTCCTTAATCACATCCATTCTTTATCCATATCGTCTTCCTCTACACCCCTCGCCCGCTCCCACCCTCCCTCATTCTCTCTGTCACCCCCTTGTTCTCTCTTCCCCTCGCCCTTTTCTGTTCCCGAAGCAAAGATTATTGGCTGATTCGGAAACTTTGGGCGTTAAATTGAAGTTTAATCATTCAGAGTAAAAATTAAAACAATTAAAACTCACATAATGACTTCCAGCCCCGCCTTTCCTTAATTCTGGAAGTTGAAGGATTTGCTGCCAGACCCGGCCCCTTGCGAGAGAGAGAGAGAGAGAGAGAGAGAGAGAGAGAGGGAGAAGGTGAACCGAATGAGAGAAACAGAGAGAGAGGAGGAAGGTGGAGGAAGGAAGAAAAGAGGGATAGAAAAGAAGCAAAGGGAAGGAAACGAAAGAACAGGAGGTAGAGCAAATTGGAGAGAGAGAGAGAGAGAGAGCATCTAGGTTACCAGAGAAAGCCCCTCCAGGTGAGCTCGAGGGCGCGAAGGAGTGCCGGAAGAGGCCAGGTGAGACAATTAGTGCAGGTAAGGCCACACACACCAAGGGCTTCCCACGCCACGCCTTAATGATGCCCTTCACCTGTTATGCCTCCCCCTCCCTCTCCTACCCCTTGTGACTCCTCTATCCTCCTTTACCTCTATCGTCTCTTCCGCCTCCTCTCCTCTTCCGCCTCCTCCTCAGATAGCTCATGCCCTCAACATTCATATATTTTTCTTTTTTCTATCTCTATCTCTTCTCCCCCCCTCCTTCTCTCCACCCTTCTTCCACCTTTTCTGCCTCGCCCCTCTACCATACCTTTTTTTTTCCTTCCCTTTCTCTTGTTTCTCGTTATGTTTCTCCCTTCTACCTCCTCCGCCTCCTCCTCCGCCTCTACTTCTTTCTCTTTTTCCTCCCTCTTAATTTTGCCTCCTCCTCCTCCTCTCTCCTTTCCCATACCTTCCATTTCTTAATTTTTAGTTCACTTTCTCTTGTCTCCTGTTGTATCTTTCCTTTCTAGTTCCTCTTTCTCTAATCTCTTGCATGCCTACCATCCCTTATTTTTTCTTCCCTTCTCTTCTCCTCTGCCTCCTTCTCCCCTCCTCCTTATACCTCCTTCTTCTCTCCTTTCTTCTCCGATTGTCTCCATCTCTTCATTTTCGTTCCCTTTCTTTGTCTCTTGCTTCTCAATTCTTTCCTGTCTTTTTTTTTCTTTCTGTATTCTGTTATCTCTCCTTTCTTCTTCTTCCTCCTCTTCCTCCTCCGCGTCCTCTTGTTTTTCTGCATCTCCTTCATTGATATCTTCTTATCCCGTTATCTCCTTCCTTTATCTTCTCCTCTTCATTTCCTCTCTCTTCTGTATCCTCCATCTCCATACTTTTTACCTTCCCTATCTTCGACCCTCGTTCTTCATTTCCTTTTTCCGTTTCCTTCTTTATATTTGCCCCCTTCTCTAATTTACTACTTTTTCTTGTGTTTCTTTTTCATTCCTCCTCCCATTGCCCTGTTCCTGCTTCCTCCATTCATTCCTTTCGTCTTTCATTTCGCTAATGTGCTCCTTCTGTTTCTTTGCTTGTTTTCCTCTTCTTCTTCGTATGTGTTTTTGATTCTCCTTCCTGTGTTCCTGTTCTTTCATCCCTTTCTCCCTTTCGTATTTCATCTCCCTGCCACGTTCTCCCTTCTTCCCTCCTTCCTTTTTTTCCTTGTCTTCTCTTTCTATTTTTCTTCCATTTATAATTTCTCTCTTGGTCGTGTGTCCCCCTCGATTTATTTCCGCTTTCTTCTTCTCCTCCTTCACTTTACTTGGTTCATTTTTTTTTTCATGTTTTCTTTCGTATGTAACTTCTCTTCCACACATATAATTTGTTTCCGTTTATTCTTATTTCTCACCTTTTGGCATCCTCTCTTTCTGTAATCTTCTTTCTCTTCTGTTACCTTTAACCACTTTTCCTCTTTTCGATTCTAAAGTTTCCTTCCTCTTCGTCCTCGTCCTTGTGATCCTCCTTTTTCTTCCTCTCCCTCCCCTCACCTTCCGTCTGTCACTTCCCTCACATCACATCACCTGCTCCCCTCCTTTCACCTGTCAGCGTCCCTCACATCACCTGCCCTTCCTTCTTATACCTATCTGTCTCCCCCTCTTCTTTCTCCTTCTCTGCTTCAATATGTTCTTTCACCCTCTCCATCACCTCCACTTCCCTTTCACACACTAACCACACAGTTCCCACCCCATGTTTTTTCCTCCTTTCCCTTCATGGCATTCATATATACCGTCTTCAATACCTTTACGTGCTTCCCAATCCTGCCTTGGACAAATATCTCTCGACTGTCTCAACCCATGCATGATTCTCTCTATGAACATTACATTACTGAACTGACTAACTATTGAATTGCCTATCACTAATATAACATCCGTCAGCACTAGTACATAAAAGTTGATAGTTGAAGTAGTTGTATTGTTGTTCTTATTTAGCATCAACCGATTACCCAGATGACCAAGTAACTAAACAGCTAAATAATTAATGAACTCAGAAATTAACAAACTGATCATCCAGCTAACTACCCAACTATTTGCCTAACTAATGACCTAAGTAACTAATTGATCATCTATATAGAGAGAGAGAGAGTAATTACCCGTGACTTATTCCCAGGATACTCTAATTCTAATTACCTGGTTATTTCTTGTCTTCTAATTCCGTCACCGTCTCTCTCTCTCTCTCTCTCTCTCTCTCTCTCTCTCTCTCTCTCTCTCTCTCTCTCTCTCTCTCTCTCTCTCTCTCTCTCCCTCTCCTCCTCCTCCTCCTCCTCCTCCTCCTCCTCCTCCTCCCTCTTGCATATCTGTCCTGTGTCGTTCCTGTCGTTGTTATTATTATTTTTTATTCCTTATCTGATCTTTTATTCTTCTTTCTCCTTCGTCTATTTCTTCGCTTCGGTATTTGCATTTCATTCACTGCCTAGCCTTGGACTGCTTCTTCTTCTTCCTCCTCCTCCTCCTCCTCCTCCTCCTCCTCCTGCTCCAATTTCTTATCTTCTTTTATTTATTTCCCGATTGTCTTGATCCTCTTCCTCTTCTTCTACTTCCTCCTCCTCCTCCTCCTCGTCCTTGTCAACTATATTCTTCGTCTACGTTTTTGTCCTTCTTCCTCCTTCTTTTTCTCCTTTACCTGATTTCTGTTTACTTTCGTCTTCTTCTTCTTTTCTTATCTCTTTCTATTTTCCGACTGTCTTCCTCCGCTTCCTCCTCCTCGTCGTCGTCCCTTTTAACCTTTTATTTATCTTAGTTTTTCTCCTTCTTCCTCCTCCTTTTTTCTTCTTTATTTGATTTTTGTTCCTTTCCTTCCTCTTTATCAGCTCTTTCCTCCTCCTCGTCGTCCCTGTCAACCCTTATTCATCCTGTTTATTTTTTCTCCTTCCTTCTTCCTTTCTGCTTTATTTGCCTTCTCTTCATTTTCTTCTTTCATTATCTCTTTCCTCTTCTTACGTTTTCCTGTTTCCCTCTTCCTCCTCCTCTTCGGCGCCTCTTCTAACCTTTATTTATCTTGTTTTCTGTCCTTCTTTTTCTGTCCTTCTCTTCTTTCTCTCCCATTATCTTTTTCTCGTTTTTACCTTTTCCTGTTTACCCGTCCGCCTCTTCCTCCTTCTCCTCCTCTTCCATCTCTTCCTGCTCCTTCTCCTCCTCCTCTCTCTTTCTCCAATTCTTGCTCATTATCTCCTTCCTTCCCTTCTTTCTCCTCCTGTTGTATGTCTCCACGGAGTAATTATTATCCTTCTCCCTTCACTCTCTCCTCTTTTATCTTCGTTTTTTCCTTTCACTCTTCTTCCCTCCTCTCCTTCTCCATCTTGCTTCCTTTCCTTTCTCCTTTCATCTAATCCGCCCTCCTTTTGTACCCCCTCCCCCCCCTCCCACCCGTGTTTCCCTCTACCTTTCCTCTACCCCCTCCCCGTCCTTCTCCTCCTCCGCCTTCTTCTCTCCCTCCTTACCTCCTCCCTTCCTCTGTTTCCTCCTCTCCTGCCTCGGGGCTCGTCTGACCTCTGACCTTTCCCTTCCTTAGTCCTGGCTTAGTGCTTTCCTCCTCTTTCCTCCTCCTTCTTCTCCTCCTTCTTCTCTTCCTCCCTCTCCTCGTCTTCCTCCTCCGCCTCTTTTTTTTTTTTAATTTCGTTTTCCTTCCCCTTCCTGATCTTTATCCGACTTTACATTTTCATCTTCGTCTCTCTCTCTCTCTCTCTCTCTCTCTCTCTCTCTCTCTCTCTCTCTCTCTCTCTCTCTCTCTCTCTCTCTCTCTCTCTCTCTCTCTCTCTCTCTCTCTCTCTCTCTCTCTCTCTCTCTCTCTCTCTCTCTCTCTCTCTCTCTCTCTCTCTCTCTACCATCATCATCATCATCGCAAGTCATTACACATATTTACCCCTTTGTTCGTGTTTACTTACGTCTTAATTATGAGCACACACACACACACACACACACACACACACACCTGAGCGGAGTACAGAGGCAGCTTGGAGGAGGGAAGGACAGCTCTGACAGGTGAGGATTGTCGTGCGAAGAGAGATGAGGTGGAGAGGAGGTGGTTGGGTGGGAGATTGATGGGCTGAGGGGGGTGAGAGTGGGCGTTGGGGGGGGTGCTGCCCTTCAAACTCCTCTCCCTCCCCCCTTCCCTTACACACATTGACGTAGAGTATATAGGCAGGCAGGCAGGCAGGAGACAATGGATGTAAGAGTAAGGCAAGGTCATATGCAGTAGGTATAGGGAGGAAGGGCAGAAGACAAGCAGGGGTGGAAGAGTGTGGCAGGGTCTTATACAGGAGGCAGTAAGGGAGGTAGGGTGGCAGGCAGACAGGCAGGCGAGTAGCTGAAAAGGAGAGCACAGAGCGAAGGAGAGTGACAGGAAGGCTAGGGGTTGGAAGAGCAAGGAAGTGAGGTCGGACGGCAGGCAGGCATGCAGGGCTCGTTCACCATAGGACACTTTGCGCTGAGAACCCTGAGAGAAGAAATCCAACGGGGAGTTCGTAAAGTTTAAAGAGGGACGCCTCCTCCGCGCGGCCCTTCAGCCCTGGACGGGTCGCTTCCACAAGAGAATATAAAATTCACAGAGTGGTTTAGTGCTCTCTGCCCTCTTTCCCCCTCCCATTTTACCCCGTCATCCTTCCGCTCTTTCCTACTCTTCCTCTTCTCTCATGTCCCCTCCCATCATTTCTTCTCATATCTTCTCCCTCCCTCCGTTCCTCCGGGTCTCTTGCTCTCCACAGCTGATATTATATTCGCTTTAATAGTTTGTTTTTGTCCGGCTGCCATTTCAACTCGTCTTTTTTGTCCTGTTTAATTTTCCCGGACAAACAGCTTGGACCTTCACCACCACTGTTACAGGTAGTGGTGGTGGTGATGGTGGTGCTATTGGTGGTGGTGTTTTGTGATGGATGTAGGTGGTGTGGTCCTTTATTCGACTCCATGTGGTGGTGTGATAGGTGGTATGAGACTTATGTTAATAGTAATGGTCCTCTTTGTGCTTGTCTCTCTCCTCTTTTGGTGATAAGTGGTAGTGAGTTCTTTATAGGTGGTGGGTGGTGTGGCCTCTGGGGCGGGTGGGGCTCTGGGATTGGTGGTGTGGCGTGCTCTGGGGTTCATCACGTCGTTAGCCACATCTTGCCTCACGACCCTTGAGGTGCTGCCAACAAGGACCTTATCCTGTATGTCTTCCTTCCTTCCTCCTTCCTTTTCTACTTTTCTTTCTTCTTAAATGCTTTGAGCTCTCATTCCCACGTAGTCTCATTTTTCCTTCTGCTTTCGTTTTTTCCATAATTTCTTTCTTCCTTCTTTCCTTTATTTCTCCTTCCACCTTTGCCTTTCTTTAAATCTTCGTTCCTTCTTTCTATATTTCTACCTTCTTTCCTAGATTTGTTTCCTCCTCCTTTCATTCTTCATTATCCATCACTATAGCTTTCTTTATTCTTTCACCTCTTTCTTTCTTATTTCCTTCCTTCCTTCCTTCCTTCCTTCCTTCCTTCCTTCCTTCTATCTTTCTTTCCTTAATCATCTTTCTTTTCTTCATCTTGTTCCCTTCCTTAAATGCCTATATCACTCACTCTCACGTAGCCGCCTCCCCCTCTTCCTCTGTAGTTGTCCTCTTCTTTCATCTCCTCACCCTCTCCCCGACCTCTCCTCTCCTCTTATTACCGCCTTAATGCTGTTCCTTCACGACCTCTTCTTGTACGCTTCTTGCTTCTCCTTTTGGTACTCATAAGATTTTATTTTTGAAGTCGTACGTTGTTTGCATGAATTTAGAATTGCCTTTGTGAAGCTTTAGGAGTAAAATAACACCTGGGAAAAGACATGAGGAGTAAAATAACACGTAAGAGGAAAACCTTTGGAGTAAAATGCCAACTTTGAATAAATAAAATGTGTAAATAACTTTGAAATTTAAAAGGCTTTGTGGAATATAATCTGTTTGCTAAATCCTAGTTATTAGAGACTCCGTTGACTATCGTATCATGTTTAGGATCTTCTTCGTTAGCGGAAAAGTCCATTAGTAATTAGTCCCCTATATTAGAACAGTAACTTTATCATGAACGGAAAAGACCCCGAGCTCCCGCCCACCTCCGCCTCTTCTTCTTTCCTCTCGCTAGTCTCCTCTTCTACTCATCTCCCGCACCTTATCCTCCACTTATTTCACTCGTCTTATCTTCCACTCACCTCCTTCATCTCCCCTTGCACTCATCACCAACTCCCTCTCTTCCACTCATCTCCCACACTTTAGCCTCCACTTATTCCCTTTGTTCTTCGTCCCTTCATCTCCCTCACCTATTCCTAGACTCATCTCCTTAGCCTCCTCTTCCATTCATCTCTCACACGCTATTCCACTATCATCTCCCTTACCTCCTCTTCCACTCATCTCCTGTATCTTGTCATCTTATCTCCCTAACCTCCTCTCACTTATCTCCAGCACCTTAGCCTCCACTCATCTCTCAACCCTCACCCTCCTCTTCCACTCATCTCCCGCATTTTATCTCCAACTCATCTCCTCAGCCCCCACTTCCACACATTATCGTAGTGTCTTCTTCCACCTACCTTCCACGCCTCGTCCTCCCCCGTACCTCCACCTTTGTTAAATAAGAAGACGTCAGCGGAGATCTGTGCAGGCAACGAAGATAAATGCCTTAGTAATCGAAATCAGGAGGTGTGCGCCCGCCCGATCTCGACGAGGTGAAGGATAACACGAGCGATGCAGTTCAGGAAGGGAATCACGTTTGCATAATTACTTCGTTCCCGGGGCCGTCTGTGTCACGACCTCGCTGCCGGATCTTTCCTTCATCAATGTCACTGAATTCCCTTGTTAATGGTGTTTTACGATGTTTTATGAGGTTGTAGGATGTTTTAAGTTATTTTGCGTTAGTTTATTGTGTTTTACGCGGTTTGTATGATGTTTTACGCTGTTCTTACGATGTTTTTTGTTGTTTACTTAGGTTGTATGGTGTTCGAAAGGGCAATGTGTTGTTTTTAAGGTGTTTTTTGCTACCTTTTTTAAACTTTCCTTTATTTTATGCATTTTACGCTATTTTTTCCGATGTTTTTTTGTTGTTTACGAGGTTGTGAGATGTTTTAAAGTGATTTTTGCGCTGTTTTAAAGGTGTTTTTGTTACGATATTCAATAGTATTTACGTTGTTTCATGCTGTTTTTACGGGTATATGCTGTTAATCGCTATCTTTGCCATTATACGCTGTTCATGCCATTAGGTGTTGTTTTACGGTTTACTTCTGTTATACGATGCTCTACGCAATTTAACGCACCATCCCCGACACCATCATTCACCAATAGAATCCCCGAACACTTTAATGCTCCCTATTTCCTCGTACGTTCATTCTTTACTTCCTGCACTCATACCTCCTTACCATGGATTCTTACCCATCACTTCCTTATATTATTACCCCCTCATTCGCCATGGCCTGTTCTTCCTTTTCCTCTTCCAATCATCCCTTTTACTCTGATCCACCACTCATCTTTTCTACCTCCTCCTCTACTGCTTTTCGTAATGCAATCCTCCATTCAACTTCCTTGCCTTCATCTCTGCTTCTATCACTCACGTCGTCCTCCCTTTCACCTCCACCTCATCCTTCTCTCATCTCCCTCGCCTCGTCCTCCCATGCGTCTCCGCCTGGTCTTTTCAACATCAAAGATCCCAGATTATCACACTGTCGAGGATATCTCTGCAAGGCTTTCCCTCCGTCGGTGAGAGAAATCCGCCAGAATCCTTTTTTTACACTGAACCATCACCCTGGACTTAGAGTAACCGCTCCTCAATCCTTTCATACTCCCCCTACTACCCTAACTTCACCACCACCATCTCCTCTGCTAAGTGTGCCACTATTTCAGCATTGCCATCACCACCGCCGCCAGCACTATCATATTGGCGTCTGTCGTAACTCCAATCACTTTTAAAACACCGCCACCACAACCCCTACTCGAACTACTGCAATCACCACCACTGTCGCCACTATCACTGCCAGCAGGGTCCCACAACCACCACCATCACCTCTACTACAATAATCATCAATCACTCAGGTTAGGTGCAATCTATTTTTAGGAATCCTACTGTCGCACCTGTAAATGAAATGAGTCTTGGTAGTACCGTAGACTTTTACAGTTCCACTACCATCAATACCTTCATCAATTACACAGGTTAGGGTAGGTTCCAATCTATTTCTGTGAATCTTCCTGTCGCAGCGGTAAATGAAATGTATCTTGGTAGTACCTTAGACTTTTGCAGCTCCGTTTACCGCAGCCACCACCACCACCACCACCAGGCTACAATTCTACGGCCGTTAACCCTACCACCTTAGTATATAATTACACCTAAACATTCACTTTGGGCATTTCCTCCAATCCGTAATTAGGAGTAAATATTGAATCATTGTTAGCATAAGGACTGTATTTATAGCTTTCATTGATTTTCCATAGTGCTGAGTCTAAATTGGATTGGTGCGTACGGATAAAAGGAGATATCTTAGACGACCTACACCAATAGTCTTTTTCCTCTCTGCTCGAGGGGTTTGGGGCGCGTCCATTCCACTTTCGCTAACGGCCCTCAGGTGTGTGTTCAGGCTTTTATTTGACCCTTTCATTGCTCCCCATGGCCAGGGCATTACACACACACACACACACACACACACACACACACACACACACCTTTGTTCCCCCCTATGTCTTCCTGTCTGTCTTTCTGTCTGTAGATATAACTGTCAGTCTGTCAGTGTGTCTGTGTCTGTACGTCCATGTCATCACTAGTCTGTCTGTCTTTCTCCTTGTCTCACTTACCTTTTTCTTATAATCTCTCTCTCTCTCTCTCTCTCTCTCTCTCTCTCTCTCTCTCTCTCTCTCTCTCTCTCTCTCTCTCTCTCTCTCTCTCTCTCTCTCGTCTCCTCATTAGCGTGCGACATCATTATCACAAAAACTGTTATGTCCCACTCCAGCTGAAGCCGCGCTCTCGAGTACCGGGCCCAAGTTCTCTCTTCATCATTTTTCGGAAGGCGAGAGAGAGAAGAGAAGAGAAGAGAAGAGAGAATTTTATATATCCTATTTTATCTATTTATTTTTCTCATCACTGCTTCTCTTTCTCTCGTCTGTCTGTCTATTTATCATTTATTTTTTTATTTTTTGTTTGGTCCTTATAGGTTTCGTATTGATATTTGTTCTTCATTGATTTATTTTCTTTTTTATTGTTGATCGTGTGTAAGATATTTTTTTCCTTCCCTGTACTTGTTATTACCACTCCCTCTCCTCCTTATCCTCATCCTATTGGTCTTTCTTTTTCTTTTCCTTCTCCTCCTCCTCCTCCTCCTCCTCCTCCTCCTCCTCCTCCTCCTCCTCCTCCTCCTCCTCCTTGTCCTTTTAAATCCGGGCCAATCAAACATAATCTCTCAGAAAGCTTATGGAATCCTACAGAAAATACAGGTTATATCCCTCCTTTACCTCATCCCCCTTTCTTTTTTTTCCTCCTCCATCACTCCCTCTTCTTTCTTACCTAACATCCAGAGCTTTCGAACATAGAAAAAAGAAAGGAAAACAAAAGGAGAGGGGCAGAAGGGAAGGCTTTGAACATAGAAAAAGAAGGAAAATCAAAGGAAATTGGAAGAGAAAGGGAAGGGCTTGAACATAGAAAGGGAAGAAAAAGAGAAAGGAAAAGTGTAAGAAATTGTAAGAAAAAAAAGAATTAGGGAAGGAGAGAGCAAGGCCTTCGAATACAGAAAAACGAATGAAAAATCAAAAGAAAGGATCAGGAGAAAGGAAGGCTTTGAATGTAGAAAATGGAAGAAAAAGAAACCAATTGGGGAAGGAGAAAGGGGAAGATCTTGAACATAGAAAGAGAATAAGAAAAGGGAATAGGGAAAGGCGATGTGAAGGCTTTGAACATAGAAAAGGAAGAAAAAGAAATGAATCGGGGGAGGAGAGAGGTGAAAGGAAAGGAAAAGAAAAGGAAAGGGAAGGAGAGGTAAAGACTTTGAACATCGGAATAAAAAGGAAAAGAAAAAATAGGGAAAAGGGTAAGGAAAAAGGGCTTGAAGAAGTGGGCGTCGCGAGGGTCCAGGCCCAACAAACACATAGCTTAACATTACCGCCGTGTCCCGCGCCCCGCCGGCCAGCGTCGCCACAGGAGCTTCGGAACGGAGCCTAAGTTAATAAGCCTCGTTACGGGCCGGGAGGGCAGGACCGTCTCAAGCCTCCGTGCTGTTCAGTGTGAGGAGGAGGAAGAGGACGAGGAGGAAGAGGAGGAGGAGGCGAAGAAGGTGAAGTGGAAGAGGAAGGGGAGAAGGAGGTGAAGGAGGCGGTGGAGGTGGAGCATGAGAACAAGGAAGTAGAAAGGAAAGACCAAATGTTGTTGGGACATATGTAGTGTAGGATTAGGAGGAGGAGAAGGAAGAAGAGGAAGAGGAAAAGGACAAGAAAGAGGAGGAGGAGGAGGAGGAGGAGGAGGAGGAGGAGGAGGAGGAGGAGGAGGAGGAGGAGGAGGAGATGATGATAATGAGAAGGAGGAGCAGGAGGAGGAGGAGCAGAAAATGAGAAACAAGTAAGAGATAGAAAAGCAAGACAAATACAGAGTTTGAGTAAATATCCAAAAAAAAAAAAACTAATAAAAATAAAAATAAAAAGTAAGAAAAAAGGAAAAAAATAATACAAAATATGAAGAGAGAAAAGGACAAGGGGACGAGAACCACGAGAAAGAAATAAGAATTGTGTTGGTTGAAGGAAAGAAGAAAAGGATGTGTGTTTCTGTGTGTGTGTGGAGACCAAGCAATTCGGTGATGGAGATGGTGAAAGATGGAGGCCACAGACGAGGCGGGTTGGTTACTCTTCCCTTTCCCTCGCATTCTTTTCCCTGCCTCTCGCCATTCCTGTGTTGCTTTCTCTATGTGTGTCTGTTGTGTGTTTGGCGGTTCATCCATTTCTTTGTGTCTATATGTATGTGGTTGTTTTCTTATCATATTGTCTAATCTTTCCCCTTTGTTTACTTTATTCCTTCGTACACTATTTTCTACTCCTTGTTTTCTTCCCTGGTATCATTCCTACTTCCCTCTCTTTCGTATTTTCTTCCTCCCTTTCCTCCTTTTTCCTCTCCCTCTTTCTTATATTCACTTCTCCCTTAAATTCAAACGTGTGTATATATATATTTTTGCTTCTGAGTCTTTTTGTTTTGTTTTTCTCCTTTGTCTTCCTCTTCATTTATTTTCTATAATTATTTTTTATTTATTTATGTCCTTATGCGTCTGTCTTCCCGTCTGACCTGCCCTATGTAATGCTTGCTTATGTAGGTCATGTGTGTGTGTGTGTGTGTGTGTGTGTGTGTGTGTGTCGGCCACTCTGTATATTGATGTACCTTCAGGCCACGCCAGTAATGAGAGGGCGTGCTTTTCCTCCTCGTCCTCCTCCTCCTTCTCCTTCTCCTCTTCCTCCTCCTCCTCCTCTTCTTCCTTTGTGCTCCAAGGTGTTGCTTTGATCCTTAAGTGTTATTTTTTATATTTTGTGTTGATGCATTATTCTTTTCTCTTTGTCTTTCGTCTTCCTTTTTTTCCGTCGTTATCATCATCATCACTATCATCATCACTATCATCATCATTGTCTAGTTTCTTCATGTTCTTCGCGTCTTGTTCTTTTTATTATTTTTTTTTGTTCGTGTTCTTTTATTACTCAACATCATTATTATTATTATCATCTTCATCGGCATTGTTCATTTTCTTCTTGTTCTTCTCGATCATCTTCTTCGTGTTCATCTCGTTTATTGTGTTCATATATTTTTTTTTCTTGTCCTTTTTTTTCGACTTTGTCTTCTTCGTCTTCTTGTTTTCAATTAATCTTGTTCTCTTTTCTTCTACTCCGTTTTTCTCGTCTTTTTATTCTTTTTCTTTTACTTCGTTTTCTTCATCTTCTTGTTCTCATTATTGCCCTTCCATTCATCACTTTTCCTCTCCTACCATCATAACCACGACCATTTTCACAATTTAAACCACAATACACACTACTTCCATTATTACGTTCATCATCACTACCAACATCACCATCACCAACGTCACAACAACCCCATAAATCAACCAACATATATTTTTCTTTCATATATCTACACCCCGTCATCAAAATTATCAGTGAGCATTAACCATATTCAAATTTATGCTGGTATGAAATCATTATATATACATTCACATCATGGTTTCAATTAAGGTCATGTTTGTAGGTCGCTGTCTAGTTATATGTCTGTCTGTGCTTGTGTTTTTGTGGTGGCCTATATTAAGTACATCACCCTTATCCTGTTTTTCCTGTCTTTATAATGCCTGGTTCTCTCCCCCCTTTCCACTCTATATCTATCCTCCTTCCCCTTTTCCTTTCCCCTTCCCTTGTTTTCCCTTCCTCAATCTTGCCTCTTTTTCTCCTCTCCTTGTCCTCTCTCCCCTTCCTTGCCTTCTCTCCTTCTTACCTCAATTTTGTCTCTTGTTGATGATGATTTTAATTAGTGTTATGTTTATAGATCTCTTCCTATTTATCTCTTCTTGTGTTTACGTGTGTTTTTGATGACCTAGATTAAGTACTTCACCCTCATCCTGTTTTTCTTCTCTTTATAATGTCTTGTCCTTTCTCCCCTCTTTCTTCATTCTCCTGTTGATCATGTGTTTAAGGTTATGTATAGATCTCTTCCTATTTTTCTCTTCCTGTGTTTACATGTGTTTTTGATGACCTAGATTAAGTACTTCACCCTCATTCTGTTTTTCCTGTGTTTATAATGACTAATTTTCTCTCCCCTCTTTGGTCTCTTTCTTTATCTTCTATGTCATGTTTTCGTAACGCCTAATTTTCTCCCCTCTTTACACTTTAACTTCTTATTTTCCTCGTCTCCCGTGAATCACCTTGGCCCACTTCCCCTCCCTCACTTTCCTCTGCTACCCTCTACTTCCTTTCCTTTCCCTTCAGCCCATCACCCTTGCTTGCTTTAATTTTCCTCCCCTCCTTGCCCTCTGTTATCTTCCCTATTTTGTCTTCATGCCCTAAATTTTCCTGTCCCACTTTTCCTCTGCCAATTCCTTTTACTTCCCTCTACTTTTTTCCTTTCCTTCCCTCACCCTTTTCTGCCCTGATTTTCCTCTCCTCTTTGCCTTCATTCCATTTTCCTTCCTCCCTATTTTGCCATCCTGCCATAAATTTGCGTGTTCTACCTCCTCTCCTCCACCTCCTTTAACTTTCCTCCACTTCCTTCCCTTTCCTCTTTCTCCCTATCCCTTGCCTGCCCTAATTTCCTCCCCTAATTGACTGCATTCTCTATTTTCCTCACTGTTTTGCCTCCCTGCCCTAAATTTTGTTGTCCTTCTTCTTCCTCCCCCTCATTTAGTTCTCTCCATTCCTCTACTTTTTCCCTTCCACATCATTCTGCTCTCTACCCCCTTTTTCTTTCATTCCGTCTTTCCCTTTTCACTTTCTTCCCTGTGTTTCCTTTCTCTCTTAAATTTTCTTGCTTTCCCTCCTCCCCTATACTTCCCTCCATTTCCTTTGCTTTCCCTCCCTTTTCCTTACTTTCTTCTTTCCTTTTCATTCCCTCTCCTCTTCCTTCCTTGCCTTGCTGTTTAAAATTTGCTTCTCCCACTTTCTCTTCTCCACTCCTCTTCCTTCGTTTTCCCTCCCTCACCCTTGCCTCCTCTCCTATTCTTGCCCTCATTTCCCCTCCTTACTCTCTCCCCTCCCTTAATTGCCTACCTGCCTTAATTCTCTCTCCCACTCTCACTTTCCCTCCTTTAACTTCCCTTCTCCAATCCCCTTCCCTCGTTTTCTCTCCCTCACCTTTGCCTCCTTCTCTCCTCTCCTTGCCCTGCCTCCCCTCCTTGCCTTCTCTCCTTCTTGCCTCAATTTTGTCTCCCACTTTACTCCTTAACTTCACCTTCTCCTCTCCCCATCCCTCATTCTCCCTCCTTCATCCTTGCTTGCCTCCCTTATCCCCTTGCTTCCCTTCCCTCTCTCCCCCTCCTTCGCTCGCTCCAATCTCCCCTCGTCCGGCAGGGAGCAATTATTGGCAATTAGTACCTTGTTAGCTACCTCCCCTCACTTCGGGGGGGGGGAGAGAGAGAGAGAGAGAGAGAGAGAGAGAGAGAGTGTGTGTGTGTGTGTGTGTGTATGATCATTATGTAACTAAGATTATATATATGGAGAAACTAAAGAGAAGAGAAGATAAGGGGATTGGAAAAGAAAAAAAAATCCTTAAACTTTCTTGACCTCCTTCCCTTCCTCCACCTACCTTCATATCCCTTGTTTTCCCTGCCTTTTCTTTCCCTGCTTTTCCTCCCCCCTTTCTTCTCCCCGCTTTCCTTTCCTTTTCTCCATTTCCCTCCCTCTCTCAAATTTGCGACTCCCTCTTCCCTTCCTTTACTTCCCATTTCCTCCTCCCCTTTCCTCGTTCTCTCTCCCTCATCCTTGCCTCCTCTCTCTCTCTCTCTCTCTCTCTCTCTCTCTCTCTCTCTCTCTCTCTCTCTCTCTCTCTCTCTCTCTCTCTCTCTCTCTCTCTCTCTCTCTCTCTCTCTTCCTTAGCTTTCTGCCTCAATTTTTCCCTCTCCCACTTCTCTCCTTCTCCACTCCCCTTCCTTCCTTCTCGGTCCTTTATCCTCCCTTCTTCTCTCTCCTCCTTACCTTAAATATAATATAAGTTGAAGGGAAATATAATCTAACCGAGTCTCCCCGCCCGGTCGTGCCTCCGAGAAAAAAGAAAACGGGGGCCAAAAGAAGCCTTCCCTGTGTATCAATAATTACTGCGCGAGGCGAAGGATAAAAAGAATATTTTCATTAAATTCAACGTTATTGGGATATTTGTCCGCGGGCGACGGGAGGCGCGGAGGAGGGAATGCAGCTGGAGGAGGAGGAGGAGGAGGAGGTGGTGGATTTGGAGGAGGAGGAGGAGGAGGAGGAGGAGGAGGAGGAGGAGGAGGAGGAGGAGGAAATAGGGAAATTTGAGGAACGGAAAAATGATGAAGGATAGGAATATTTTCTTCGCGTATTTTCTTTTCTTATTTTGAGCGTTTATCTTCCAATTTATCATTTTTATTCTTCATTCCTTATATCATTTCATTTTTTTTTTTTCCCCCAGATTCATGAATTATCTTTACCCTTATCCATTCCTTTCCTTCTTTTTTGCTCCCTCCCTTTCTTCCCTTCCTTCCTTCCTTCCTTCCTTCCTTCCTTCCTTCCTTCCTTCCTTCCTTCCTTCCTCCCTTCCTTCCTTCGTGCTATTCTCATTCTTTACTTACCTCTCTCCTTTCTTTCTCCCTTCTTTATTTCTTTTCATTCCGTTTCTTCTTTCACTGTTAGCATAAGTCAGAGGTACATGTGTGTGTGTGTGTGTGTGTGTGTGTGTGTGTGTGTGTGTGTGTGTGTGTGTGTGTGTTTGCCCGCTCCCGCGCGTCCTAGTTTCAGGACTTTACAAGCACCCAAAATATCGCAAATTTTAATTTTATTTTATTCGCCCTCTCCTGCTTTTCCTCCTCCTCCTCCTCCTCCTCCTTTCCTCCTTTAGTACCACCACCACCATCACCACCACCACCACCTCCTACTCGACGTTCTCCGTCTTCCTCCTCCTCCTTTTCATCCTACTCCTCCTTCCCCTCCTCCTCTTCCTCTTCCTCCTTAATCTTGCTCAGCCTCCTACTATCCTCTCCATTGTCCTCCCCTCCCCTCTCCCCTCTTCTCCTTGCCTCCTGCCCGTCCCCCAACCTCCTCCTCTTCCTCCTCCTCCTCTCATCTCATCCTGTTTCTTCGCTCCTCCTCCTCCTCCGTCGCGTCTTCCTCCTCCTCGTCCCTTGCTTCCTCCTCATCCCGGCTCGCTAATTAGTCAGGTACGTTCTCAATTATTAAAGTTATTCTAATGAGCTTGTTAGCAGCACAGCCTCACTCCTCCCCCTCACTCCACCTCCCCCGCTCCGCTCCTCCTCCCCACGCGCCCAGGTGCTCCTCCGCCCGACAGGTGAACCGTGGACCTGCTGCTGACTAACCTGAATATAAAAAGAAACCCGAACCCATATAGTGTGTTTGTAATGTAATGTAATGGTTGGAGTTTGGTGTGTAATGTGTGTGTGTGTGCTTATGTTCCTGCCTATCATACGAGGAAGGCGGAGCAGTCTATAAGGTAACAAATGAAGAGGCTGAAGAGGGTTAAGCAGGCTCGAACCGACTTCATAAAATAGATAAAAGAAAGAAGGAAATAAGCTATAAGAATTTAATAAAAAAATATGTTGGAGAAAGGTGAATGCTCAGAAACAAATATATGTGAAGACAGTGATCGTACCTTTCACCATTTTTCTCTTTTCCTCTACTTTCCTCTTTCTTCGTGCGGTGCCTTGATGTAGGTTTTTGAGAGCTGGCGTGTCCAGAAAAGGGAAGGCCCCGGCATACTCGGTGATGATGGTGGATGTTTATTGGTACTGGTGGTGGTTGTGGTAGTGGGGCTGGTGATGTAGTTGTAGTTTTGGTAGTAGTGTTCATGATGCTGGTGGTAGTAGTGGTAGTGGTGGTAGCTGGTTTTTGTGATGTTGTGGTGTGGGTTGTGGTTGTGGTTGTAGTATTAGATCTGCTTATACAGTGGTAGTTTTGGTAGTAGTGTTCATGACGTTGGTAGAAATAGTGTAGTGATGGTAGCTGGTTGTTGTGATGTTGTGGTGCAGGAAAAGGTTGTGGTTGTACTATGAGCTGGTTATGGAGCGGCAATTCTGGTTATGGTAGTATTCTGGTGGTGGTGATTGTGAGTACGTAGTTGCTGTGGTGGTAGTGGTTGTGGTGTAAGTATTGCGGCAAGTGTGGTGGTTCTCTGCTTCGTTTCATGGGTGTGGTGTAGGTAGACTTATATGACGATCTTGCTATAGGCTACCAAAGAGATTATATATATGTAGGGCTCAATTCTTCTATCTCCCAAATCATTTATCGGTTAACTTATTCATTTTCAGAACTCAGATTAGTTTTCTTTACCGGCGCTCTCCTTTCCTTCCTTTCTTCATTTCTTCCTCCCCTCGAATCTTCATCAAGTTAACCCATCCCATCCTCTTCTCTCCCCTCTTTCCCCTTCCTCCTTTTATCTTACTTTTATCTTCACGCCCTTCACTCATCCCTTCCTCTCCGATCATATATATTGGTCTTTTTTTTTGTCTGTCGTCTCTCCCCACAATTGTTTTTCTTCATTTATTTCTTTATTGCTTCATTTATTTTGTCTCTGTTTGCCTGTTTCCTCATTCCTTTGCGTGTGAGTTGGTGAATATATGCACACACACACACACACACACACGCACACGCACGCTCACACTCACACTCACAAATCAGTTCCGTTCGTTCGTTCGTCATTCATTGTACGTTATTCTTTATCGCTTTGTTTACTCCGTCCTTTAGTTTATTTCCCGTGCCCTCTTCCATCAGCCGTGCCCGGAGCGCTGGCTGTACGTAATATCCGGTGTCGGGCGGCGAGGGTAAACACGGCACTAGTAAACACGTATATTTACCTGTGTCGTTTATCCGGATCAGAAGGTGACTGGGGTTGGGGTGATGTTGTTGGGTACTCGGGTATTTGAAAGCTTTATAGTGGCGATGTGTGTGTTAATTGTTTTGTTGTGTTGTTTTTGTTGGTTTGTCGGTATTATTAGATTTGTTGTGTTATTTCTACGTGGGTTGTGTTGTGATGTTTTTTTCTTTCTTTCATACTTCTGTTCTCTTTTACTTTTTTACTTATTTCCTTTTTCTTTCTTTCCTTTTACCTTTCTTTTTTTTCTGTTCATCCGTTTCTTTCTTCATTCATGCGTTTTCTGTTGATTTTTCTCTGTCTTCCTTCCTTCCTTCCTTCCGTCCTTCCTTCCTTCCTTCCTTCCTTCCTTCCTTCCTTCCTTTCCTGCCTTTCATCCTTATTTCCATCTTTTACGATGAGAACTAACCTTGGAGAGAGAGAGAGAGAGAGATGCGTATAAAAATAATGCACACGCAAGATCGGGAGTGACCCATAAGACTGATGAACGGGCGAGGGAGAGGGCGATAAATGAAGAACCGAAGAGAGGAGAAGAGATTGAAAGGCGAGGCGAACGAGAGGAGGGAAGAGAATGGGAAGGCAAAAGAAAAGAGGAGGAAGATGGAATACAGGATTAAAGGGAGAGGATTACAGAAGAGGAGGAAGAGAGTGCAAAGTAAAAGGTTTGTTGAGATTGTAAACTAGAGAAGAATAAAACTGTAATACTGAATTGGATAGAGAAGGAATACAGAATAGAAAAAGAGAGATATGTAGAAGAGAGGAAGAAAAGAGACGAGGAAGAAATGACAGGACAGGATAGAAAGGATTAAAGGAAAGACAAAAATGATGACTAAAGAAAAAAGATATGGATAAAAGTGGAAAGGAGTGTTAATTCGAGGATATATGGAGATTGTAAAATAGAGGAGAATGTAAATAGCACTAAAGAGGAGAGATAAGGAATCGAGAAAGGATGAGAAGAGATACACAGAGAAGAAAAGATAATGAACACTGAATAGGAAGAAGAAACGACTGGAGATAGGAGGTATAGAGTAACACAAAAGAGGGAAAGAGAGGAAGATGATGCCGTAATTGAATGAAGTATAAAAGATCGGAATTGAAAAAGAAGGAAATAGATGAATAAAAGGGGATATAGCAGAAGAAGAGCAAATAAAACAAAGAGATGACGAACAGAAACCTGCGAGTCTTAGAGAAGAGCAGAGAAGAAATTTGTGAGAGGAAGGAAAAGAAGGTTTAGAAGCGATGAAAGAAGTGAAAAGTAATATATTCAAGAAGAGACGGAGGTGGGAAGAAGTGGGAGCTGTGCCGAGCCTTACCATTACGTGGAATCACTGTGGAAGACACTAGCATGAAAAATAAGTAGAGGATAAAAGAGACGTTGAAGAGATTGGCACAGGAAATGAAGCATGCAATAGATTAATATAAAAATAAAAGAATTAAACATAGCAATAGTGAAATTATACAAATGAAGGAAGGTTAACGACTTTTTATACCTGCCTGGAGAGAGAGAGAGAGAGAGAGAGAGAGAGAGAGAGAGAGAGAGAGAGACCACGAACGAAACCACTAAATAAAATCTCGGGATAGTAATGAAAGGGGAGACGGAAATAATAATGAAGTAGAGGGGAAACAAAGAGAAAAAATCGAGCCGCAATAAAAATAAAGAAAATACGAATTGAGGAAAATAAAATAGAGATTAATAATAATGAAAACACACACACAGAAATTCCCTTAGATAATTATTTTCCAGTGATTAAAAGCGTTAGGTAATGGAGGAGGAAGGAGTGATTAAAAGAGTTAGCGGTTAATTATGTGTTTTAATTGAAGTCATATACAAGGAAGTGATTTGGAGGGGGACTGAATGCTGGAAAAAATTAATCCGTGTGTGTGTGTGTGTGTGTGTGTGTGTGTGTGTGTGTGCGTGTGACCGTGAGAGAGAGAGAGAGAGAGAGAGAGTAAATAAGGGGAAGACGGAAAAGGAATAAAAAAAGAGAGAATCGTGGTATGGAATGACGATGAAACAAAACAAGTGGAGGGGAGAGATAATAAAAGAGAGAGAGAGAGAGAGAGAGATGAAAAGAATTAAAGGGCTGCCGTGGTATTAGAAACGCTCGTTTTAATCAGTTGTCCCAGATCGAGTTTATTCAACCCCGATAATAACCAGATAATGGTCGACGAGTAATTGATATGAAAATAGAAGCGCGAGATTCCCCGGTACTTTAATAACGGCGGGAAATCATTATAACCCAGTAATTGGAGTTAGGAAATCAGGAAAAAAGAATAACAGATGAGATTGGAAAAAAGTGAGGGAAATATATGTGCGTAAGGGAAAGATGTCAGGAAAAAAAGTAATTATGTAGAAGGAAAAATTAGAGGAAAATGATGTACATGTAAACAAGTTAGGATAGCAGGGAAAATATAGTTATGTTGAATGAAAAAAAATAGGAAAAATATGTCTCTGAAGGAACAAAAGTCAGGAAATCAGTAAAAATAATAATAAGATAGATTGAAAAAAGAGGAAAAATATGTCAGTCAAGAAACAAAAATCAGGAAATCAGGAAAAATAAATATGTAGACTATAAAAAGAGGAAAATGTATGTCTGTAAGGGAAGAAAAGTTTGGAAATCAGGAAAAAATAGAAAAGTAGAATGAAAAAAGAGGAAAAAATATGCCGGTAAGAAAACAAAAATCAGGAAATCAGGAAAAAAATAGTAAACCAGAAAGAAAAAGAGAGGAAAAAATATGCCGGTAAGAGAACAAAAATTAGGAAATCAGGAAAAAATAGTAAATTAGAATGAAAAATAGAGGAAAAACTATGCCAGTAAGAAAACAAAAATCGGGAAATCAGAAAAAAATAGTAAAGTAGAATGAAAAAAAGACGAAAAAATATGCCAGTAAGGAAACAAAAATCAGGAAATCAGGAAAAAAGTAATAATATAGATTGAAAAAAAGAGGAAAATCAAATCTACAAGGGAACAAATATCCTTTATCATTTAAGAAAAGAAATGAATTTTGATCTTAAAAATGCATATGAAGAAAAGGAATTAGCAGTGATGAAGAGATAAGAGAAAGATAAAAAGGACACACACACACACACACACACACACACACACACACACACACACACACACACACACACACACACACACACACACCAAAATAACCTAATAATGAGAGAGAGAGAGAGAGAGAGAGAGAATGCCATTAAAACATTAGCAGAAAAAGCCTCCTTGTAATCACTTAAGTTGCGACTCGTTCTTCCCGTCCGCCGCATGATTCACTTCCGGACTCCGCGCGTGCAAGTGTAAAAATCCGGCAAATATTCACTTGGTAATGAAAAATGACGCTCCTCGAAGATAAATCCGGGAATCTCTAATTATGTAAAGTTTCCTGGAAAATAACTTGCTTTCTCTCTCTCCTTCCCTTGTATTCTTTCTATGTCCTACTTTTCCAGCTGCGCCACTATTGGTCAGAAACGGAGACTTGGCGCGTTTCTCCTACTATTTCATCCTTCTCCTATGCTCACATCGTTCTCATATGCTGTGTGTGAGGTGGGTTTCGTTGGTGTGTGTGTGGTTGGGTGTGTGTGTGGGTGTGGGTGGGTGTACTCTTCCACCTGGTAAGTAACGTATTGCCTCGTTTTTTAGAAGTTCCAGACTCCTTTGTTTTCGGTGTATCTGTTTCTGGAATGTCAAGGTGAGTTGTGTTAAGGTTACATGTAGTTGCTGTTTATTAAAGGTAAGTTAGCATAAGTCACTGGCATTACTTATATACCTGTTTTGCTTTTTCGGTAGACGTCGCACACACAAATAAGACCGAAGAACAAAATTAATTAGAAAAATAAACTAGTTAGAAGGTAAGTATTTCGGTCCTTGTCACCAGAAAATTGTTGAATGATTACGGACGTTATAAACTAATGAATTATATTGTCTCCCTGTTTTTGTGAGGGTCATTGTTTTGTGACACCTATTTCTTTCTATTGCAGGTAAGTGAATTGAAACGAGTATACCTGAGTTGCAGTGGGATCAGCAAAAGGTGAGTGCAGAAGAAGAAAAAGAAGATAAAGAAGAAGAACAAGAACGAGAAGAACAAGAATGAGAGGTGCATAAAGGAAAATAGAGTGGCGTGGCGAGAGTCGTTTTTCCTCCCTCTAATTCCTTATCTTCCTTTCTCTCACTTTTATCTTCCCTCTCTCACTCCCATTTTATCACCACCACGCGCAGCCATTCTCTCTCTCTCGCTCTCTCTTTTTCTCTCTCTCTCTCTCTCTCTCTCTCTCTCTCTCTCTCTCTCTCTCTCTCTCTCTCTCTCTCTCTCTCTCTCTCTCTCTCTCTCTCTCTCGCACCCCTTTCCCTTCTCTCTCCTTCCTTGTCTCACTCTCTTTCTCTTTCTCCCTTATCCTTCTCTCCTTTCTGCCCTTGCTGCTAAGACAACACGCTAATTGGGCAGCAGAGGAGGAGGAGGAGAAGGAGGAGGAGGAGGAGGAGGAGGAGTAGGAGGTTAAATCGTTCTCCTGTAATGTTCCACTAGAGAATCCTTGTTCGTGAAATTCAGCCTCAGAGATTTACCGCCTCGGCCTCGCAATGCATCAGAGGCTCTCTTGTTTTTTTGTTTGCGTGTGTGTGTGTGTGTGTAAGTGTCGTGTACAAAATCTCGGTCTGCTCGTAAGTAACCCGAGCGACGTTCTTGTTACGTGTCAAGTTTATGTTCGTGTCGCGTATCTTGTCGGCACCGCGGTAGACAGCTTGCGTGTGGCCCAAGTGGAGGTGTTTGGGTGTAGCTTGACGACACTTTATGGTCACGTCAAGCGTCCCAAGAACAACGGAACTCTCTTGCATGTCAGCTGATTGTAGTTTTTCTTCTATTCTGCTGAGACCGTATGATAGCGCAATAGATAGAATTGTTTTTGAAATTTATGTTGCAAACTGTTGTATCAGGAGCTTTGTTATATACGCTTACTGATGATGCATCGCGTGTTTCTAAGTAAGATTTGATGGCCATTTTGATGAGTTACGTTGAGCTCGATAGTTCTTGAAGACTTGAGAATAGTTTGATATGTGAAGAAAACGCTCCCATTATTTCCATATACAAAATGCAACACAAATATGCATGCAGTTGTACTTTCCAGGTACTAATCCTCAAAATTACCTGGTAACCTGTTCTTGTAGTTGCTCTGTAGAAAGAGAACGTATGAGTCATGTTTGGCAGATCTTGCTTCATTTATGGTATTACAGCGTAAACAAGACCAGCAGCAGCAGTAAAGGCAGCCCCATAAGCCAGGCCTACTTTGCACTTTATGGCCCGAGGAAGGCAATTAAGAGCGCAATAAAACGTAGTAAAAAGGTGCATAGGGCGGCTGGGCTCGCTCTGCTCTCTCGATTAGGTTTTTGCTTACATCACATTCATATATATAATTTTTGTTGACGTGGGTTCTCATTATTGCTTCTCTCTTCATTATTTTTTTACAACTGATCCTCTGATAAACTATTTTCTCGCTCCGTCATTTTCCCTGTAAATGATAAATACAGAAACTCGTTAGAAAATGTGTAGCTTATCCTGCCTCTTGTTTTTCCTTTTCCTTCTTTTTTACCTGTGCTCTCTCTCTCTCTCTCTCTCTCTCTCTCTCTCTCGTAAGGAACATGTTGGGTAAGGATAGATGCGACCGTGCTGTTCCAGAGAGAGAGAGAGAGAGAGAGAATGGAGGGAAGTGGAGGGAAGTGGAGAGAGGCAGGTAAGAGCAGAAGGGAGGCCGGAAACTCGGTTCAAAAGCTATATCCTCGCTGCTAATTGCTGCCTGGGTTGTGAAGTCAAGCCCGTGAATGGTAGTTTAGAAATGAGTTCCGGCCTCATAATGGGTCGGGAAGCAGGCCCTGTGTCCCCGGCCATTGGCGGGGCGTAGCGGGGAGGCCTGACCTGCAACCTGCTCCTGCCGTCTCGTCATGTTCCTACCTGTGACAGTTCTATTCCACGTCCTTGGTGAGGCGTAGAGGAGACGCCTGGTTGTGTTTGCTTAGCTCCTCCCGTCTCACTGATAGGAGCCTATAGAGGGGAAGCCTCGCCTGTGTACCCGGCTCGTCCACTCACTGAGATAGGAGCCTTTCTCCCTTGCCTGTGAGGAATGTCTGTGTTCCACTCTGCCACACTACGCGCAGGATCACTCTGACGTGCCGGCACAGTAACAAGTGACAGTAACAAGTAACAGTTCAGGGTCAAGGCCAGAATGAAGGCGCCGCTGTGAGGCGTCTCTTCATTTCACGTCAAAATGTTAGGCGCCCGCCGAGCCAAGACAAGACTGTGGGCGCCGCTTTTCATCGTCCCGCCTCACACCACGCCCAGCTGCACCCTGAAAAGTGTTGTGCCCACGATGAATCCAATGGAATACCTGCTATACCTCAGCGCTGTCTCGTATTGGTGCAGCAACTCCAACCAAACCTATTAGAAATCTGCCTTGTTTTGGAGCACCGCCTACACCGGCTCGTTCTCCAGACAGCCACCCCCTCTATGCCCGGTGAAATCCTCCGCGGTGCCTTGGCGTTGGCGTGCATAATTCCCGTGCTGGCGCTGGGTGACACATATCAGAACACAGCGGCCCCGTGTCCACTATCACCATCATCAGCGGCGACTAATCCTGCAATTGTCGCCGCAAGATATACAGCCTTCGTGCTCAGTGATTACGATCAACTTTTCTTTTCCTCGCGCATTCCATTGAGCGCTTAAATGATTTTTTCTTTCATCGGCATGCGAAAAGCGTGTAAAATGCGGTAAAGCTATAGGAGTGTCGTGTTTGCAGTCGTTTGTCGCTGTTTCGTGCTGTCCCGCCACTGTGCTGTGTTTCACCACCACCACAGCCACTATCATGCACTGGGCTTTTCCTGACTGAGTGCGCGGGTTTTTTGGGTTGATATGGGGGACACGACGGGTAATATCCAGCCACTGCAGTGACGAGTGGCCTCCATAAAGAGAGGTTACCCGGCTCCGGTGTCTCTGTCATCATCACCAAGCCAACACACGCACGCACACACCACTTTCCCGCCACTTCATTCCCGTTTGACAGCTCGTGTGCGTGTGTGATTTGTGATGTGTGTGTGTGTGTGTGTGTGTGTGTGTGTGTGTGTGTGTGTGTGTGTGTGTGTGTGTGTGTGTGTGTGAAATGAAATAAAACCAGAAATGTCAGACACACACACACACACACACACACACACACACACACACACACACACACACACACACACACACACACACACACACACCGTAAATCGTAGTGCTGCATGCGTATAACTCTAATCTCTTGGTCCACCCTCAGCCCTTCCCTCCCTACCCTCACCCCCTCCTTACCTTCACCCTCCACTCTTCCCATCCATCTTTAACCACCCCCACCCTCAAACCTCACCTTACCTTCCCTCGTTCCTCCCAATCCTCTCTCTCCTTCCCTTTCCCTTAACCTCCCCTCCTTCCTTGCCTTACCAAACCAACACCCCCTTACCTCACCTTACCCTGTTCCCTCCCAAGCTAAGTCCTATTCCCCCAGCCCCTTCCCTAACCCCCATATCCCACCTTATCTCCCCCCTATCTCCCCCCCCCCCCCTTCCCCACACACAAGCCCAGGAGTAGTACGGTCAGTTTCAAGTTTCGAGTCTCCTGCTGTCCCCCCCCTTCCCCGTCTTCCCTCCCCGGCGCCTCGTTTTGTCTCGTATCGTTTCTAGCGCGGCGTCTAATTTTTCCGGATCGTTTATGCAAATGAGGCACGTCCGGGGCGCGTTTATGAGTTAGTTTGCAGTTTGGGCTGATTTATGGCCCCGGTTAAACCAGCAATATTGTAATTTATGACGGGAGCTTTTACCCTCAAGGCGCCCAATGATGGATTAGTGCTCCTTAAGGGGGTGTGGGTGGCTGGGTTGGACGAGGCGAGAGGCGAAGGAAATGAAAAAGGGAGACAAGGGGAAGGGCTTAAGAGGGTGTGGGTGGCTAGACAAGAGGCGAAGGGAGGGGAAAAGGGAGACAAGGAGAAAGGTCTTAAGAGGGTGTGGGTGGTTTGGACGTAAGGCGAAGGGAGGGGAAAAGGGAGACAAGGGGAAGGGCTTAAAAAAGTGTGGGTGGCTGGGCAAGAGGCGAAGGGAGGAGAAATGGGAGACAAGGAGAAGGACTTAAGAGGGTGTGGGTGGTTTGGACGTAAGGCGAAGGGAGGGAAAAAGGGAGACAAGGGGAAGGGCTTAAAAAAGTGTGGGTGGCTGGGCAAGAGGCGAAGGAAGGGAAGAAGGGAGACAAGGAGAAAGGTCTTAAGAGGGTGTGGGTGGGATGGGCGAAAGGCGAAGGAAGGGAAGGAAGGATTCAAAAGGGGAGGTCATGAAGGTACTTGTTGCAGGTGGTTCGAGGTATTAGGGTTTGTTGTAGCAATGATGAAGGAAAAAAGAGAGGAAGAAAGAGAGGAAAGGGAGAAGGAAGTGAAGGAAAAGTACAGACACAGGGAGGAGAGCTATAAGAAAGAAGGGTCTTGAAGGTACAGGTTGGTTGTGGGTCGTGATGCTAAGGGTGGTTTGAGCAATGAAAAAGGAGAGAAGAAGGAAGAAAGCAAAATGAGAAGGAAGAGAGAAGAGGAAGGGAAGGAGACAAGGAAGGAGGTCATGCAGGTACTGATTGTCGGTGGGTCGTTTGCAAAGGGTCGTGGTGGCAATGAAATAGAAAGGAGAGAGTGAGAAAGAAAACGAAGGGAAGAGAAGGGAAGGAAGATGAAAGAAAGAGGGAGGGGAAGTACACAGAGGAGGAAAATAAGAAGGAAGGTCATGAGGAGGATGGTCGTGGGTTGGTTATGGTACTGATAGGCAATAATGAAGGGGAGAGGAAGGAAGACAGGAAAGGCAGAAGGAAGGTAAAGGAAGGGAAGGAAAAGACACAGAGAGGAGGGAGTGAAGGAAGGAGATAATGAAAGACGAGAGGAAAAAAGAAGAGAAGGAAGGGAAGGGAAAAGAAGAACCAGGGAAAAGAGAGACAAGAAAGGAGGTAATGAAGGCCCTGGTATGGGTGGCCCGTGATGCTGAAGGGTCATGCTGGGAATAAGAGGAAGAGGGTGAGGGTGAGGGTGAGGGGAGGAAGGAAGGGGCAGGGACGGTAGGTAAAAAGGAAGGGAGGAAGGAAATGGGCGTCGGGTGGGTGTGTGGCCCTTGTGTTCGGGGGTCGTGATGGTGATGGTGTTTGCGGTGATATTGGATCCGCTTGTGTAGGGAAAGATGGTGATTGGATGTGTTGAAGAGGAGGAGGAGGAGGAGGAAGGAAGGAAGGAAGGAAGGAAGAGAGGGAGGAAGGGTGGAGAGGTGGACGCTGTATCTCTTTATGCTGTGGTAAAAGGAAGTGGAGCGGTGTGTGTGTGTGTGTGTGTGTGTTTGTGTGTATGCGTGTGTGTGCCGTATATTGCTAACATTTTCTTTATATTCCTTTGTCTATCCATCCCGTGATCCGTGTCCTTTACTAAAACAAACAAAGAAACAAACGAGCATCAACCCACACGTACCAAACCGCAGACAGTGAAACATTGGCATTCATCTGTTCGTACCTGGGTTGGGGGACACAGGTGGGGCGGACAGGTACAACGTGACACCTGGAATTAATTAAGCGCAGGTGGAGTGGTGATGGGAAGGTGATACTCCGTGAGCCTGTGACGGGGAGTGAGGGAGTGCGTACAGGGAGTGGAGAGGGAGTGAGGGATGAAAACGGAAAGAGAGGAAAGAGGAAAAGAGGGAGTGAAGGGGGGAAAGAAAAGAGAGATGGGAGTGGATTTCTAGGAGCATGTAGAAACGAAAAAAATAGTGCACGGGAAATAAATGGGGAGAAAAAAAATGTGTGTGTAGAAGGAAAAAGGAGAGGCTAGTGAAGTTAAGGGAACATATAGACAGCGGAAAATAATGCCTGGAATAATAATAGGGAGAAAAGACGTAAGTGGGATAAGTGAAGAGGGCAAGGAGGGATGAATGTGAACTGTAGGGCGTATGCAAGGAAAAGGAGGAGTGAACAGGACGTGTAGGAAGAGGAAAGAGAAGTGGCGGAAGGGTGGATAAGAGATATACCCTTAAGTTGACAGGAAGGAAAGTCGAGTGTTGGGAGGGTAAGAGGAGATTGATGGAAGAGAAAGCAAGGGAATAAAAGAGAGGAGGAAAAGTTAGGTAGAGGGAAGCTGGAGGAGGGGAGAGAAAGGGAAGGTGTGCTACATAGAATAATTGAATGCTCTATAGAGAGATAAGGAAACTTTTATTTGTGTTTTCTAATTCATCAGTTCCTCGCCCTCATTTGTATTTTTTCATCCTCCTCCTCCTCCTCGTCTTCCTTCTCTTCCTCTTCTTCCTCCTCTTTCTCTCCATTCTTATTTTTCATGATTCCCACTTGCGTATCTTCTTGTTATTCTTCCTTCCTCTCTCCCTTACATTCTTTAACCTTTGTGTCTGTGTTTCCTTCCTTCCTTCCGTTCCTTCGTTCCTTCCTTCCTTGCCTCCTTCCTTCCTTTCTTTCTCCCTTCCTCCCTTACATTAATTTAGCTTTGGGTCCCATTTTCCTTCCCTTCCTTTCTTCCTTCCTTCCTTGCTTCCTTTCTTCCTTCCTTCCTTCCTTGCCTCCACCCTTCCCTCCCCTCCTTGCCTGCATGATGGATGAATTGCTTGAGGAAATTAATGGTCTTATAATGGATAATTTAGGGCGTTGGGGGAGGCATCGGGCAGCCAGGACGGTGTTGGTGGTGGTAGTGATTATGGTGATGGTAGTGTTGGTGGTGATGGTTGTCGTGGAGATGATGGTGGTGGTGTGGTGATAATGGGTCATGTGAGATTAGTTGTGATGGTGGTGGTGATGATGATAGTGGTTGTGGTGATGGTGGTGGTGGTGTTTGCAACTGGTTCTGATGGAGGAGGTGGTGGCGGTGCATTAAGGAGGGCAAGGGTGATGCATAGTGTGTGTGTGTGTGTGTGTGTGTGTGTGTGTGTGTGTGTGTGTGTGTGTGTGTGTAACTCGCCACGGTATGATCACTATCTGGACTCGCAATCGCCAGCAAATACCCTCCCGACAAGAGCAAGCACATTATAGTCGATCTCTGGGTAGCCCACTGCCGGAGCCTTCACATACCACACACCGGGGCTCGAACCTCCGCCTTGTATGAGTTATGAACGTGGCTTATAGATCAGTGTACCGGCATGTGCTTGAGCGGTGTGTATTATTAGGTGTACATCATTTTAAGTGTTCCATGAGTTTCAGTGAGTTTCATTCCAGTCTTTCCTCTCATTCTTTATCTATATCTATTTATTTTTATCTCTCTCTCTGTCCATTTTTACCTTGGTTTCCTATAGCAAGTTCTCTCTTCATGTTCTCTTCCATTCTATTGCCTTTTATGTTTTGCTGTTATTTTCCTATTAATTTTTTTTTAGACGGGTATTTCTTATTTTTTTTCATTATTTTCTCCATTCTGTTAAAATAAAGCGCCACTTACCATTAACTTTTTTTTATTATTATTTTCTTTAATCTTCCTTTCTTAGTATTTTCGTCTTCTTTTTACCTTTCCTTCTCAAGCTGCAAGTGAAACGGCAATGCATAATGGATTACGACCTGCGTATTTTCAAGTTGGACACACGGTAATTATCATCTGTTTAACCACCTTTCCTCCCTCTCCCCTTCTCTTTATGCGTACTAATTAATGTATTATCCGCCCCCTCCTTCCTCCGACTTCAAATGGGTTTAAAAAAATACCGCTAAGCAACGCCCATGAATGCTAACCAATGACGAAAAGCCTCGCTCATTACAGGGAATTTGGCAAACTTTTTTTCAGCTTTTTGTTTTTACGTGCGAAGTAGACTTTTTACTTTAGCGCCACGTCGCCAGTTTCTTCTTTTCCTGTGCATGTCTTCTCCTTGCCTGTGTCTTATTAATGTCTGTTTTTTTTGGCTGCCGTTTTTTTTATATATGTTTTTTTTTATAGTCGGTTTGTTTTCGTGTTAAGGTTTGTTTCTGTCTCGTCATTCTGCATCTCTTTGCCTGTCTTTATGCCACTCTGTTTCTCGTTGTCTTCATCTCCCAGTTATCTGCTTTGTTCTCTCTTTCTCCCTATCTCTCCATCTCTCTGTTCTCTACTTTGTTCTCTCTCTTTCTCCCTCTCTCTCCTACTTTGTTCTCTTTCTTCGTATCTCTCCATCTCTCAATTCTCTGCTTTCTTCTCTCCTTCAAACATTTCCTTCTCGTAGTCCTTTTATTTCTCCTTCCTCTCTCCTTGTCTCTTTCTGGTATTTTTCCTTCTTCTTTTTCCTCTTTCTCCACCTGCATTAGCACAAACTTCTCCCTCTTCCTCACTGCCTCATAAATGGTTAACTTTTGGAATCATGTCACGCGCTTCGTTACATTTTTTTCTCCTCAGTTAACCCTCATTCATAGCGGTTTTCTGGTCTACTTTAGTCATATTTAGTCGGATAACTGTACTATGTTTCTTTCTTCTTTATATTTAGTTAACCTCTTCATAATCTCTTACTTATTACTATCATGTAGTTTTTCCTTGTGTTTTATTTTATTTCAATCCCTTTGCTTTCACATGTCTTGGTTAATATGGGCTGCTTCTCGATTACGGTGCTAAAATATACACTTCTTGATATATTTTTGGTCCCCTTTTTTTGTCCCTAAGAATCAAATCACGTTATTGTTGATTGTATTTTGTTTTGGATGTATCTCTTCCACTCGATTCATTTTTTTATTTTTTTATTCCCCTTTAAGTCAATGTTATCCTTATTTATTTTATTTTATGTCTCGTCCTTATGTATCCCCTTTTCTGGTCCATATTTTCAAGGTTTGTTTTCATTCTTCTCTCTGTGGCAGCCTTTCCATGTCCTCTTATTCCTTGGTTACTGGTCATCTTTCTGTCCCTCCCTGTCTTTCTCTCCCTTTCTCGCTTTCTCTCTCTCACTCTCCGTCCTCCGTCACCACGGCATATGCATACACATCCCATCCCTTGTCACAGGTCTTGCCCCCTCCATCACCCGCCTATACCTCTGTTCTCTGTTTCATCTATTCCCTACCTCACCCACCTCATCCATCTCTCTCTCTCTCTCTCTCTCTCTCTCTCTCTCTCTCTTATTTCTTTTGGACGTCTAATTCTTCCTTTTCTTCTGTTTTTACATCTTAACTTCCTGCACATTTCTCTTCCATTCATAGTCTTAACATCTCATTTCTTCTCACCATCCTTTACCCCCATTTCTCTCTCTCTCTCTCTCTCTCTCTCTCTCTCTCTCTCTCTCTCTCTCTCTCTCTCTCTCTCTCTCTCTCTCTCTCTCTCTCTCTTTCTTTTACCTCCACTTTCTTCCCTCTCTCTTCTTTCCCCGTTCCTCGCTCCCCCGAACTCACTCCACGGGGCGGGCGTGTGATCTTTGTTTTGCGCCCTGCCCGGGACAGCAATCCTACCTCGGCTTTGTCCACCTGTCACCCGCTTACCTTCATTTGCAAGCGACGGTGCGCGGGGGACGAGGGAGAGAGAGAGAGAAGTTGAGGGAGTAGAGCAGGAGTGAAGTAGGGTTGAAAGCGGCTGGGAGGTGGGTGGAAGCAAGAGCTGGCCTATGTAATGCCTTTGTATAGACAGTATTAAAGATAGATAGATAGATATATAGAGAGGAAGCGAGCGATAAGTTGAGGAAGTGTAAGGCATTTGTATAGACAGTAACAAAGATAGATAGATAGAAAGATGAAGAGAGATACGGCAGAAAAAAAGTTAGTGGCTGAGAGATGAGTGGAGGCAAAAGATGAGCCGTGTAATGCCCTTTTATAGAGTGATAGAGGGAGATAAATAGATTGAGAGAGAGAGAAATAACAATAAAAATAGATATGTTAAGTGCGCGCTGAGTAACACAAAAGCACCGAAGAATAACAAGAGAGTGAGAAAGAAACAGAGTGGCTGACGCATACGAGGAAAACCCACTTGGAAGAAAGCAAACAATAGAGTGTGTGGGAGGCGAGACGAGGAGGCATTTGTATGATGTAAAGAAGGCGAGGAGGAGACGAGGCGGCGGCGAGCAAGTGCGTACATCAGACCAATAGAACCAAAAATACACACACGCGCGCGACCGAACACCGGAGAAAGGCGAAGCTAACGATAAATTTCCCCGCCCAGATAAACAAGAAAACAAAAGAAGGACGACACGAAAACCTTTGAAGGCGTTTACACACACTGAGAGACAGAATGTGTGGAAGACTTCGAGCTCAATATGGGAGTGACTGCGTGGAAACTGATGGAGAAAATAAGCACTTGAAATTAAGTTGGAAGAAAAGTCGCAAGGAAAGGAAAGGAAAGGGAAGTGTAATTGAAGAGAGAGAGAGAGAGAGAGAGAGAGAGAGAGAGAGAGAGAGAGAGAAAGAAATAAATGAGAAAAGAAGAGAAAAGAAGAGAAACGAAGAGAAAAGAAGAGAAACGAAGAGAAAAGAGAGAAAAGAAGAGAGAGAGAGAGAGAGAGATAACACACATGCGACAAAGCGAAGGAGAGAAAGGAGGAGAGTAAACAAAAAAAAAAGATAGAACGAAGGAAAGAGGCCTGTGTAAGGAATGTGAAAAGAGGACCTTCAGGAAAAAGTTTTCGCTCTCGGAATAGAAAAATTTGGTGGTAAATTCAATTACATGCTGATTGAGGAGAGAGAAACAAGACACAATCAGGGCAGGTTGAAGGAGAACGCGAGGCTGGAATTGAGGCTGAGGGGGTCGGGTCTTAGGGGCTAGAGAGAGAGAGAATGGACGGTGAGGCTTTAAGAATGAAGGTGTGGGCGAGGGGGTGGGGCAAGGACGGTGGGTAAGGTTGGTAGGGAGGGGAGTAAGGGGGATGGGGGGTTAAGGAGTGGGGCAAGCACGTTCGGTAAGGTTGGTAGGGAGGGGAGTGAGAGGGCGGGGCAAGGGCTGTGGGTAATGGTAGGGAGGGGAGTGAGGGGGAGGGGAATTAAGGAGTGGGGCAAGCATGGAAAGTAAGGTTGTTAGGTAGGGGAGTGAGAGGGGAAAGGGGCAAGGTAGCTGGATAAAGATGGTAGGGAGGGGAGTGAGAGGGCGGGGCAAGGTTGGTAGGGAGGGGAGGGAGGGAGTGTGGCAAGGACAGTGGGTAAGGATAATGTGGAGGAGAGCTTCATCATAACTATCTTTGCCTCTGCCAACACTGATCCCTATAATTTTGCCTCCACATCACCCACACACGGCGGACTGGAAGCATAATCACCACATCCACTGATACATAGAGATGAAGACTTGCACTTATCACAGCTACATTGTACATTAAAGGATATGAGTGTGAACTGCTGCTGTCAATCGAAAACAAACATAGAAATTCACAAACGTCAGTGTAGCCGAATCCCCTCCTTTCCTTAATGTCACTCCACATACCTCACTTGGCCGCCCTATCTCTCCTTTCTGGCTTCTTATCCCTCGTAAAATAACTACAACCAGGTGGGATTCTGCCAGGCTCATTTGTCTCGTAACTGCGCTCTGAAACTTAAGTAATTCATTTTTCTTTTATATATTCTAACTTTAATTTGTGGAGTATCATGTTTTAGTATGTTTTTCTTGCCTTCTATATAGTTTGCTTAGCCTTTGGTCTGCCTCTTATCGCAGAACAAAAAGGTCAGTCTCAGTCTATCACGCCTACTCACCCCAAACTTTCCCTTACGCACCTCTATCATCAACACCTGGAGAACTTTGGCACCTTCCTCCACGCTCTGTTACGCCCGGTCGCCCTTATCTCCTCGTCTCAGTCGTCGGGGCATTCCAGTCACAAGTTTTCCAGAGATAAAAGTCACTGTGGTCTGGTCCCTCCCCTCGCCTCCCTCGCCTCCCTCCCGTCCCGCTAAGTGGCCAACGATGATTCTTGGTCCCACGTTTTTGGCTTCCACAGCAAATATTTCCAGTGGCCACAAAATACATTAGTCGAGTTCTCTTGAGTTTATCACCGTCGTAGAGCAGAAACCTTGTCATACTATCACTAGGCTCATAAAACTAACCATGGAAATACGGACAGGCTCTACGAAAGTCTTATCAACTGTGAGTGTGTAAGACCCGAAGTGTTTGAGAATCTTGGCCATGGAGTCATTAGCTCTCTGGAGGTTTACTTGTTACTCAACACTCATCTTTACCCTGACGCTGGTGATGGATAGGAGTGGAATACCTTGGTGAACTGTTATCTTAAGCTTTCCTCTCTATAGGCGGGTAGTGGAAAATGGAGTAGAGTACCTGTTTCATTGTCAGGTTGTCGCTCTGTACTGGACTAGAGTGGAGTAACTTGGTGAATGTTGCCTCTAGCTTTTCTGTCTCTCCACTTGGGTGATAAGTGACTGGAGTGGAGTAGAGTACCAAATGCGTCTATTAAGGGATCCACCTATTCCTGGAAGGTCAAGGAGCAGTTCAACTCTCACTCAAACTATTCTTCATTAGGGTGCTTTCGACTACTTCAGGTTCATCTCATACCCAGTTTCATAGAGTCAAAATAATGTAACGTTAGGCTAGGTTAGGATAGGTTAGGTTAGGTTAGGTTAGGTTAGGTTAGGTTAGGTTAGGTTAGGTTAGGTTAGGTTAGGTTAGGTTAGGTTAGGTTAGGTTAGGTTAGGTTAGGTTAGGTTAGGTTAGGTTAGGTTAGGTTAGGTTAGGTTAGGTTAGGTTAGGCTGAGTTTCATGTGTGTGCTAAAGGGAGTAGAATCGTAAATCTTTCTTGCTCAATTACATTCAAAGTGGCAATAACGCAAATAGACTCGGACGTAAAGTGGAGCTCAAGAAAGGATTGCGTAGTATACAGTTTATCCCATTCCCCTCCCTCCCTCCCTCCCTCTACTCCATTAGCCCCTATATTACCCTCCCTCCGTCTTTTTCTTTTTACTCCTTCACTCTCCTTTCCCTTACCTTCCTTTACTCACTAACCCTACTTCCCCTCTCCCTTCCCCCCCGTCCCTTTCCTATCCCTTACCTTCCTCCACTCACGCACCCTCCTCCCGTCCCCTCCCTCCCCCATTCTCTCTTTCTTCTCTAACCTACACACATGGACCCCACTTCCCCACCCTCCCCTCTACCTCCCTCGTCCCCTTTCCTCAATTTCCTCCTCCGTGTGCTTTCCTCTCTCCGTTACGACCGCATTACCCTCACCCACACTCCTACAGCTCATATTTTAAGCTCTTTCTCTCGTTTTTCCTCACATTCATCCACTCTCGGTCCATACAGCTCCTTTTTCCACTTCCTTCCTTTCTCGATTTTCTTCCTTCTCTCTCTCTCTCTCTCTCTCTCTCTCTCTCTCTCTCTCTCTCTCTCTCTCTCTCTCTCTCTCTCTCTCTCTCTCTCTCTCTCTCTCTCTCTCTCTCTCTCTCTCTCTCTCTCTCTCTCTCTCTCTCTCTCTCTCTCTTTTCGTTCTGCATTACACTTATACACATTTTTACAGCCCATATCTTTAATTCTTGCTCTCTTTATTTCTCATTCTCTTTTCTTGTTCTTCTCGTTTCTTTTTTTCTGCTTTTTTTTTGTCCTTGCTCTACTTGTTCTTCTTGTTCTTGTTCTTGTCCCTGTTCCTCTTGTTCTTGTTCTTCTACTGTTTTTTCTTCTTCTTTTCCCCTCTTTACATCATGCATCCACTAACCTACCTGTGCTCTTTCCTCTTCGCACTCTAACCCACCTCTCGCATTACCTCCTCCTCCACCTTCTTCACTCACCTTACCTCCTCTCCTACCTCCTACCCTCTCGCTCACCCTGCCCCCACCTCCAGCCCCGGTCCTCCCTATCACCAGCCCTGCGCCCTTATAACTCAGAACACTCCGGCTTTACATATCAGGGCCACGCGGCGTCGGGGTGAGGAAGGGACCCCGGCTCGTGTGTATAATGTAGTGTTGGTTGGCCTGGGCTGGGGTGGGGGGAGACGGGGTTTTGGGGGGATGTTGGACTGAGCCTGATGGATTGTGAACTGCCTGTCTTCGTGTGTGTGTGTGTGTGTGTGTGTGTGTGTGTGTGTGTGTGTGGAGGGTGGGGAGGGAGAAGGGGTGTAGTGTGTTTGGGGGGAGGAGGGTAGTTTGTGTGTGTGTGTGTGTGTGTGTGTGTGTGTGTCCCCTTTGTTTCATATCCTAAGTTACTCTCTACCTCTTTTCCCCCTTATCTCCTCTTACCTCTTGCTCCTCTAACCTCCCCCATCCCTCTTCGTTTTCATCAATGTCGTTCTAATATGTCCCAGTTTTGTTTTGTGTATTTCCCTCGTGACCCATTTTGGTGCCTCCTGACTGTCCTAAGAGCTGTTTGTCTCTCGCTGCCTGGTATGAACGCCCATTTTGCAAGCCTTTATATCCTGTGTCATTTTTCTTGTAATACGTTTTAACAATTTCAATATGCGAGACACAGTTACCAATGAGCCTTCTGGGCATCACTTTTTATGGGTTAATGGGTATATCCAACACATATTTTTGACGTTATAGTAATAGTATGGGTGAAGTAATATGAAAACAGTAACGACCTATTAAGCAGTCAATCGCAAACCATCAGTGGACTGTTTATGTGTCTTAAAGAACCATGAAGAACCAGCCTTACGCGCCGCTCTATGATATGTACTAATTAATATATATTCCCATTTTCTAGTCATTATTTTCAAGGTTTTCATTCTTCACTCTATGGCAGCCTTACCTTTTACACTATTCTCCGTTCCTCACCACCTTCAGAAGCTAGGCCCAGCGACCCTCCCTCCCTACAGACCCATGGGAAAGCCTTAGGTTGGTATTGTCAGATGCTCCCACCCCTCACACCAACTATTTCTAAAGGCCAAAAAGGACGTTAATCGAGTTCTAATGAGTGTCCTTTTAGGTTCACGGTACAGAAGAAGGCTCAGACTACCACCAAGGGTCATAAAAGTACCCCTGGAAATGCCCTAAACTCCCACGAAAGACTAGCAAATGACGTGTTCTTGGGTGCAGAAATGTTTGAAAATATGGCCCTTAGTCCCACACCCACCTACCCACCTTCCTTCGGGTCCCTCCTGGCTGGGCATAATAAGTGGCGTGGGACAGGGAATGTTGACTCGGCGTCCGGGGCATCGTTTAGTTGTGATGGATGGCCGCGGTCCGGGTTGTTTATGGATGGCTCTCCCTCGAGGGGTCGCCACGGGGGGTTGGGGGGCGGGGGTGGATGTTGCGGGGATTGGCCTGGCTTGGAGGGATAAATTTTGTGGTCGAGATAGCCCCATGTCACGTTCTGGGGCCGTGTTATAATTCTTTTGATCTTCCTGCCTCTGTTTCCTGCGCACTGTCTTTCTCTGTCTCTCTGTTTCTTTCTGTTCCTCTATCTCTCTCGCTCTCCGCTTCTGTCTCTCTGTCTCTGTTATCTTCATGTTACATCTGTCTCTCTCCGTTTTCTCTCTCTCTCTCTCTCTCTCTCTCTCTCTCTCTCTCTCTCTCTCTCTCTCTCTCTCTCTCTCTCTCTCTCTCTCTCTCTCGTGTCCAGGTTTGTAATTTATTGTTTTAGGTGTAACTTATCCCTCCCTCCTCCTCCTACTCATCCTCGTCCTCTTCCTCCTCTTACTTCTTCTTTTCCTCCTCTTCCTCCACCACTACCAATCACCTCTTCCTATCTTCCATTCTTTCTTTCCTCTAATTTCTCCCTTTCTTCCTTTTCCTTGTCTTCTTCCTTCTTCTCCTCCTCTTCCTCCTCCTCCTCCTCCTCCTATTTCCACCCATCAGACTCAGACACTCTCTTGATGATTTTCTCTATTATCTAAGTTAATGTGGTGTGTGTGTGTGTGTGTGTGTGTGTGTGTGTGTGTGTGTGTGTGTGTGTGTGTGTGTGTGTGTGTCCGTGTGTTTGCTGTGATCATCGTAATGGCCAAAATTGCACCTAACCTCTAATGAAAATGGCTTTAATAAATTTTTATGGGGAATTTCGTCCACCTCTGTCCTCCCATTCTCCCTTTACCTCCCCCCTCCCCTTACCTTCCCCCTCCCCCTAATCCTTCGCCCCCTCCTTCCCCCCCCCCCTCATAAATTGTCTCCCTCCTGTCCCTTCAACTTTCTCCTCACGCCCCCTCCTCTCCTTCCTCTCTCCTCCTTCTCCTCCCCTTTTTTCTAATCCTCCCTCTTCACTGCCTTGATATATGCATTTCCCCTCAAATCTCTCTCTCGATATATCCTCCTCCTCCTCCTTCTCCTCATTAATGGGATATCTCGGCTTCCCCCATTTTCCTCATCCTGGTCCCCCATTTTCTCTTATTTATTATTATTATTATTATTATTTTTATTATTATTATTATTGTTAGACTCTTGCTTCTTGTTCTTATCTTAATCTTTACCATAGCCCTTTATACCCTCCTCCTTTTCCTCCTCCTCTTCCTCTTCTTCATCCTCTTCTTCTTCCTCCTCCTCCTCCTCCTCCTCCTCCCTTTCCTAGTCTTCGTTCTTATCTTTATCCTTATCACCCTCCCTGCCTCCATCATATATATCTTCCTCCTCCTCCTCCTCTTCCTTCTCCTCCTCCTCCTCCTCCTCCTTCTCCTCCTCCTCCTCCTCCTCCTCCTCCTCCGTATATTCACCGTTATTCATTACGCTGATGAGAGGTCGTGCACGGGATGGCCGCTCATTCATATCGTTTCGTGTTTTTTGATTAATTACTCGATGACTGGACCCCCACACACCCTGCCACCACCCCTCATCCCCTCACCCCCTCCCACCCCCAACCACCCCCCTTACCCCCTCTCTCCACCCCTTTCATTTACCCCTCACCATCCCCTTCCTTTATCCATTCTCCACCCTCTATTATTCACCTCCTGCACCCACAGCAAACACTCCCTATCTTCTCATACCTCCATTCTCTCTCTATCCACCCATTACCACCCTTACCACCCCTTCCTCCACCCCTTTCCATGAACCACCATCTCTCTTCACCTCTTACCACCTCCCACTACCCCCTCTCTCTCCACCTCTTACCACCCCCAATCACCCCCTCTCTCCACCCCTTCTCACCCCTTCCCTACATTCCCTGCATCCACCCCTCTCCACCCCTTCCCACCCATTCCCTAAATTCCCTGCATCCACCCATCTCCACCCCTTCCCACCCCTTCCCTACATTCCCTGCATCCACCCATCTCCACCCCTTCCCACCCCTTCCCTACCCTCCCTGCATCCACCCCTTACCACCCCTCTTTTAACTCCATTACTACTCACTGCTTCAATCCACCCATTCACCCAGATCCACCCAACCTCTCACTGCCATCCTCGTCCACCCATCCACTCACACACATACCACCTTATTCATCCCTCACCCTCCTACCTCAATCTCACCTTCCACCCACCCACTGAATTCACCCACCCGCAGCCTGTCTCTCCCTCGACATCCCCCACCACATACCCCCCCCCCACACACACACACACAGCAGCGCCACACTTCATAGCCAGACTCATTGGGAGGTGTGTTAATATTCTGGGCCACTCTCTCTTTACAAACAGAAAGCGGTATTGAGCCTTAATTACAACGGGCTAATATTAATACAAAGCGCCTCCTCAGACCTAATTACCTGTATATCTAAACCTGATAGTCACCTGTTGTCCTTGTGTGTGGGGGGGTTGTGTGTGTGTGTGTGTGTGTGTGTGTGTGTGTGTGTGTATTTGCTTTTTTATATCGATTAATTACTTTTTCCTCACTGTTTTCATTTAAATTTCACTGTCGTCTCCTTTTTTTCACTAATTTTTCTTTCTATTTTCCTTTTCCTATCTTTTTTTTCATTCATTTTTCCGCTTCCTCTTTTCTCTCTTTTGTTTGCGTTCACTGTTTTCATTTTCACTTCCATTTTCTCTCCAATTTTCCTTTTCTGTCTCTTCGCCTCCTCCTCCTCCTCCTCCTCCTGCTTCATGGCCTCTCGCTATCAGGGGCCGTAGCCTATTCGGTATAATGTGGGCGGGTCTTATCAGTCTCTTGGGCGAGCTGGGCCACCCGAGCCACCACCGGGGAGCCACCAGGGGGGAGCTGAGGCACTGATTGGTCCGCTGGGGGAGAGGGAAAGGGCGGGGAGAAGAGGGACGGGAGGTAATGGGCAATGGGAGTAGAGATGTGAGCTAGGGAAGTGGATGGGAGGTGGAATAGAGAGAGGGAGGAGGAGGAGGAGATGGGGTGTTGTTGAAAAATGGAAAAAAAAAAGATGATGACGGGAAAAGGAAATGTGGAGGAGTGAGGGAGCGTAGGAAGGAGTGATGTTGAATTGAGAAGAGACAAAACTGAGAAGAGTGAAATGGATGGGAAGCGGAATACAGGAAGAAGGGATGAGAAAGAGATGGGGTAGTGTTGAAAAATGGAAGAAAGGGAAGATGAGGGGGAAAGGCAATGAGTGAAGGACGGAGTGCGCGAGTGAGTAAGTGAGTGAAAGGAATGGAATAGAACGAGAGAGGGAAGAACAGAGAAGAGAGAAGGGAGGAAGGACAAGGGAAAGTGAGTGAGTGAATATACAAAGGAATTAAAAAGAACGGAGAAGAGAAGAGAGAGAAGGGAAAATAGTGAGTGAGTGAGTGAGTGAGTGGAAGGAATGGAATAGAACGAGAGAGGGAAGAAGAGAGAAGAGAGAAGGGAGGAAGGACAAAGGATAATGAGTGAGTGAATATACAAAGGAATTAAAAAGAACGGAGAAGAGAAGAGAGAGAAGGGAAAAAGTGAGTGAGTGAGTGAGTGAGTAAGTGGAAGGTTTGCGTCAGAAAAAAAATGGAAGAAGAATAAACGGAGGGATGAGGAAAAGAGGATAACGAGTCAGGAAGAGGAAATGTAGAAACTAGAAGAAATAAAACACAAGTAAATAAGACAATAAATGAGATGTGAAAAATACGAAAAAAAAAAACGAGTGAGCGAATGAAGAAAAAAACTAGAAAAAAAATGAGACGAGAAGAGGAGCAAGCGAGGGAAGGAAGAAGGAATGGAGGAAGGAAGGAGCAGGAGGGTGGATGGAGTGTTGGGTTAGGGAAGTGGACTCAGCCAGAGGGAAGCAAGGACGGGGTTGGGTGGATTAGTGGAATTGAGTGAGCGTAGGTGTGATTGGGTTGGGTGGAGAGCCGCGGGGTGAGAGGCGCGGGCGTGAGGGAGTGGAGCTGGGAGAGCGGGGTGGGGCGGGAGAGAGGGAAAGAGAAGATAGATATGCGAGGGGAGAGGAGCTTGGAGATTGGAGGAGGCGGGGGAATTCTGTAAGAGGGGAAAGGTATTTGTGAGGGGAGAGAGGAAGGAAGGTTGGTGCGGATATGTAGGGAAGGGAAATAGAGGAAGGGTATACGGGAGAGGAAATAGGAGAGTGAGGCGTTGGCGTGAGTGTTATGGGGGAGGGGAAGGAAGGGTGTGAGGGAGAGGTAGTGTCGGGAGCGAGGGTAGAGAAAGGAGAGGAGAGGATGGAAGAGACGAGAGGATAAAAGAAGAGAAGCGGAAAGGAGAGGAGAGAAAAGGATACGAGACGAGACGAAACGAAAAGAGAAGAAAAGAGAAGAGAAGAGAAGAGAAGAGAAGAGAAGAGAAGAATATAGACAGAGGAAGTGAGGATAGAGAAAAACCGAGGGAAGTGAAGAGTACAAGAATAAATTGAAAAAGAAATGAAATGAAAATAAAACAGGACGAAAAAGAAGATGACGCAATGGCGAAAGCGGAAAAGGAGATTGAAAGATGGAATTACTGAACATAATCAATTGGCTGTTTCCTTTTTATATATTTATGTTTGCTCTCTATGGTGATTTCAGTCCTTATCTACTTCTATTTAATCACTACCACCATATCTGGCACATCCTCATTTATTTAACTTATCATTATTTTTCTTATATATTCACACCATTGAGTCGAGTCTTCCTGCGGCAGCGCCTCTCTCGTCGCCTCCTTCAACCGCATCAACACAGCCAGGCCCAATGCACAGGCGCCCGCTAAATCACACCATGTTTTTCTCTCTCTCTCCTCTCCTCCCTTTCACACACTCACCACTCCACGAATTTTCTTCCCACTAATACATATTTTTCCGCCGGTATAATTATGCGGCTCCTCGGGGAAGGCGCTGCGTAATGTTTTTAGTTTTCGTTTTACTGCGTGTTTATTTTTTCTGTCTCTCTCTCTCTCTCTTTTTCTCTCTCGACCGAGGCTATAATTTATCTCATGCATTTGTTGTTGTTGAAGAAAATTAACAATGGCGTAACGAGGATTATTTTTAAGAGAGGGGGAAGAAGGAATGTAAGGGAGTAAGTGTTTATCTGGTTATATACTGTAGAAATGTATGTTGGTCAGCTTCTTATGGCTACCTGGAAATGAGTAGGCGCAGAGAAATGATAAGTGACAGACCTTAACTTTCTCGTCCTCCCGTCCTTCACTTTTAGAGTAAGGGAAAGGAAAAGAGAAGGGAGCTTTAGTGTGGGTGTATCTGTCCTTCGCGTTAGTCTGTAGAAATATGTATGTGATGGTCAGCTTGCTACGTGGAGAGAAGTGACATATCATAACTTGCCGTCCTTCAGTTTTTAGAGTAGGTGAGAGAGAAGAGGAGGGAGCTTTGGTGTGGGTGTATCTTTCCTTAGCGTTTGTCTGTAAAAATATGTATGTGTTGGTCAGCTTGCTACTTGGAGACTGACGGAAAGGAGGGGAATGAGAAGTGACATACCATAACTTGCCGTCCTTTCGTCCTTCATTTTTTAGGAGGGAGGGAGAAGAGGAAGGAGGTTAGGTGTGGGTGTATATTTCGTTCACGTTGTCTTGTGGAATTGTGTGGTCGGTTTTATAAGACACTCTCGCTTCTCACATCAACTATTTCTAAAGGTCAGAGAAGTGATCAATCGAGCTCTAATGAGTGTTTCTTTAGGCTCATGGTACTGAGGAAGGGTCAAACTACCACAAGGGTCATAAAACTACTCCTGGAAATGCCCTCAACTCATATGAAAGCCTTGGCAAATATGTGAACTTGGAAGACGAAATGTTTTAAAATACGACCCTATATGTTTGGTCACCTCCTTCCTGTTCAAGCCTTGGCAAATAGGTGAACTTGGAAGGCGAAATGTTTTAAAATACGACCCTATATGTTTGGTCACCTCCCTCCTGTTGCTACTACTAGATGGCTGGACGGGCGGAGAGAAATTAGGAGTGACATACCACAACTTTTCATCCTTGGTCTCTTTTTGCGTATTTTTCCATTCTGTCTCGGGACATGACACATTGAATATTAAGTTACAGCTCAGAAGACGTGAAAACATTACTTCACTTCAATTCATTTGGTGCTCATGTTACGGAAATAGTCATATGAGAAGGGAAAAAGGAAAAAAAGAAAGACGTACGCCATAGTCAGTACTGGAAACGTTAAATGAAAAATAGGTCACAGGATGAATTAGAAAAAACAACAACAACAACCATAGGCCAGGATATATTAGATAAAATGGGTTACCGGTTGAAGTTAAAAAAAGAGACTTTAAACATTAGAAGAAAACTGTTACCTGATGAGTTAGGAAAAAAAACAAAAAAACATTGACCAAGAAATATGAAAAGAAAACTCGGTTACCGGATGAACTAGAGAAAAAAGCAATAGACCAGAAAACAAGACGAAGGATATCCAAGTTTCAAGACCTAGGTGCGTGCGTAAAGTCTACCTTTAAACTATATACCGTCACCTGCCCCTGTCACAGCCGTGCTAATAGCGGTACTGCTGCTACTGCTATCTCTCCCCTACTCATTCGCCGCCCCTCACCCCTGCCCCTCCTCCCCCTCCCTCTAACGAGCTCCTGACGACTTCCCCTCAACTTCCTTCCTCCCCCTTCCCTCCCCCTCCAACGCAGTCACTCCACATCCAAGAGACACTATCGAGAGACATCCCTTCCTCCTCTTCCTCCTCCTCCTCTCACTTCTCTCTTCCTCCTCCTCCTCTTCCTCGTTCTACTCCTCCATCATTGTACTCCTTCTCATTCTACTCCTCGTTCTCTTCTTCGTTCTCGTCCTGCTCCTCTTCTTCCTTCTCTCACCTCATCCTCTTCCTACTCGTTCTTATCCTCGTCCTCATGCTTATCCTCCTCGTCTTCTCGATCTTCCGTCTAGTCCTCCTCCTCTTCCTCCTCTTCACCTCCCAATCCTTCATCTCCACCACTGCCTCCACTTCCTCTCGCCTCCTCTCACCTCCTCTCACCTCCTCCTTCTCCCTCTGTCAGCCTCTCACTTTTTCCCTCCCTCTCCATCTCTCTCTCTCACTGGGGAAAATTCTTGTGAACTCAATATATATATTTTTTTTTTGCTCCTCGAGGCCGGAGCCGCAGACTGATGATGAGACGACACTCGACGGAAATTCTGAGTAAATCCTGCCAAAAACACGCGGCGAGGAGCGAGGCTTTCCGCGAAAATTAATCTCCAGCGCCACATTTTGCTGCCCTTTCCTTCCTTCCTTCCCGCCCGCCCGACCGACTGACTGACGTGGTGTAGCTTAACCGCCTGTCTCACTCTCTGTCTCTCTTTCTATTTGTGTGTCTGTTGAGCTGTCTGTCCGTCTGTTTGTCTGTACTTTATCTCTTTCTCTGTGTCTGTATATCTGCCTGTGTATGTTTGTTTATTTGTATATTTATTTTCTGTTTTTCTGTTTGTCTTTCTTTTTGTGTTTTTTCGCCTCTCGTTGCTTCTGTTTCTCTGTCTGCTTTTTCCTTTCTATGTCTGTCTGTCTGTCTTTCTTTCTATGCATTCTTGTTGTGTCTTTTTCTCTGCCTGTCTGTCTATCTATCTGTCGTTTTCTTTCACCAGTTCGTCTGTCAGTGTTTTTTTTTTACTTCGGTTTGTTTTTTCTCTCTTCCTCGTTTATTTTGTCTTTCCCTTCCTCCTCGCTTTCTCTTTTTTTCTTTCTCATGTTTTCTCTTCCTCCTCCCCCCATTTTTTTTTTTTTTTGGTGTCCTGCCTTCATATATCCCTTTCCTCCGTTTTTCCATTTATCTTTCCGTTTCGTCCTTTTTCGTTTTTTATATTTCCCTTTCCTGCCCCCCCCCCCATTTTTTTTTTTTTTAGTTTGCATTCCGTTTCGTTTCCCTTTTTTTTTATTTTGGGTAGTCTTCCCTCCCCCTATTTTTCATTTATATTCCCATTCCTTCTTCTTTTTCTCCATCTTTTTATCCATTTTCTCAATTTGTTTTCGTTTTATTTCCTTTTGCCCGTCATCTGTTATTTATGTTGCCCTTTCTCTCCTCTTTTTCACCTCTATTTTTCTTTCCGGTACTTTTTGCCACATTTTCAACCTGATTTTTATTCCCCTCCAGTCTCTAGCAATCCTTCCCCTCTCTTTAGTCTATCTTCCTATCTCTATCTATCTGTCACTACCTATCTATGTCTTTCTATCCCTGTGTAACTGTCCTTCTCTATCTCTCGCTCTCTACTCCGTCAGTCACTCATTTCCCCGTCAACAAAATCCCAAAACGTAATAATCCGGAGCCTTTCGATCAAGAGAGGGAGGACGAGACGAGGCCCGGGTAACATTAACGATAGTATTTCGAAGTGAACTCCTCTGAAGAATGTTGGGAGTGAGACCGAACTCCATTATAGCCGCGAGGTCTTCCCGAATCTTTGCTGGTCCTCCTTGTGCTCCTCCTCCTCCTCCTCTTCTTCCTTCGCCTCTCTCTCTCTCTCTGATGATGGAGAGGTAGAGAGAGGGGAGGGAAGGGGGCTATAACGTAGGATATTAGAAGAATGGGGATTAATAAAAGTTGGTAGAAGTATAAATTGATAGGTCTAGAAAAGAGGGAATGGAGGAAGAAAAGGGAAGAGGAGAAACACACACACACACACACACACACACACACACACACACACACGAATTATGGATAGGGAGGTAGGGAGGTGGAGGAGGCTAGTGGGGGGATTTGGCTGTATATGGAAGATAAAGGAAGGAGATGAAAAGAAAAGGCAGAGAGGTCGGTCGGTCGGTCGGTCCCTCGGTCGGTCGGTTGGTTGGTCGGTTGGTCGTGCCAGGCGAGCGATGAATCCCCTTTTAAATAATATGATTTTGGCAACAAGGTCCCGGGGCGGCGAGGAGGGTGGCCCGTGCTTTATGGCGAGTTAGATAAACATAACGAGCACTCGACCAGCGCTGACGGCCGACCCGGGTGCCAACTTGACGGGGGTGAGGAGCTCGTGAAGAGGAGGAACAGATCGCGGCGAGGAGGAGGAGGAGAAGGAGACTGGGAAAGGATGTTGAGAGGAGATGGAAAGGGGAACAGATTGCTGGTGAGGTGGAGGAGGAGGAGAAGTAAGAGGACAGTGGAAAAGGATGTTGGAAGGAGGGAGGGATGGAAAGGGAAAGGGCCAGAAGGATGACTGTGGAAAAGAATGTTGGGTGCAGAAAGAGAAGGGAAAGAAATGGAGAGTGAAGAGAAGGGGAACAGATTGCCAGCCAGGGAAAGAAGTGTGGGAGAGGATGTTTAAAAGAGGAAGAGGATATGGAAGGGAAACGGATTAAAGACCGAAGGAAAGAATGTGGAAAAGGATGTAGAGAGGAGGAAAAGATGATGGAAAAAGAGTAGAGTACCAGCCTGGAGGACTAAAAAAGGATGGTGAGAGGATGAAGAGGATATCGAAAGAGAACAGATCTCAAGGAAGGAGAAGAGAAGATAATGGGAAAGGGCACTGGAAGGAAGAAAAAGAGATAGATGGAACTGAAGGAAAGACATAGACGGAAATTATGAAAAGAAGAAGGAATTAGAGGGAAAGGAGGATAAAAAGGGCTATAGAAAAGGTCACCGATAAAGGAGAGGAGGAGATTTAGATAAGGCACGAGGAAGAGACAGTAAAAATAAGCTTTCAAGAGGAGAAACAATGCTGTGGAAATCTTTAATAGAGGAAGGAGACGAGGGGAAGGGGATCAGAAGAAGAAGGAGGAGGAAGAAGAAGAGGGGGAGGAGGGATGGAGGGAGGGAGGGATGAGGAGGTTGATATATCGAAGAGAAAATAACATGTGGAAAGAAGGACTGAGGAAAGGATTAGAAGACGACATGATGGAGACATTAAAGAGATAGAGGTGTGTGTGTGTGTGTGTGTGTGTGTGTGTGTGTGTGTGTGTGTGTGTGTGTGTGTGTGTCGGTGGGTCGGGAGCAGGATATATTAAGGATCAGATCGGCTGCGGAGGAAAGAAGGATATCATAGTCCTCGGAGTCCCTGATGTAGAGATGCTTCCGCCCGGGGACTCGAAGGAGGGGCGCCGCGAGGGGAAATGCTGGTTCGGTTGTTTCGGATAAAAAAGACGGAATATACACATTTGTCATAAGTTTTTGTTGTCTCTTAAAAGCGTTGCGGAGATGATGTGGATTCGTGACTCTCTCTCTTTCTCTCTGTCGGGGGCCCGCGGCAGGTGCCTCTTGGTCTGTCTCGAGAGGAAAGTAAGGTTGGTACTGTAAGATTCTTCCGCCTTTCACATCATCTATCCCCAAAGGTCGAAGAGATCAAATGGATTATAGTCAGTATTTTTTAGGCTCGTGGTACAGAAGGAGGGTTAAACTACCACCAGGGTCATAGAACTATCCAAGAAAATAACCAAAACTCTTATGAAACCTTGTTAAATATGTGCTTGGGTGCCGAAATGTTAAAAATAAGTATGGCCCTAAGACCGATGGCAACCAGAGAGGGAAAAAAGTAAAAAGCAAAGGTGCGTTTGTTAAGAGGTCAGTGTACTCTTACCCGGGGAAACGTGTCTTGAGAGAAGAGGTAATACAGACAGGAAATAGAGACGGTAAAGAGCGAAACGTAAAAGACAGGTGGGGGGTGGGGGTGGGGGGAATCAGTGTAGTACTTCTCTGGAAAGCAAGTGAGAAGGAAAGGTGCCATTGAAAGAGGTCGATGTATTTTAATCTGGCAAACAAGAGTGTAGTGACAATGGGTTCTGTCAGAGGCCATTGTACTTTTACCCAAGGAAACAAGAGTAGTGATAGATGAATCTGTAATATATCATTGTACTTTTAGCCTGAGAAACAAGAGAAATAAAGGGCAATTGAAAGAGGTCATTGTAGTCTTAGAAAAAAAAAAAACTTGACCGACTATGTAAGTGTGTCGTTGTGTGGTTACAGAAGGTTCACGTATCCAGACGAGGAGGCGTTCAGGTACATAAACGTGGAATTAGGTGGATAAAACGTGTTGTGCGGCGGGTGGAGAGTGGAGGGTGGAGGGTGCAGACAATGTACCCTAACTTCGGGGCAAATAGTTGGAGAGTGTGACGAGGGCAGGCCCGCGCCCCGCCACCTCCTCCCCTCCTGAGGATACTTACGAACTCTGGACTTGGCGAGGAAAAGTGCGTGTGTGTGCGCCGGGGAAAAGGAAAGTTAGATTAAAAGTATGAGTCCTGAAAGCGGCCGAGAAGTATACGGAGTTATGACAATGGCTTTTCACAACATGGAGACAAGCCACCTCGGAGCTAATGCGTGGCGGGCTTTCTGGGCGCATGGATGGCTGGGCGAGGAAATGGACCCACAAAATGAACCCCAACAAAGACTTATCCATTTACCCACATTACCTCCAACCAACACTTCCTTAATTAACCCACAAAAACGTTTCAACACTGCCTTAATTAACCCACAAAAACGTTTCAACACTGCCTTAATTAACCCACAAAAACGTTTCAACACTGCCTTAATTATCCCACAAAAACGTTTCAACACTGCCTTAATTAACCCACAAAAACGTTTCAACACTTCCTTAATTAACCCACAAAAACGTTTCACCAGCACTTTGTCTAACTCATTTACCCACAAAACATTGGTCTGTATTATAAGTCACTTTCGCTTCTCACATCAGTTGTTTCTAAAGGTCTAAGAGGAAGTCAGTCGGGTTCTAATGAGTGTTTCTTGAGGTTCATGGTACAGAAGAAGGATCAGTCTACCACCAGGGTCATAAAACTACTCCTGGAAATGACCACGACTCCTACGAAAGCCTTGTCAGATGTATGTTCTTGGGCGAGGAAATGTCTTAAAATACGACCATATACCAACACCACATCCTACTCATTTACCCACAAAACATTATACCAACATCACGTCTAACTCATTCACTCATACAACCTACCACCATCACTACATCTTCTCATTTACCTACAAAACAAACCACCAACACAACGCCTCACCCATTTACCCACACAACCTATATATATACCGCCAACACTACGCCTTACCTTCCCATTGCCCCCAAAACGTTTTACCATGCATGACAGTTGCCTCACAAAACGTAGCTACTACCAATGCTGTTTCTTACCCGTTCCCAGATAAAACACGCTTGATTTTGTTTTACATCTTATACATTGATGCAGAAGGAGGAACTCGGACCCTATTCCAACAAGCTTGCCAAAGAGAATAGGATAGCGGGATTACTTTAGACAGTACACAGACCGAAGAAGCTAAACTCATATCATGCGAGTTTTAGGAAATCAAGTCACCACAATCCGACTCATATAAGGAAAGACCATTTCAAAATTCACCCTTAACTTAACAAGCACGCCAAGAGAATAGGACAGTGGAATTACCTTAAGACAATACACTCAGTTGAGAAGTTACACATATACGAGTTTTAGGAGTGAAGAGAGAGAGAGACACCGAAGAACAGCAACTACTTAACCATGGAAACGAAAAGAAAAAGGAAACATATAAAATTAGGCATTGCAAAGACCATCTCCGTGACCCTTACGTGAACTGGACTAAGCTGTGTCTTGCATGTTCGTGGACCCAGAGGAGTAGTGAAGCCCTCCTCCCTCCCTCCCTCCCTCCCCCATCACCGTGTCATTCCTCATCTGGCAACAACGGAGTGATTAACAGACAGGTTCATTTATTAGTAGTCAGGAATTATTGAGATTAATGTGAGCGAGTTGTCATCTTCTCCCTTGGCTCTCTCTCTCTCTCTCTCTCTCTCTCTCTCTCTCTCTCTCTCTCTCTCTCTCTCTCTCTCGCTCTCGCTCTCGCTCTCTCATTATCTTTTTCCCACCCTTCTCTCCTTACCTTCGTTCCTGTCCTCCCCACATTTTTACTCTCCCTCCTCTTGAACCCTCCCTCCCTCCCCAGCAGCGCCCTCCCTCCCCTGGATAAATTACATGAAGTACCAGTTACTGACGGAGGAATCGATGCTTAGCCGTGGAAGAATGGACCTGGAGATTTATGTGAGGCGAGGGGGCGTCCGGCGGGGTAGTGAGGAGAGTGAGGGCGGGGGAAGGGGCGAGTCAGGGAGATGAGACGGAAGGGAAATAAGGGAGCGTGAGAGGCGAGGGGAGGCGAGAGTGAAAGGAATGGAGGGAGGGATCAGCGTGAGGGGAGAATTAGGATAGAGGAGCTGGTGATAAGGAGGAAAGAATCAATGAAGAGTGTGTCCAAGAAAGAAAGTGTTAGATAAGAACAGGAGAGAGGAGGGTAGGTCAGAGTGAAAGGAATGGTTGACGGGAGGGAAAAATTAGGATAGAGGAGCTGATGATAAGGAGGGAAAGAATCAAGCGTGTGAGAGAGAGAAGAGAGTAGTAGAGAGAAGCAGAGAGACGGTGTTGTAGGAAGGGCTTCTTTGCATGCTGGTAAAGTAAGAGCTCCTGATAATGATGATGATGGTGGGGGTATCAGTGCTGTTAGACTAATGGGCACCTCCCCTTACCTTATCATGTGCTTAAACATCTACTAGTTTATATCATTTATCTATAGCCAATCCCCCTCTCCCTCTCCCTCACGACCTCCAACCCCTCCAACTGTACCATCCCTCCAGTTTTCTTCCATGTCAACTCCACCACCACCATCCTCTCTCTTATTCCCCAAAGTCCCATCAGCCTCAATATTAACCCCCCCACCCCAACTATACTCCCCCACCACCTCCATCGTCTCCATGCTCTCTCATTACCACTAACATCATACCTACCACCCCCATCCTCCCCCATTACTACTAACGCTTCAAAACATGCCACCTCTGCTTCCACTCTCCTTTCTCCATTACTTCCTTCCTCTTCTATAATCTTGACCATGTTTGTTAGTGTTCTCGAGTTTTCCATCACCCTCAGTTCCCCACTTCCCCGCCACCCTCACCATCCCTTCCCTCACTCTTAATCAACATAGTTCTCTCAGGGTTGAAACTTTACCTCTATCATCCCTATAGCCACCACCTTCACCTCTACATCCACCTCACCCACCCCATCCTCCTATCCTGTCACTACATCTTGCCATCCCTACCATACATCCCCCTCCTCCGCCCACACACACAACCACCACCACTACCATCTTAACCATTCCCACCCACACCACTATCCCTCCCTCCCACACACTTTACCTTCCTCCTCCTCCTCCTCCTCCTCCTCTCCTCCTCCCCCGCACAACACAATACTCCTCAGGTGCTTCAGGAGGTCCCATGACACCCTCTTATGAGCCGCGGGTGTCATGGGCGCCTCATCGATCCTCCTCCCCCTCATGTTACATATTGCCGGGTGGAATGAGCGAGCGGCCGTGTGAGTGGGAGGAAGGGAGGGAGGGCTAGGGGGAGAGAGCCAGTGGGGAGGGGAGAGGGGATAGGAGAGGGCCAAGGTGAGAAAGAGGTTAGGGGAGGTGAGAGAGCCAGGGTGGGAGAGAGGTTAGGGGAGGGATGAGGGTCAGGGAGGGGAGAGGGGATAGGAGAGGGCCGAGGTGGGAAAGAGGTTAGGGGAGGTGAAAGAGCCAGGGTGGGAGAGAGGTTAGGGGAGGGGTGAGGGTCAGGGAGGGGAGAAGGGGAGGGTGGGAGAGGGAGGGACAGGAAAGAGGGGAGTGCCAGAGTGTAGAAAGTGAACTCTCAAACAAGTCTTCCCTCTAACATTACTCCCACTGCTCCATTTTTGTTGGTGAGGGGAGTGGATGCGTAGGAGGTAAGGAGGTGAAGGTAGGGGCATACGCTATAGCTGCGCGTGGCTTCGATGCTTACCTCCGTGGCATTGACCCTTGAGCCTGTTGTGGGTAAATTGAACCTGAAATTTACCTCTCTTTCGGCCACCTCTTTGGTTTCTTTTTGTGAGCAGCGAGTAGCTTTTTTTTTTTTTTTGTGTGTGTGTGTGTGTGTGCCCTTGAGCTGTCTCCGTTGTAAAAAAAAAAAAAAAAAAAAAAAGGAGGTGGATGAGTTATAGAAGTTGGGTTTAATGTTGTCTGTTCTTCCACCCCCCCACTTTTCTTTTCTCATTCTCTCTTTCCTTCCTTCCTTCCTCATTAGCTTTATTTATATCGGCCTCGTCCCATTTACTTTCTCCACTCACCCTTTTCTTCCCTATTTTTCTCACTCCAGCGTTAGTCCTTCAATTCCTTCATCCACCCCTCCTCTTTCTTCTCTCATTTCCTTTCTTTCTCCTCTAACTTTAATAATTTCTTTTCCCTCAACTTCTTATGCCCTCTCCTCCTCTTCTCTTTCTCTCTCTCTCTCTTCTCTCCTTGTCTTCCATTCCTTCGTCTCCAGTTTTATTCATCTCTTCCTCGTCCATTCACTTCCTCCTCCACTTCTATATTCTGTCCTTGGCCTTCATTGGGTTCCAGTTTCTCTCTCTCTCTCTCTCTCTCTCTCTCTCTCTCTCTCTCTCTCTCTCTCTCTCTCTCTCTCTCTCTCTTCCGTTTCTTTTTTTCCTTTTCCTTTCCTTTCCTTAATATTTCCACTCTTCCCTTTCCTTTTTCCTTTCCTTTCTTTGTTTTTCTTCCCCGTTCCCTTCCCTTCCCTTTCTTTTTTTCCTTTTTTTCTTTTCCTTTCCTTTCCTTGTTTTCCTCTTCCTGTTCCCCACTTCCGTCCTTTCCATTCTCCTTCCCCTTCCTCCTTTCTCCTCCCACTGCTTTTTTTCTTTCTTCTCCCTCCCTCCTTCCCTCCCTTCTTATTTCCTCTATCCCCCCCCCCTCCTCCTCCTCCTCCTCCTCCTCCTCCTCCTCCTCCTCCTCTTCTTCTTCCGTTTTTCGCCTCTCCACGGAGTCCTTTCCTCTTCTTTATACTCCCCTTCCTCCCCTCCCCCCTCCCCTTATTTCCGCCGCCGCCTCCATTTTCCCTCCTCTGTTGCCCTACTGCGACCCTCCCTCCCCTTCCTTCCCTCTCCCTCTCCCTCTCTCCCTCTCCCTCTCTCTCCCTTCCCTCTCCCTCCCGTTCTCAGGTCCTGGAGCGACGTGTTAAGAGCTCCTGGTTTCAGGGGACACACACACACACACACACACACACACACACACACACACACACACACACACACACACACACACACACACACACACACACACACACACACACACACACACACACACACACACACACACACACACACACACACACACGGCCATTCCTCCTCCCCCTACACAGTCGTTTATATATAGAGGTACACACACACATTCACTCACACACTTTCTTATGTATTTCCGTCCCTAGGGTGAGGCAGAGAGGCCAATCCTTAGTGCTGTGGCTCGAGTGGATTGTTTTCTTGTTGGGTAAGCGGCCGGATCGATGTAAGGTCAAATAAACAGACATATAGGCAAAGAATAGCGACGTGAGGTTGTGAGGGAGATGATGCTGTGATTCTACGACCCTGAGACAGAAATTGCAGACGAGAACGACCGCTCCAGGAACTTGTTAGGAAGAAAAATGAGCTTAAGAAAAATAAAATAAAAACAACGTTAAAATCAGCGAAAATAAGTGCCATAGAGTATGTTTTAAGCACAACAATCTATATATGTTTCTTCCCAGTATGAAGAAGTATGGAAAAGAGTGTGTGTGCGTCCCCTGGAAAAAAAAAAAAAAAAAAAAAACGCTAGGAATATAAACGTTAAAATCAGTGGAAATAAGTGGCATAGAAAATATTTTAAGCCTAATTTTCTAAGTTTCTTGCCATTCTGAGGAGCTCTGCAGTGCGCCGCTTGCTCTACTCGGCGCACTCAATCCCACATAGCTACTTACTGAGCCCTTTTCCGCCCCACTTACTCCCCCCCGGCGTCGTCCTTGGAGCGTGGGAGAAAGGACGAAAAATTATTAGGACGCTCGCTTCATTTACACTCTTAATCCCTGTAAATTGAGGAAGCCGGAGTGCAGCAGCCGCGGAAGTGAAACGGATCGCCGCATTTGGCATCGGAAGCCGAGCGTCGCGCCAACACCACCTTCGGCCTCTCTATCTCGAGCGCTGTCTGTCCTCGCCGCTCTCGTCCCTGCAGCATCCTCATCCTCCTCCTCTATCTCCAAATCCTCCCCTTCTTCTCTGTCCTTGTCCTCGTCCTCGTCCTCTATCTTGTTTTCTTGCCTCAAACCAGATTTTGCAGTTTTCTTTTTTTCTCCTCGTTATCCTGTATCTCTCTTTCCTTCTCCTCTTTCTCCTCCTCTTCCTCCTCCTCCTCCTCGTCCTCGCCCTCTCCCCCTTCCTTGACCTCGTCCCTGCGGCCTCCCCTAGCGTTGTCTGTCCTCGGTGTCGTCTCTGCAGCCTCCTCCTCCTCGTCCAATATCTCGTTCTCTTGCCTCTATGCCCCTTCTTCCTCCCTCTTCCAGTCTTCCTAGTCTTATTGTTATTCTGTCCCTTCAGCTTCCTTCTCCCTTTCGTCGTCCTTATATCTCGTCTTATATCTTGTTTTCTTACTCTCATCTTCCTTCACCTTCACTCATTCTTTTTCCTCCTTGTCCTCTACCTTGCCCTCCCTTTATTCTGTTCCTTTAACTTTCTCGTGTCTGTCCTCGTCCTTATCATATGTGTTACTCCTTTCCTCGTCCTTGTCTTTGGTCTCGTCTTATATCTCGTTTTCTTACTCCCATGTTCCTTCACCCTCACTCTTTCTTTTTCCTCTTTGTCCTCTACCTTGCCCTCCCTTTATTCCGTTCCTTTAGATTCCTCGTGTCTGTCATCGTCCTTACTATGTGTTACGGTAATATCCTATCCGCCTCCATGTATCTCCTCGTCCTCGTCTTTGTAAAGTATATATTGCCGTCTCTTTTTTTTCTCTTTCCTTCAATCCCCTCTTCACTTCACTACTAGCTCGTCTTGCTCCTCTTCGCTTAATAGCACGTCCTCGTCCGCTTTCTCGTCCTCGTTCTCACCTTCTCATTATTCTTACTTGCTCTCCTCGTCCTCTTCCTCGTCATCATCCGCTAGCATCATCGTCAAGTCATCGTCCTCCTGCAATTGTCTTCCACTACCTCCTCCTCCTCCTCCTCCTTTTCCTCCTCTTCCTCTTCCTACTCATGCACAGCGACCCGAGAACAAAATATTGATCATTCTCTCTTTGTGTGAGTGTGTGTGTGTGTGTGTGTGTGTGTGTGTGTGTGTGTGTGTGTGTGTGTGTGTGTGTGTGTGTGTGTGTGTGAAATCGCCTGTCTGTGAACCTGAGAATCTGTCAATTTTTCCGCAACTTTTCTGCTTCTCTTTAACTGACAGACGGAAAAAAAGAGGAAAAGGCGAGAGAGAGAGAGAGAGAGAGAGAGAGAGAGAGAGAGAGAGAGAGAGAGAGAGAGAGAGAGAGAGAGAGAGAGAGAGAGAGAGAGAGAGAGAGAGAGAGAGAGAGAGAGAGAGAGAGAGAGAGAGAGAGAGAGAGAGAGAGAGAGAGAGAGAGAGAGAGAGAGAGAGAGAGAGAGAGAGAGAGAGCCCAGACACTCTCAGGTAGATTGGCTGAGTGGTCCTCAAGTCCCTGTGTATAATTACGAGCGAGGCGGGTCAGCTGGGCGGCGGATGGGGCGGCCAGGTGTAAACAGTCCTCCCCTCCTCCTCCTCCTCCTCCTTCTCCTCCTCCTCGTTCTCCTTCTTCTCCTCATCTTTCTCTTCTTCCTCCTCCTCTTCCTCCTGGTCTTTCTAGTTCCGTGTTCGTCTGTCGTATTCTTCACTAATTATTTTACTTTTGACCTACTGACTGACTGACTGACTGACTGATTGACTGACTACTGACTAACTGACCTAATGAATGACTGGATGCTGGACTGACTGACTAACGGACTGACTGACTGACTGACTGACTGATTGACTGACTAACTGACTGACTACATACTTACTATAACTAACTTACAAACAACCTATTGACTAACTTAATTTATGAATGACTGAATGCTTAACTGACTGACTGAGTATTGCGCCGATTGATTGACTGACTGACTGACTGACTGACTGACTGACTGACTGACTGACTGACTGACTGCATACAACTCCTCCTCCCCAAAACAAAAGTCCGGCTCGTATCCATTTGGTCTCCTTTTATTATTTTTCTTTTATAACTCCCCGTACGATTTTTTTCCCTTTTGTCAGGGCGCCATTGACTCGGCCGTCCGCCTGTCGTGTGGGAACGGGACTGACAGACTTATTTTTTGATATTCCACATGTCTGTCTGTTTGCCCGTCTGTTTGTCTGTCTCTCTTTTTCAACCTGAGATGTGATATGTGTCCTTGCAATCACCACCATCACCACCACCATCACCACCACCGTCACTAACAACAAATAGAACTACAATATAAAAGACGGAATAAAAAGTTGTGAGAAAAAAACAAAACAGGGATGGGTAAAGAGGTTGATGAGTAAAAAGATATGGCGAAAAAGTATGTTAGGAAGGAGTATTACAATATTTCACTGAGTATAAGGAAGGAGGAGGAAAGAGAACGGGTGCAAAGTGAAGGGTCAGGTGAAGGGATGTGAATGGGCGGTAAAAAAAGGGAGCGAGGAAGGAGGTAAAAGTGTGAAGGAAGAGAAAGAGAAAGGAAGAAAAAAAAGAGGTGAAGGAAATATTTAAAGTGAGAAGGGGTGAAGAAAGAGTAGAAGGAGGAGTATGGAGTAGAAACTGAAGTAGATGTTAAAAAGGGAGGGAGGAAATAAAGGTAGAGATAAGTAGAGGGTAAGAAAGGTAATCACAAGTGTAGGAGAAGATAAGAGAGATAATAACAAATGTAATGAAAGACACGGAAGGGAGAAGGGAAGGTAGAAGAATGTAGATAGTGATAGGGAGGAGGAAGGGAGAGAAATTGAGTTATATGATTTGGGAAAGGGGAGGAGAGGGAGAAGAGTTATTACCCACCACACTGAGATTTCATATGCAGGTAATATAACCGACACACACACACACACACACACACACGCACACACACGCACACCTGTCACGCACCTTCCCCATGACTCACTCACCTGACGCGCCGCTGACTCATGCCACACGCCGCTCCGAGTCACTGGGTTAACCTGTGAGGCGTGAGGGTAAAGGGGGGAGGGTGGTGGTGGTGGTAGGTGGTGGTGGTGGGAGGTGTGGTTTTGTATAGATGAGGGGGAAAGGAAGGGGAAGTTTAAGTGGTGGTGGTGGTGGTGATGGTGGGAGGGGGTAGTAGTGGTGGTAGTAGTAGTCGTAGTAGTAGTAGTAGTAGTAGTAGTGATGGTAATAGGTGATGGGAAAGTAGTGGTGGTGCTGTAGTGTAGGTTATAGTTGTGGTGGTGATGGTGGTGGTGGTAGTTGTGGTGTAGTGGTTGTCTGGATATTTGTTTTTGTGCTGTTTGTATGTGGTTAGGAGGGCAGACGAAGGACATAACTAAATAAGAAATAAAGTAAATAGCCACAACAATCTCTTCACTTAAAACAAAACAGAAAAAAGTCACCAGTAAAAAATAACAAGCTTTAGTTATTGTTTATTCATATGTATCGAAGGAAGCAATGAAGGGAGACAACAAGGGAGTACGACTTCGTTAACTTCCTGCCATTCTCTCGCCCGTCACAACACCCTCTTCCTCACGACTCTCCACATCCTCGTCTTCCTTCCCATTCGTGTGTGTCTGTGTGATGAAGGTAAGGGGAGAGGGAAGGAAGAGGGACAGGTGCGTGTGCCTTCATTAACTCCCTGTCACATCTCCAGTCGTCACAGCGTCGCCCTCTCGTCCCTTCACATCCGTCCCTTGTAACTTTCCCCTTTATATTCTTCCCTTTCTCTGCCTTCCAACCTTCGATCTTCACACTGTCACCTCCCGTCCCTTGTAACTTTCGTGCTTATATCCTTCTCTTTCTCTGCCTTTCACTTTGTCGTCTTTCTACTGTCACCTGTGTGTTTATTCGTGAAAGCAATGATCGTGTAAGTAAGGTAGGGCAGTATCGATTACCTACCTTGTCATCTACCTATTACACCCCATACCCTTCTCAAGCTGTTACTGTCCCCCTACTAACCTCCCTCCATGCTCTCTTTCTGCCCCGTGCGTGTGTATAAGTGAAGGAGAGTGGATAAGTAAGGAAGGTCAGTATGGATTAGGTAACTTGTCATCTTCATATCACAACCCTCACTTTCCCTCACTACCATTCCCATTCTGTTACTGTCCCCCCTTACAAACCCTCTCCCCTTCCTTCTACGTACTCTTCTTGTCCCGTGTGGATTCGTGAAGGCAATGGACAAGTATGTAAGGTAGGTCAATATGAATTAGTTACCTTATCATCCAAACATCACTCCCCTCACTTTCCCCCACTACCATTCCCAAGATACTGTCCCTACGATCCCCTCCCTTCCCTCCCATTCCTCGTCCTCTCCCTCCCGTCCGTTGCGTGTGTAGAGGCGTGAAGGGAGTCAGCCGAGGGAGAGAGGCAGGAAGCACATCATTGATTGTTTCTCGTCTTCATTCGTTCCGTGCGTGTGTGTGTGTGTGAAGGCTAGGCGTCGGGGGAGGGAGCGAGGGAGCAGGTCACTGTGGTTTAGTTAGGTTACCTTCACGCTGGACTCAGTATATCAGCTGTCGAGTGTATTTTCTCCTTATTGTTTATCTCCTTTCAGTTTATATACAAATCTTTCTTGTTCAAATATCGCATCTTTTATTTTGGTTGCCTTCATCATTTATCTTCATCACTGTCACTTATCTACATCATCTTTACATTGTCTTTTAAATCTTTCACCGGTCAGTTTCTTCATCTACTTTATACAAAAAAAAAATCTCGTTCAATCTCCTTTATCGATTACCGAGACTGAAAACTTCATATCCACCTTCCATTGGTTTCTATTTATGTATCTGTTTGGTGATTCTTTAACTAAACATTCTCTTCTCTCTCAGGCATTGATCAGCTTTTCATTCATAGTTCATTCGTTTTTCCTTCATAGTTCAGTTTTTATTCATATTTTAAGTTTGTATTTAGTAAGAGCTTCGATACTCAAGCATATAACAGCGTCCAGGGTACTCGGTCCCTCATTCTGTATCACGTGATCGCTCTTGAACTTGATCGGATCCTCTTTCCCTTCACCTGCTTCTTTTATTTGTCTTCCCTTCACGACCTTGTCACGTGAGAGGAGCGGGATCGGGTAGCTTCCTAAACTAAAGGCAATAGATTCTCGACTTGCCCTCTTCACCTCTCTCTCTCTCTCTCTCTCTCTCTTCCTTCCTTCTCTCTCTCTTTCCTTCTTTCTTTCTTTCTTCCTTCCTTCTCTCTCTCTCTCTCTCTCTCTCTCTCTCTCTCTCTCTCTCTCTCTCTCTCTCTCTCTCTCTCTCTCTCTCTCTCTCTCTCTCTCTCTCTCTCTCGTTTTTTAGGGCGCTATATTAGCCTCAGTTTTTTTGTCCGCCCCCGTCCGCCTGCGTCCGCCCTTGGTCCGTCATCATCCACGTGCAGCAAAGGGATAAAAAAAAGGAAGAAAAAAATGTATAGTGGAGACATGAAAGAGCGACAGGAATTGCCCTCGCACACACTCGCACACCCACACTTTTACACACACACACACACACACACACACACACACACACACACACACACACACACACACACACACACAGACACACCCACGAGGAGGAGGAGGAGGAGGAGGAGGAGGAAGAGGAAGAGGAAGAGGAAGAAGAAGAAGAAGAAGAAGAGGGGGAGGAGAAGGAGGAGGAGGAGGAGAAAGAAGAAGAAGAAGAAGAAAGATTTGAGTTCAGGTTAGAGGAATACAAGATCTTTCCTCACCCTCTTCTTCCTCCAATTAACTTCCTTCCTTCTTCTTCCCCTTTCAATCCTTCTTACTCCCCTCCACCTTCTCCTTCCCTCCCTCTTTCCCCCCTCCCCTTCCTTTCCCTCTCTTCTCTCCCCCTTCAAACCTATACATACTTCCCCTCCATACACTCCCTTCCTCTCTCCCATTCCAAATTTCTTCCCATTACCTTATCTCACTCACTTCCCCCACTCCCGCTCACTCCCTCCCCCCCAGGTTGAAGCCTCATCAGGGAGCTCAACAAAACTTTAGGCTTAGGCGCTCCGAATCGTATTATGGCGTCAGGAGTAAGCAAACGCCTGGCGCTCCCAAAGTTTTGATTGGCCGCTGTTGTCAGAAGGGAGAGTTTTCGAGGCCACTCCAGACACGAGGATAATTTTTTTCGATTTTTTTTTACTCTCTCACTCTCTCTCTGTCTATCTATCTCTCTATCTATCTCTCCTATGGTAAAAAAAAAACGAGGATAATTTTTTTCGATTTTTTTTTACTCTCACTCTCTCACTCTGTCTATCTATCTCTCTATCTATCTCTCCTATGGTAAAAAAAAAACCGAGGATAATTTTTTTCGATTTTTTTTTACTCTCTCACTCTCACTCTGTCTATCTATCTCTCCATCTATCTCTCCTATGGTAAAGAAAAAAAAACAGGATAATTTTTTTCGATTTTTTTTTACTCTCTCTCTCTCTGTCTATCTATCTCTCTATCTATCTCTCCTATGGTGAAAAAAAAGGTAGACCAACTGCGGATGATAAGTAGTTAATTAAATGCACTCAACAAGCTGCCTCTGTCTTTTTTTATATATATATCTTTATGTCTGTCAATTTGTGTGTATGTCTCAGTCTCATACACTCTACCTCTAATTGTGTGTGTGTGTGTGTGTGTGTGTGTGTGTGTGTGTGTGTGTGTGTGTGTGTGTGTGTGTGTGTGTGTGTGCCTTTTTTCTACCATGCACGAAAATCTTCCTGAAGGCAAAAATCGTCCCTGCTCAGCTTATTTGTGACCGGTAAAGGGAATGGCAGATGACTCGCCTCCCGGATGACCCCTCGCAAAGTAACACGAGAGGAGAAAAAAAAACTACATAACGCTATAAAGATTAACAAATATTCCTTACGCGTCTAAAGGTTATATTTGTTTCATGAGTTAATTTTAGAGATGTTGAGTAATTTGCGTTCATGCTGGAAAATATAATATAGAATGTGACGAATCTCTTATAAGCGTCTGACGTCAATGCTTTCAGAGTGAACCGTAATGTTAAAGAAATGTTTAACGAGACCAAGTTTGCGAAGTTTCGGTGGACTGATTGTGTAAGGAAGGAGGGAGGAGGAATAAAGGGAACCTGTTAGAAAGGAAACTAATGGTTGTGATACGAACTAGGGAAAGTCGATGGTGAAGTTAAGAGGGAAGTCAAATAAGAGAAGGTGATGAGGGGAGTGGAAGACAAAGAAGAAGTGCCGAGAGAATGATACAAGAAGTGCAGGAGGGTATTATACGGTTTGAAATAAGAAAGTAAGTCTGTAATAAAAATAACACTATATAGAATTACACTGCGCACTGTCTGTCATAATTTTTGCTTGCTATTTTTTTCACACATTCACTTTTTATTAACTTAGTGTAGCTTGATGATTAGGTTGTAGTGTATAAAGTCACTACCATTGCACTTATTTCTTTATTAAGGCTCTCTAACGGCAATATAAAGGTTCCTGTTTGACTTCTACGTTACTTTTTGGCAGGAGCAAATGCATCCCCCGCCTCCCCTAACCACTCACCGTTCCATTCCCGACAGTTACGAAACCACTCAAGACCCAGGAACAAAAGCGTGAAAAAGGGGGGCATGTAAAACTGTACAAGCTTGACAAATACGGGGCAGTGAGCATGTGACGAAGGGGCATCAAGAAAACAAAGGAAAGTAGAAAAAGAGAACATGGTGAGGTATTACTGATAGCCGAGAGAAAGGGAGTGAGTGCAGAGAGGAGGTAATGGACAGGGAGGGAAAGGAGGATGAGAGAGAGGGAGGTAAAGGAGAGTGAGAAAAAGGGAGAGAAAGGAAGGTAAGATAGACGGAGGGAAAGGAAAGTAAGGGAGAGGGAGGGAAAAGAAGGGTGAGGGAGAGATAGGGAAAGGAATGTGAGGGAAAGGGAGAAAAGGAGAAAAAAAACTGATGGCGGAGAGAAAGGGAGTGAGTAGAGAGAGGGGATGTAATGGACAGGGAGGGAAAGGAGGATGAGGAGGAGGGAGGGAAAGGAGGGTAAGGTAGACGGAGGGAAAAGAAAGTAAGAGAGAAGGAGGGAAAAGAAGGGTGAGGGAGAGAAAGGGAAAGGAATGGGAAGGAGAGAAAGGGAAATTAAATTGAAGGAGAGGTAGATAAAGGAGATAAGTGAGTTAAATGGAGAGGAATATGCATTTGTAAAGTAAAGAAGGAGAAAAAGAGATAATGGTGAAGTGAATAAGAAAAAAATAAAGAAAATAAAAATAACCGAAAATTTTGGCCGACATTGCAAAGTTCGTTGGACTTGGACATCATAAAAAGGGAATGAGAGAGAAGGAAAAAAATAAATGCGGAACTTCGGAATAAATTATGTAAATGCTCGCGAATGCCCTGAGCTGACAACGAATTTTACAGAGAGAGAAAAAAAAATAACGGGCTGTGTTCGGTCCTAATATTATTACTTAACTAACTGCAAACACACACACACACACACACACACACACACACACACACACACACACACACACACACACACACACACACACAATAATGATGATGACTTTGCTTGTGTGTGTGTGTGTGTGTGTGTGTGTGTATGTGTGTGAATGTGTGAAATCAGACAAGAGAAACGGAAAAGAAGTGCAATATGTATCTTGATAATATGGAAAGATGAGGAATGGCTGGCGGCAAGGAGGAAGGGTAAATGGAAGAGGAAGAAAATGGAAGAAGGAAAATGGAAGAAGGAAAAGTAAGACTGGAGGAAGCGTGTCAACAATGGTGCAGCACAAGACTGATTCTCCGCGTTAAGTGAACAGGAAAATAACAAAGTGGAAGAAGTATGAACCCGAGGCATCCAGTGAGAGAGAGAGAGAAGAGAGAGAGAGAGAGAGAGAGAGAGAGAGAGAGAGAGAGAGAGAGAGAGAGAGAGAGAGAGAGAGAGAGAGAGATGATGCCTCCAAAAATTTATATATGTACCAAGAGAGGCAACGAAAATAGCAAAGGGGTAGCGAAAAATGGAGGAGGAGGAGGAGGAGGAGGAGGAGGAGGAGGAGGAGGAGGAGGAGGAGGAGGAGGAGGAGGAGGAAAGGTGATGAGAGTTGGAGAGGAGAGAGAGAGAGAGAGAGAGAGAGAGAGAGAGAGAGAGAGAGAGAGAGAGAGAGAGAGCGCTGGCGTCCGCATCTCGTCCGTCATCGCAGCATCCAAGGTTCAGCTGGCATGGATATCTGGTGTTGCATTCAGCTTGTTCAGTGTTGCGTTAAGTGTTGCATATTGCCAAGCCTTCTCTCTCTCTCTCTCTCTCTCTCTCTCTGTCTTTCTCTTTCTCTTATTCTCTCTCTCATTCTCTCTTCGAAGATGAAACTCCTTATTTACATTTTTAATTGTATCCCTTTCCTCTTTTTTTTTGTCCTTTCTCACCTTTTTTTGGTAAGTTCGATCATATTCCTCCTCCTTCTTTTTCTTCTTTTTATCTTTTCCTTCCCACGACACCGCACTCCTTTTCCTTACCTTCTATATATCTCCTTTCTCTTCTTCCTTCTCCTCCGATTCCTTCTACATTTTTTCTACTCATTCTTCACTCTCCTCCACGTCCCTTCCCTTCCTTCATAAACATCATAAATATTTAGGTAAGGAGAAAGGAAAATAGGTGATTAGGTAATTCACATCGATAGTGGCATGTTTGTGTTTGTCTAAAAAGTTTACCTCGCGAACGTCATCCTGTTTCAAGCGTCTTAACAACCACGTATCACATCGCTAGAGACAACAAGGCGACGAGCTTGATTAGATGGGCTGACAGGCGGGATTTGCTTACCCAGAGTAGTGAGGGAAGAGCAGGAAGAAAAAGGAGCAAACAAAAGGAGAAGGAGGAAGAGAGGCAGGAGGGAGGATAGGGTAGGAGGAGGGAGAGGAGACAAGCAGCTAAAGGAGATGAAGGAAGCAGTGAAGGAGAAACATAAAAGAAAGTGGCTGAGATATGTTGAAGAGGGAGAAGAAAGGGAAGGTAGGAAAGGTAGGTAGGTAGGTAGGTAGGAACGTGGGTAGGCTTCGAGGGAGGGAAAAAATGAGGGAATGAAAGGAGAGGTTAATATGGAGAGAAAAAGTTAAAGAAAGAGGTGGGAAACAGGATTGAATTACGGAAAGATGATTTTGAGATGCCGTTGACGAGATGAGGGTAAAAAAAATAATGGGTCGTGTGATGCCGAGAGAAGGAAATGATGAATCTGTTTTCTGGTAAGGTTTTGGTAATATTAGGTGAGCTGTTATTCATATTCCATCACACACACACACACACACACACACACACACACACACACACACGCACACACGCACACACATACACGCAGTAACACATCAGCCTTAATTTGGTGGTGATGGAAGTGTTTTTATTTTTCGTTCGGTTCACTCTGTTGGCTTAAATTTTACGTGGACTGCAATCGCTCCGCTAAAATCATTGCCTGCCGTAGACTCCGATCCATCATTCATCTCTCTCTCTCTCTCTCTAGCTCTCGCTTTCTCCCTTTCTCGTGCAATATAAATACCCTAACAAAATATTAACGTTCTTTTTTTGCCGTGGTTAATAAACAGCAATTCGAACATTTAAAAGTACGCACAGTCAGTTAGTCAGTCAGCCAGTTAGTCAGTCAGTCAGTCGGTTAGTCACCCAGTCAGTCAATTATAATATAGTCAGTCAGTTAGTCAGTTTGTTCATCACCGTTTGTTCACCACCGCCATACACTCTCAGCAACACCACTATATGAACCGCTACACCACCACCTCAAGTACTGGAATTCACCACTACCACCATCACCACCACCACCACTACCATCCATATCACCTCAACTACTAGAACTCATTGCACTTTGTATAGAGAATCATCACAACCATCGTCACCTCCCATCACCACCAATATCACCTCCACTACCCCTATCACCATCACCAATAGCATCATCACCAATAACCCCCCCCCCCCCACACACACACACACACACACACACACGTATACGACTCCTGACTCACTCATACACACCAACCACCAACCAAACCACCGCCACTCCTACACATCACCCATATACTCCTCCCCTCCCCCCCCCTCACCCCCCACCATCACTACCGCCACCAACGCCGCCGCCGCCATGCACCCTCCAGACGTCTGCCCGGCACCACCTTGGGCCATAAAGAGCCTCTAGGAAGCCGTTTATGAAAGCTCTGCGGCGTGGTGACCCAGAGAGCTGCGGTTTTAAGCTGTCGACGGAGCTCACTGCGGCACACTCACTCCCGACGTGGCTGAAAGGACCGACCCCGACTCTCCTCCCCCCCCACTCTCCATACTCTCCCTCTTCCTCCCCTCCCTCTCTCCCCCTCTCCCAGCGAAGCGTGGCATGGAGGGCAGAGAGGTGCTCCTAAAGGTCCTGAATGCGGTAATGGAGAAGTGGAGGAGAGGGTATAAAATAGACGGCGTGTTGGGGTGGTGGGTAGGGAAAGGGGGATGGGGCGCTGGTGGTGGTGGTGGTGGTGGTGTGGCAGCAGTAGCATTGGTGGTGGTGAATAGGAGGAGGAGGAGGAGGAGGAGACTAGTTTTTTTTTTTGTTGGTTGTGGCTGTATTCGTTGCGGGTGATGGTGGCGGTGGTAATGATGGTGGTAGTGGTGGTGGTGGTGTTGATATCATAGTGTATTACAGGTCGAAATATAACAACCAACGATTCATGGAAAGGGAAATACCATCATTATCGTGGGAGTTTTTTTTTTTTTTCCGTGGAGATTGAAAGGAACGTAGACAGGTGGGGGGGGGGGGTAGTGGGAGGGAACGAGGGTGACTGCATTGCCTTACCCTATCTTGCCTTCCCTTCCCTTACCCTACCTTACCTTACCCTACCTTACCATACCTTACCCTGCCTTGCCATACCCAGTCTTAACCTACCTTGCCTAACTCTTCCTTCCCCTGTCTTGCCTTTCCCTACCTCACCCTTAGCGTACCTTACCATGCCTTGACTTACCGTACCTTACCCTGCCTTTCCTTACCCTTACCCTACCCTACCTTCCCTTGCCTTGCCTTCATCTGATTTGGCTCTAAGGGAAGTTGGAGTGAGAGGGTAAGAGGAAGAAAGAGGGAGTGGAGTGACGTTCTTGTGCCTGTCTGTCCCTGGCGGTCGACGGGGTCCTTGTCACGGCACCCAGAATAACACATACACGCCCCCCCTGAGGTAGAGGCCGGGGTAAAATAGCCAGGTGACGTGACAGCTATAATGGCTCGTCTGGGCGTGGTAGATCCCGCACGTCGAGGCTAACGAGTTCATATAAACCCTATTTGGGAAGCCGGCAACGTTTTTTCTATCCGTGCTGAGTCGCTAATGAAAGTCGAGGGAGGAGGAGGTAGGGAGGGGATAAGAAGGAAGAGGAGGAAGGAGGGCGAGCGCATCCGTGGAATTTATCTCCGACGTAAGGAGGCGCGCGAGGAGTAGGCCGGGATTAGCGGGGACCTGACGGGGCTGCGAATCGGGGAAATTAAAGCACACAAAGGAAACTGTGCGGCCATTACTTGCGGGGAAATAAAGAGTGTGCCGGGGAGGAGGGTGCAGCGGCGGCGAGGGGAAGGAGATATTGAGGAGGGAAAAGACGGGAATGGCAGCAGCGCAATGAAGACGACCGGAGCAAAATTAGAATTTCTCTCGTTAAGACCAACCAAGCCTCGTAAAGTTTAGCCCGAGGAAAAACAACGTCGGAGGGATGCAAGCGGGCGGACGGACGGACAGAGAAACAGACAGGCGAACGAACGAACAGACGTACGTAGTGACAGACAAACATTAAAACGAACGAATAATAATCAAACCAACATAAGAACAGACGTACAAACAGACAGACGAATTAATGAACGGACGGACTGAAATACGAACTAACGAACAAGCAGACAGACAAACGGAAACACACCCAAGACAAACACCAAAAAAAGGGGGTTGAGGGTGAGACTCGAACACACACACACACACACAAACAAACACACGCGGAAGGAAGAAGCGCTAAACAGCCTCCATAACAATCTGAAGCGGCTCGAAAATTGTCAAACTTGCAAGTAATAAGACGCAAGAGGTACCTGGAGAGGGAAGGGAAGGTCCGGCAGAGGAGGAAGGGGAGGAGGAGGAGGAAGAGGAGGAGGACACTGAAGAAGAGGGAGAGGAGGGTGTACAAGGACGTGAGGGAGAGGGAGAAGGGGAAGAAATGGGGCGCAGGGAGGGGACATAGGGCTGGAATGGGTCACGTCAGGGCCTTCGAGGTGGAAAGGCGTGGTGGAAGGAGACACAGGGCCGGAATGGGTCACGTAGGGAGCCGTTGTGGTCTTGAAGAGGGTGCTTAGTGGAGGGAGGGGCGCCGGGCGGGGATATGAAGGCCGAAGAGAATGCTTAAAGGAACACGAGGCTGGTATTGGTCACACGAGAGCGAGCCACAGGGAAGGACGGTCGCAGTGGAGGTGAAAAATAAAGGATAAAGGATGCCATAGAGCGTCTTCGAAGGGGACTATAGTGTTAGAGTCCAGAGATTGTACAGCCCTGGGTGAAGCAGGTCTGAAAGTAAGTGTTTAAAAGGGGCTATATCGGATCTTTGAGGTTGGAAGGGAAGTCTTAAGTGATTTTCGAGTTAAATAACCGTAGTGTCGGAATCTTAAGTACATACAGTCTTGGGTGAAGTGGCTCAGAAAGTAAGTATTTAAAGGGGGATATAGCGGATCTTAGAGGGTATAAGGCAGGATTACGGAGAGTCACTGAGGTAGGAGTAGAGTGTCAGGGTCCAGAGTACGTACAGTCGTGGGTGTTGTAGGCCAGAAAGTAAGTTTAAGGAGGAAAGCAGTTTTAAGAGAGGACATAGCGGATCCTAGGTGATGGAAGGGGCTCTTACTTGGTTCTCGTGATGGGAGTGAAGAGAAGTGTCAAGAGTTCAAAGTAGTGGCGGAGTAGGAGGGAGAGGGTCACGAAATAAGTGTTTTAGAGAGTATATAGCGGATTTTAGAGGTGGATCTTAGCGAATAGGAGTTTTTACACAGTCTTCGAGGTAGGAATAAAGAAAAGAGAGGTGAAGAAGTGTCAAAAGTCCAGTTTAATGGCGGTGTGGGTGTGCAGTGGATCAGAAAGTCAGTGTTTTATGGAGAAGTATAGTGTACCGCAGGGCTTGGAAGGGAGTTCTTATGTGTTTTTCGATGCTGGAGAGAAGTGTCATAGTCTAGAATACGGACATTCGTGGGTGATGTAGATCAGTAACTTAGTATTTAAAGGGAAATATTGTGCCTCTCAGGGTGTGATGGAGTGTTTTTATGCTTTTCGAGGTGGAAGCAATATGCCCCGAGTTCAAAGCTCATAGTCATGGGTTAAATTAAGTGGATCAGAAAGAAAGGGATTAAAAGTGGATATAGCGGATCTTAATGGCTGAAAGGGAGTTCATACGTGGTCCTCTCTGTATAGATGGAAGTAAATTGTCAGCTTCCAGAGTAGTGCCGAGGCCGGAGTGGATCAGAGAGTAAGTGTGTAAAAGGGAATATAGCAAACTTTGGGGATGAGAGGGAGTAGGTTGAGTAAAGTGGTAAACTGTCAGCGTCCAGGGTAGTGCCGATGCCGGGGTGAGTGTCCTGAAACGCGGCAGAGGTGGCTGGTAACATTCATGGGCCCGTCCCTCTGAAGTCCAGGTCCAGGATAGGCGGTCTCTTGGGAGGTGATGGTGGTGGTGATGATGATGATGGTGGTGACTGCCGCGTTTGATCGAAGAAGAAGGAGAAGAAGAAGATGAAGAAGAAGAAAAAAGACAAAAAGACGAGGAAGAAGAAGAAGAAGGAAAAAAAGAAGAAAAAGAGACAATAATAATAAGATAATAACGACGGTGATGATGATAATGATGATGAAAATGAAGAAAAAAAAGAAGATGAAGAAGAAAAAAATAATAAGAAGAAAAGTGATGGTGGTGGTGACTCTAGGGTCATTGGTGTGGACGAAAGGAGGGAAAAAAATGACGTAGAAATTGGTTAGTCTTGAGAGAGGAAGATTGAAGAAGGAAGGTGGGTGGGAGGCGCTGATGGTGGAGGTGGTGGTGGAGATGGTGGTGAGTGGTGTTATTAGATGTGGATTAGGGTGGTGATGACTGGCCCTCTTACCACCCAAAAGAGGCTGTAAGAGAAAACGAACGTAATGGAAGGAAACAGCCGAAGAAAACCCCGGACTCCTGCACTGCCCGAATATAATGAAACTATTAGGAAACATGGCCATTACGTGCATTACCTGGTCTTGGGAGGTCTTAAGAGGGGGGTGTTTCCATTAGGGGGAAGAGGTGGTTTGGTTACTGTTTAGGGTAAGTTACGTTATGTCCAGTTTGCTTGGCAGGGTGATGGAGTTTGTGTTCTTTTTTCTTACTTTTTTTTTACAGGGGCAGTGTGTTATGGGCATTATTTTGGGGTGTTTCCATTAAGGGTAAGTTAGTTAGGGTACTTTTTAGGGGAAGTTACGTTATGTCCAGTTTGCTTGGCAGGGTGATGGAGTTTGTGTTCTTTTGTCTAACTTTTTTTTTATAGGGGCAGTGTGTTATGGGCATTATTTTGGGGTGTTTCCATTAAGGGTAAGGTATTTAGGGTACTTTTTAGGGTAAGTTACGTTATGTCCAGTTTGTTTGGCAGGGTGATGGAGTTTGTGTTCTTTTGTCTAACCTTTTTTTTATAAGGGCAGTGTGTTATGGGCATTATTTTGGGGTGTTTCCATTAGGGGCAAGGTATTTAGGGTACTTTTTAGGGGAAGTTACGTTATGTCCAGTTTGTTTGACATGGCGCCGGAGTTTGTATTTTTTCTGTCCTTTTCTGTATTTTTTTTTAAAAGGGTGTTTCCATTAAAAGAAAGGTGGATAAGTTACTGTTTAGGTGAAGTTATATCATGTTCAGTTTGCTTGACACGACTTTGGTTTACCATTTTTCTTTATTTATTGTCTATTTTCTCTATTTTTTTATTTATCTCCTACTTTCTAACCTTTTCTGTATTATTATTTTTATTGGGACAGTGGGTTAAGGGAATTATTTATTTGTTTATTTATTCAGTCATTCATTTATTTACTTATATATGTATACTTTTGTTTGGTGTTAGTTTACCTGTATTACCAAAAACAAAACAAAAAATAACTATAAACATGACCCAAAATAACTGTTAAGGGAAGTACAAAATCGTAGAATATCCCAAGTATACAAACACTTATAAATTTAACCATACATACCTTTTATTATCGCCTCTATCCATCTTATAACCATTAAAAACTCTACCTTATAAGCAGCCAGACAGGGTTGCCAAACAGTTAAGAAAAAGACAAAAATCTCACCCGCAAGAAAATACTCATAAGCTTTCCCATACTATCCTCTACCACCACTATCCATTTCATACTCCTATCAAAATCACTACATCATGAGCACCAATAACACAAAACAAAACACCAACCATTAATACATAAAACACAGCACGGGGGCGTAGGGGACATTGATTTGGAGGTCCTCGGATGGCGTCACAATTATGCCAGATTGCCGCCTAATTGGGTTTTAGTGCTGATGGGTCTTTGAGTGGCACGATGGCAGGTCCGTGTGTGGCTTAGCGTCGGCGAGGAGGAGGAACAGGAGGAGGAGGAGGAGGAGATTAAAGCAGTGAAATTAGGAAGATAAGTTAAGAGAGGAAAATAAAGGGGAAACGGAGATTGTAAATAGATCCTTAATGATAACAAGAATAAGAATTGGAATGATGGTAAAAGGGACTAGGATTTTTTTTTTTTTTTTTTTTGTGTGTGTAGATTGATATTTCCGGTCATAGCAGTTCAATCACCTTTCTTATCATCAATATTACCATTATCATTATCATATGTTTTCCTTTATTTTTTCGCGCGCTTTCTTCTCCTATGTCTTGAATTTACCATGCTATTTAGTTTCTCTTATCTCTCCTACTCTCCTACTACTCCTGTTTTTCCTTCTCTTCATCATCATATAGTCCTGCTTTTCCTCTTCTTTCGTACTTATCATAACCATTTGCTATTCTTTCACTTCATCTTTCTTCTCCTCCTCCTCCTCATTTTCTCATTGATCTTTCCCTTCACTATCCCTCTACTCTTCCTTTTTTTTTTTCTATTCCTTATAATTCGTCTCACCTTTTTCATTCTCTTCCTTCTCCTCCTCCTTCTCCTCCTCCTCTTCTCGCTCTTCTCCGACCTCCACCTTTACATCTTCCCTTTCTGCCCTTCCGTTTTCATATATTTCTCCACATTTCTTTCCTCCTCCTCCTTTTCCTCATTCCGCTTTTCCACATCCTCCTCTTCTTCCTGCCTTTCTCCTTCCCTACGTTTCTCTTCAGTCCTCTCCTTCTCCTCCTTCGCATCCCGCTCTTCCCTATCCTAATCTCCGTTCTCCTCCACCTCCTCCTCAGCCTCTTCCTCCGTCTCTTCTCCGTCCTCCCTCCCTTCCCCTGCCCCGGCGTGGAGGAGGCGTAGACCATCCCGGTGCCGAGGGAAGCTGGATAATTTACCCGAAATTTTAATGACTTTAGGTTTGACTTTGTTACAAGTTCGTCAGTAAGTTGTTCAAAGTTTATAAATGTGTTACCGACTTAACTTCCCCGCCGTTAGCCTCTCGCTGCTGATTTGATTCTCCCCGCGCCAACAACAGCAGTTAGCCAATCTGAACGACGAACTTGAAGAGGCGGAGATAAGTCGTGCTCGAGTCGCATCCTGGCGGGGTGATGTCAGTGTGCCTGTCTTCTTCGGCGTCGGGATTGGTTACAAACAGCAGTATTTATTTTCGTCTTTCCAGCAACACATTTAGCCAGTCTTAATCCGGAACTTGAAGAGGCGTAACTGAGTCGTGTGTTAGTCTTGTTATCAGAGTAGATGCCAATGTGTCTCTTCGGCGTCGGGATTGGTTACGAACAGCAGTATTTATTATCGTCTTTCCAGCAACACATTTAGCCAGTCTTAATCCGGAACTTGGAGAGGTGTAACTAAGTCGTATGTTAGTCTTTCTCGGCGTAGGGATTCGTAAGGACCTGGTGTTTATGTTTCCGTCGCACTAACAACAGCAGCCAGTTTAAGTTAACAGGGAGATAAGTTTTTTCTTGAGTTATCAATTGGCGAGTTAATGTAAATGTGTCTATCTTCTTCGGCGTCTGGTTTCATAAAGAGCAGCTGCATGTATTTTCGTCGGAGTAGAAAGAGCGTATAGCCAGTCCTAATGCTGAACTTAAATTGAAATAGTTCGCAAGTATAATCGTATGGAAAGGTATGGAAACGCTGTATAATTTAAAGAATAGTATTGCGGAGTTGCATGCTTACAGAGACTTCCCCGGATATGGTGACGATGTGATATGGTTTATACGGGCTAGAAAATATCACAACGGAAAGAGTGGAAGTGAACCAGAGCATATGTAGTCATGTAAAGGTGATGCTGAGAGCTTGGAGTCACATTTGAGTGGTCATAAGGTAGAAATGTTCTAATGATAAAAAAGAGAGGAAAAGGAACGACGAGGGAATTAGAACCTGAATTTTGTGTATATTTCATCTCCTGCGCATTTGAGAAAACACACACACACACACACACACACACACACACACACACACACACACACACACACACACACACACACACACACACACACCGCTCCGGTAGCTCAGTCAGTTAGAGCGCCGCGCTGCAATGCTTCACGGCCAAACAGGCGGCGGTTCGAGCCCCGCTGAGGCCGGCCGGACTCTTTCCGTTGACTAGGAGTAGTTACTTTCCCCCCTTGAGCAAGTGGGACGGGGTGTGTGGTGTGTGAGGTCCTGTCAGTACCCAGAGATCGACAATAATGAGCACTTGGTCACGTCGTGAGGGTACCTGCTGGCGAAAGCGAGTCCAACTCGTGATCAGGCCGTGGTGAATTACACACACACACACACACACACACACACACACACACACACACACCAAAAAAAAAAAAAGCAGAATTTATCCTAAGTACGAGGCTTTTAATGCTGCCAGAATTGGATTGGAAGTGCTGCCTAGTTTGATTTAAAAATTAAATGAGGTCCCCGGAGGAGAAGAGTGGATGGAGTAAAAAAAAATAAAGGAGAGGCAGAAAAAAGGATGAAAGAAGGTGAAGGAGAGAAGGAGGAGGAAGAGGAGGATGAGGAGAGCTTTCTTTGATACAGCGAAGTGATCTCGTTGGCAAGTTTACCTGGGCTGGAAGGTTTTGAAGGTTCTTAAGGCCACCACTCACCTGAGAAGGAGATAGATAGATAGATAAAGAGGGAGAGAGGGGGAGATTGATAGACAGATAGATAAATATGTATTGCAGGAAACAGGCACAGATAGACAGGTAGACAGTGACAAACAAACAGACAGACAAACAAATAGGAAAGCAAGCAGGTGAACACACATTACGGAGTTGACTCTTCCGAAAATACTTGCTTCCACACTTCTGATTTATTTCTTTTACATGGAAGCAATAATTTACCTTTTTTTTGCTGGGTTCATCATTTAGATATATTCACATCGTTTATTGTTATCATAGGTTATCTTATTAATTGTCTTGAGCTAATTTTCTCTAGTCCTTTCCCTTTTATTTTTCATCTCTCCTGCCTGCTTGACTTTTTCGGAGGGGGGGCAGCGGGAGTGGGAGAGAGAGAGGGATTAAATATTCATTATCGACGAAAAATAAAACGACCGTAACTCATCGGCCCAAAGAGTTCAAAATCCGGGATCTTTGTCGCTGTAAATTATGCCCGCTGGCGGCCGTTTGGGTTTAATTTTATGTAAACAGGAGCACTATTGACAGCCTTAGTGGGCCTGCTTAATATTTATTGGCCTATTAACACATTACGAGGGCTACACGTGGCAGGCTGATCGGGAGGGGGAGGGGGGAGAGGGAGGCCGGAGGGGAGGAGGGGGGTGGGGTGGATGGTGTTGGTTATGGGGGTCGAGATGGCAAGGTGGAATCATATGGCAGATGGACGGATGGGTAGTGGAATAGATGGGTGGATAGGTGGATTTTTGTATTTATTGATGGACAAGAAGGAGATGTAAGGGTGCTAGTGGAGGGGCTCCAGGTGGCAAGGTGGAATCATATGGTGGATGGACCGATGGATGGTAGAATCAGTGGATGGTTGGGTGGATCGTTCTAGCTATTGATGGAGAAGAAGTGGATGTCAGGGTGTCGGTGGAGGTGGTCGAGGTGGTGAGGTGGAGTCGTATGGTAGATGGACCGATAGATAGTAGAGTAGATTGGTTGATGGGTGAGTCGCTATGTCTATTGATGGAACGCAGAGTTGAGGGGTGCATATTAAAGCCTGTTGAGTGTTGGTGTTATGGGTCTTCAAGAGGGACTGGTGGCCGTTCCAGGCGTTTATAGGTTTCTAATTATATCGCTGCAAGAAAGAACGGATTAATGGGTGAATTGATGAATAGATGAAACGCAGTTATTGGGGTCTTATTAACGCCAGTGAAGTGTTGGTGTTATTGGCCTTAAATGAGTGATTTGTGCTTGTTTAGAGTTCTTACCGGTGAAAAATGTAATAGATGAATGCTGAATGAATGTAGGCATGGCTGGTTATGTTTTGTAGATAATAGACAGTTTGGGTCGTATTAAAAGCTGTAAAATGTTAATATAATGGTCTTTTAATGGGCAGTTGCTGGTAGCTAAAAGTGTTTACGACGTGGAGGTAGTTCAAATAAGTGCGAATGGATAATGATACAGGTTTTTAATACCTTAGTGTACTCTGGAGCTTATAATTATACGAGTAATAAACCTTTATGGCTGTGAAAATTTCTTCCAACATGGGGCTACTAGGATCTTAACCAAAGCTAATGGATATGTGTTGAAGGCTAGACAGAGCTTGGCGTGTGGATAGCGACTGTTTCTTCGACATAACACTAGGATACACTTGTTACTAAAGTCTTTTAACGTGTATTATTAATTGGCTCTTAGAGAAGGTGAGCGATAGTGAAGGTTTAGATGCTTACACTCACATTTTATAAGGCTTTCATAGAGGTGTTGATAATGATGAAAAGCAGGAAGAAGATGAAGATTATTTTGATGTTTGAGGTTGTTGGTATTTCCATGGGTTAATTTAAGAGCCTAGTTATAGTTTGATAAGTTCTCTGCACCATGAACTTCAAAAAGACAACTCATGAGAACCCGACTAACCTCCTTTTTGGGCTTTGGAAATAATTGTTAGGAGAGCCGAAAACTTCTGAGAATACGTTCCTAAGGGTTGGTGGATAAGAGCCAGACATCAATTAAGGGAGGGAGTACAAGTAATAAGAAGTAGGTATTAGGTGCGGTACAGGAGACCCGGCTGTTAATAGAGGCTGTAGGGGACTGGAAGCGTCGTAGGAATGCTGGAATGTGGAGAGGAATGAAGCAGGAAGTTGGAAGTAGGGAGGAAACAAGAGGAAAGGTTCAAGAGGTATGGAATGAGGAGGGTGAGGGAGAAGAGGAAAAGGAAGATGATGATGATGGTGATGGTGGTGATAATGATGAAAAGTAGGGAGTAGAGGAAGATTTTTTTGGTGTTGAAAATGAAAAGGGTGAGAAAGAGGAATTAGAAGCTCAAAAACGAGATTATGATGGTAGTGGTGATAAGGATGAAGAGTGGGAGGAAGAAGATAATTGCGATGATAAAGACGAAAAGGAGGAGAGCAAGAACAAGAACAAGATCATGAAGAAAATGGAAGAAGAAAAAGAGGTAGAGAAAGTAGACTAAGAAATAAAAGAGAAGTAGAAATGTTGGTAGATGAGGAGACGGCTGAAGTAAAGAAAAAAGGAGAAACAAAATACAGCAGAAATAGGAGTAGATGAGTTGAAGGAGGAGGAGACGGCTATGGTTAATGAAGGATGAATGATGAAGGGGAAGCTTGATGGCGGACGATGAAAACGCAAAAGGGTAGAGGGCGAAGGTTATCTTAATATGGACCGGCAGAATGGGCTGTCTTATTTACCTTGCCATTCCCCTCAAAGTGTGCCCATTAATATTCCTTCCCACATATGCTCACCTCCCCTTCCTCTTCCCCCTCCCCCTCCTCCTCCTCCTCCTCCTCTTCATCTTGTCCCTGTCGTCTCCCTGTCACCCTTTGTATGTCTCCCTTCTTGGCGTCTCCCTTCCCTTCCTTTCCCCGTCACGCCCTTCATCTCATAACCCGCCCGTCACCTCCCTTCCCTTCACCCTCATGTCATTCCGGCCTTCACTCTCTCCCTTTGTCTCTTGTCCGTTCTGTCTATAAATTGGTTCTCGTTAGCTATTTCCTTCATTTCGTTGACCTTTTCATGCCTCTTCTTTCCATAGTAGTTATATTTTAATTCCTTTGCTTTTCTCTCATTCCACTGTGTCATTCTTTATTGAATTCTACTTTTATTATACATCTGGTCTCTTTTCAATCCACTCCACCTTTTTCTGTATCATTTTTCATAGTCTTTTTGTTTATTCCATTACGGCATTTCGTCTTTCATTCCATTTTCCGGATTCTCTTCCGTCATATAATTCCTCTTATGCCTCATTCATATTTTTTTTATTTTTAATTTCACTACTTTGTCCGTTTTTCTACTTCCCCCTCCATTCCCTCTCTCTTCAGTAGTATATATGTCATCCCATCTTTCATTCCAAGGCCCTTATCTACGACAACGCTTAAATTTTTCCATGTTACCTTATTCCTTCATTCCTGTCATCATACCATTCACTTTTATCTACAGCATCACATCTCGCCTACCTTTCCACTTCCCTTATTCAGTTGTATGATAAAATGAACCTTTACTGATCCTGAGCTACTTCCCCAGTCGTTCCAGTAAGCCGTTCCCTAAGTTATCTTCTACAGTCACGTCATTCATCCCTCTTTCTGTCTCATGTTTTATCTCATGACACCAATCTCCAGCCCTCCTTCTCTTCCTCTCTCCCTTCCTCTCCCTCATTGTACAGCCTCTTCATCTCCCTCTTTATCCCAGCAGTCACAATATCTCTTCATCCATCGCATCTCCCTCACCAGACTCACCCTTTATCCCATTTCACCTCCCTCCCTTCCTCCTTCCCTCTCCCTCATCACTCCCTGCATGCCACCACCCCCTCGCTCCCTCGCCCCCCCACCCCCTGACGGCCATAACGCTGAGTAATGCCCCTGAGCAGCTAAGAATGGCCCCCGTCACCGCCAGCGTCACCGTATCAGGCGCGTCACCATGATTCACGCACGCTGATAGTTCGCCGCCGCCGCCCCCTCCTCCTCCGCCGCCGCCGTCGCCTCCTTCACGCCCGTTAGTCATCTATGCTAATGAAGAACAGTACCCCGGCATCCCCCCCCCCTCCCCCTAAGACGCTCTCCCTTAAACCACACCTTCCCCCAAATGTTTCACGCCTAATCCCCACTGTTCCTCTGTCGCTAGATTCGTTTAGTTGATGAGTTTGTTATGAGTGAGGGAGTTGAGAGAGCGAATGAGATATTGAAGGTTATGTGATGTGTGTGTGTGTGTGTGTGTGTGTGTGTGTGTGTGTGTGTGTGTGTGTGTGTGTGTGTGTGTGTTTGATTGGTGCACGTGACATTTTTTTTCTTCTTCATCTTTGAGGATTATTGTATTTTTGTGGTATTGGTTTCGTGTTTGTGAGTGTATATTTTTTCTTTGTTTAGGGTTCTTCCTCACTTAATTTATTGTACTTTTTTATTCCTTTTTCGGTACTCCAACTTCTGATATTTATTTTTGTTTTTGTTAATTTGAGCTTTTCATATTCTCATCTTTCTCTTCGCTTTGATGCTTCGTTGATATCTTTTGGGGTGTGATTGCTGTGCTCGATTATTTTTTTTTATATATTTCATGATAATTTGACCTTCTATATTCCATTCAATAGTTTTGCTTCTAGTTTTCATATATATCTTCCTCTCTTTTATTGCCTTGTTCTTCTATCGTCTATGCTATTTTTTTATTTCATTCTCTTTCCTCTCTTAAGTTTTCCGCGCCTTCCTCTCACGCTCTCGCTACACTCTCTATTGTCTTGTTTCCTTTTTTCTGGCGGATAGTTTTCGAGTCTCGGCGCCCTCCGGCCGTCCGCGTCCTGATGTGTGTTTATTGTTCTGTTATTTTTCGATCACCTCGCTGATATACTGTTTATTGTTTCCGCCTCTCTCGTTTACGCTCTTCCTCGAAACGCTTGCAATGCGGCGTTATTTTCAAAGCTCTTTCACGCCTCGGCTTTGTTTCTCTTTCTCTGCCTCAGTCTCTGTCTCTCTCTCTTTCCTCGCTCTCAGTATTTGTATATCTTTTTTTTCTAACTATCTATGTATCTATCTTTCTTTTTGAGGGAGAGTATGTGAAGCTTTGCGATAGTGTAACATTTTCTTGACCCTTTCAACCTCCTCCTCCTCCTCCTCCTCCTCCTCCTCCTCCTCCTCCTCCTCCTCCTCCTCCTCCTTCTTCCCTTCCTCCAGCACCACCGCCCGACACCACCACCAACAAGATCACGAGCGGCAAGAGTTAAAAATCTTCTCACAGCCTTAACTTTCCGCCTATGATCTCTGGTGTATCTGGCCTACGCGTGAGGGAGGGAGGGAGGGAGGGAGTTGGTGATCGGGAAAGATTGGGGGATGGGATGAAGAGTAGGGAGGAGTTGAAGGTGACGGTATTGAAGAGGCTGAGAATTTGTTTGTTGAGGGAGTGATTTGTGAATGAGTGCATGAAGGTGAGGTTGACAGGTGGGAAGTGAGCGATAGGAGTAGCGAAAGGAGTATTGGGACTGAAGGAGAAGGAGAAAGAGAATAAGTAAAGCAAAACATGAATAAGAGGGAAAACGGGAGGAGTAAAAGGAGAAGGAAGGAATGAAGGAGAAGGAATGAAGGAATGAAGGAGAGTACGAGGAGAAGGAATGAATGAAGGAATGAAGGAGAGTAAGGGGAGAAGGAGTAAGATAATTGAGTGAACAGAGAGGATACAGAGGAGATGGAGGAGGATAAACTGCAAGACAAGAAGAAGGAAAAAAAATGAAGCTGGTGGAGGAAAAAACAGATTGATGAGAATACGGAGGAGGAAGTGTAGGAAACTGAAGGAATATGTATCAAGTTGGGGTCAGCGTTGTCAAATTATCGTACTCGTTGCATTAGATTTTCATAGTTTCTGACCGATAACTATAGCAAAAAAAAAAAAAAAAAAAATAACAGTTCAAACGTTAACTTTAATTTTCTACCGTTATTGCTGTTGGTACGAGAGTTTGAGGCTTAAAAAATGATAACTACAATGTTCACTAGTATAATTTGGCAACGCTGGTTAGGATGCACTTATGTAATTGCTGCAGTTGTTGGTTGTAAATAATAATGATAACAGAAATGCAAAATGTGTGTGTGTGTGGGTGGGTGGGTGGGTGGGTGGGTGTTGTAAAATGTTGCCCTTGAAATACACACACAGACAGGCGGCAAGTTTTGTACGTAGGTTAAACAGGCAAGGGAAAATCCAGGAAATAATAGTAATGAGTTTAGTAATATTTCCGTGTCAGCTTGTCGGTTTGTTTGCGCATCCTCTCTCTCATTGTTTCGGGTAATTCGTGTGGCTCGGCCTGCAAACATTTTAGACGCCGCTTCTTCTTCTCCCTGGTCCCCTGAATTATGAAGCGCCTCCAGGTTGGTAATGTTGGTTGGTTGGTGGGGCAGCGAAAGTGGTTGTTGTTGTGATGTTGTTGTTGTTGTTGTTGTTGTTGTTGTTGTTGTTGTTGTTGTTGATGTTGTTGTTGTGTGTTGCTAATAATGTGTTTCTCTTTAGTTTCAGGTGAGTTGGAGGTTGTTGTATTGCTGGTGTTACTGGTGTTGCTGATGATGCTGATGATGCAGTGGCGTAAGTATTCCTAATGTGTGTGTGTGTGTGTGTGTGTGTGTGTGTGTGTGTGTGTGTGTGTGTCCATTACCTTCAACCAAAACTACTACTACTACTACTACTACTACTACTACTACTACTACTACTACTACTACTACTACTACTACTACTACTACTACTACTACTACTACCACTACCACCACCACCACTCAGGGCTATCTCATAATCACAACATCCACGTAACTCTCTTAGGGGGGAGGATTAAGAGGAACTCCCAATAATGAAGACAAATAGAAGAGAGAGGGAGAGAGTAACGTATATCCTTATTAGTTTAGTGACACGCCCCCCTTACTTTCATGATATAATGATTATCTCTCTCACTGCCTCTCTGAACAAACTAAATAGAAAAATAATTGTAGCGTTTGCGTGGCTCCATATTCATCTACCTTTTTTTCTTCCATTCTCTCCACACACTGTAGCTAACTCCTCCTCCCCCTTCAGACCACTTAACTTGCTATTCTTTCCATTTACATTTTCATCTCCATTTTCTCCTCATCCTGTTTCTTATCTACCGGCTTCAAATTTTCCTTCATCTTATTTCCGAGTCATCTTTATTCGCCTACTCTGCATCTACTACTAAAAAAAATTAGTTCAATTCTCTGCTTCTACTCCTACTTCTTTTTCTCTTCCATGCTTGTCTAATTCCTCCCCTTATCTTGTTTCTCTTTTTTTTCGTGTTCTTTCTTTCCTGTGACTTCATCCTTGTGTAGTTTTCTTGTCCATTTATGTCTTTTCCATCCCTCTGTTTCTCTTATTTCTCGTCTTTCCCCTTCTTCTCTTTCCTTTCAGCTTCCCTACTTTTCCTCCCTTTCCCCTTCATCCTCTTCCTCAATCATGCTCTCCCTTCTCTACATTCTTGTCTCTTTTTTTTCTACTTCAGCTCATTTGTTCTCCCTCTACCTCCTCCCCTGCTGCCCCTTCTCCTCCCCTTTAACCCTCTTCCCATAATCTGGTTATTCCTGTTGTTATTCGAGTCAGGTGCGTCTCGGGGAAGCAGCGATTGGCTACCTTCCACCTCGGTTATTTTTTATCCCTCTTTTTTACACCGTTTTTATACCTTGAGCCCATTAGTACCTGCCGACGCACCCCTCCATTGGTTCTGCCTTGCTCCCTCGTTTGTCTTCTCTTCCTCTTGTTCTTTCAATTTTATCATTTGTATTTACGTATTCATTGGTATTGTGTTGTCCTCCGTATCGTTTTCCTCATTTTCCTTAACTTAACTGTAATCTTCGTTTGCCTCTTATTCACCTTTTCTTTCTTCATCTCCTTTTCCTCCTTCTGTTCATTGTTCTGTCCTCTTTATCTCCTTTATTTCTGCTATCTTTTCCTATTTATCATCCTCTATTCCTTCCCATTTTGCTTATTTTAGTTTCCAATTTTCTTCTTTCCCTTCCTTTTTCTTTTTGCATTTTCTTGAGCATTTTTTTTTCGTTGTTTTCGTGTGTGAGCAATTATTTTATCTCCTCGTATATTTATTGCCTTATATCTTTTGTACTTCCCTCTGCTTCTTTTGATATCAATAATTCTGATCCTCTGCCCCTTCTTTTCTTATCTCTTCTTCCTTATCTTGCTTCTCTTACATATCAGTCTCGTTTCTCTTCTCTTCCTCGTGTTCCACTCTCTTCCCATACTTAATTATTCTCGCTAGTAATTTTCCTCTTTCATGTTCCTCCTTCATATTCATGCTCCTCCTCTTCTTGTACGAGTAATTCTCTACCTCCTGCTCCTCCTCCTCCTCCTCCTCCTTTCTCTAATATCATATCTTAATCTATTTTCTCTTTTTCCCATTTCTCCTTCGCATTTGATTGTACCGTTGGGATATAGAGGTATGTCTTTAGGGCCGTGTAATGAGTATTGAGGGAGGGCAATCAGGAACCGAAACAAGAGAGCCTTCCTTACTTCCTTCCTCGAGGGCGAAATAATAAGAAAACCATATCGAACTCTAATACACATGTTCGCCCAGGATAATGAAGTCTCCCCCTCTGGCCCACTTACCTTAATATGTATGTAGGTAATGAGAGGGCGGGGCGGCAATCCTTATTATCGACGTCTGGTGTAATGAGGTAAGAGGGATTTAATTGCCTGGTGAGTAATGACCCTGATAAGTCGATTAGCTTTGGTTCTTATACCCTCTTTGCTACACCGAATGATAATTAGTCATGTTTATACGGCTCATGAATAGCGAGTGTAGTACTAGGGTGACTGCAAGGTGACCCAATCTATAGAAACGTAAATATATTCTTACTTTAGTTCAGTGAGTTTGGATAGCAAGGAGCTGCGTGTGTTATCGAAGTCTGCCTTATGCTTACACGGTTTGGGAGTAACAAATGTATAACCTGAGTGACTAAAGAAATCATTCGTCTATAGAAACGTAAATATATGCTTCCTTTTGTTCAGTGAGTTTGGCTAGAAAGGAACTGGGTGTGATATCCAAGGCTGTCTTATGCTTACACGGTTTGGGAATAATAAACGTATTACCTGTGCGACTAAGGTAATCATTCGTCAGTCCGTAGACACTCATTCAGTTGATTATGTCTATTGAGTTAGGCGGCAAGGAAAATATATTGAGTTAGAAGGCTGCGAGCACCTCCGGTATAGACACATTTTCTTTCATTACTTGACCTTTTTCCAAGCTCTCCCTTACTGAGAGATATTATTTCACACAAAAGCTATGGCAAATTCTAAACTGTTTTACGGCCTTGTTAAGTTTCTCTCAGTCAACTGCCCATTACTTTTTATTTGGTTTGTTTGTACATAAAACTATTAGCAGATGCAAATTGGTTCATGGAAAGCTTTTAGAGAATCGCATTTAGCATTATGACATTGTAGGACCTGCGTGATGTCAAGGGAACAGCCTAACGAGGGGTGGATTGTAATAATGAAAATTGTGTTGGTGCACGCTGCAGAGAAAAGAATAATAAATGTAGAAATAGAGGTGAGATATTCAAGTCCGTATAAATGGGTTTTATGAAGCTTCAAAAAAATGTTTTAGACTCAGAAGCGAAAATAAAAGAAATACATCTGTTCGTCAATCCAGAATGCTACGAAGAAAAATAATAATTGTGGAAATAAAGTTGTGTTACACTAGTCCGTATAAATTAGTTTTCTGAAGCTTAAAAAAGTTGTTTAGACTTTGAGGCGAAAATAAAAAAAATACATTTGTTCGTCAATCCAGAATGCTATAAAGAAAAATAATAAAAGCAGAAGTAAAAGTGTGATACTCAAGTCCGTATAAATTAGTTTTTTGAAGATTTAGAAAAAAACTACATTTATATATATAAATATATATATATATATATATATATAAATATATATATATATATATATATATATATATATATATATATATATGTTCGTCAATCCAGAATGTTGAATAAAGAACAGGAGAAAGTAGTCGATGTGTCAGTGGACTTTATTCCGCCATTGAGTAAGTTATTGGAGGAATTACGGCCCACAATGGCCGCCTTTGAAGAGGACAATTATTTACCCTCGGGACTGTCGCCATTGAGTCTGCGGCAATCGATCACGGCCGACGAATGTGTTTACCTCGCTGTGTCACGTGTAGTACCGACCCGACCCCCGACCCCCGAGCCCCGACCCCCGACCCCTGACCCGTAAGCCCCGAGCCCCCAGAGTATTCCTGTTGTTATGCCTCTTTGTACTCGGCGGCTGGGAGATACGCTTGTTTGCTTCCCTGAGAATACACGTTGAAAATGTGATAGACACTTAATACTACTCACTGGAAAAATTATTATAAGGGACAATTTCAAGTAAGTTTTTCAAGTCTCGCGATTTTATGAACACCCGTTGAATATGAGAATCCTCGTTGTAGCATGAAATACGCCTTTGAGATTTACCATGTTCGTCAAGGGGTTATGTTTAAGGCGGTGCGCTTTGGAACAGGATTTTTATTCTCCCCATCAGCTATATAAATAAATGGAAATTCCTCACATCCAGAAACGCAGATCGTATATACCAAAATAGGGTCCCCTTCGTCTAACTTGATGAAACTCCCTTTGTTAGCTGTTTGAATGAAGAGTGTAGATGGTTAAACAGTGACAAATGAGAAGTTACGTCAGAAAATGTAGTGGGATGGAGGGCTGCCTACATACACATCAAAGTGGATGTCCCTTATCCCACCTCACTGAACCCTCTCACACTGAAACTGTATCCTTTTTATCCAGTCTGTGAAAAAGTTTTAATAGCAGGAGAGGAAATTCGCTGCCTATCCTAATGATAAACCAATCCTTTCGTCCTCTGTCCACCTACTGCAAGGATATTCTTAAAGGGGGGCTGCCTTAAAATTAAAACATATACATTCACTTATTCATGAGATATGTAAATAAGTGTTAGGATTTTGTTTTAAGTTAGCGGATGTTAATAGAGAGAAAAATAATGGTTTAATGGAGGAGGTACTGAAAGAAAATAGGGTTAGGGTTGCCGGGGGTGAGGTTTAAGAGGGCTACTCAAAAATTAAGGGAAAATTGGGTCAGGGTTGATTTAAGTCCGGCGATGATCAGAGGAGTCGTTTATAAAAGAACTGAGAGGCGAACGACAAGCTAAACGATCCTGTTCCTGTCTGCTCTTTAAAGCTTTTGTATCTATTGTATACTTTCTCGTTTTTTTTCCTGTTAGCGAGGGGGACGTGGGGGGTGCCTGGAGCCGCCCACCTCTCCTCCCCCGCCCGGTGCTCAGATATGTAAATGGAATCTTTGACAATAAGTGTTGGCTCAGCAGATTACCTCGTCATAAGCCATTAGGACCTCGGTTGCCAGATACGCGGGGATTTTATATGTAGCTCGCTTCTCTTTTTTTATTCACCTTGATTTTTTATTTTCATTTTATCGTATTTTCATTCTCTTTATCTTTTACTTCATTTTATCCTCGGCTTCTCTTATCATATTTTCTTTTCTATCTGTTTTCACTTCTTTTCATTTTATTTCGTCCTCTCTTTCTCAGTTTATTATTTCTTCTCTTTTTCTCTTTGGCTTCTCATCTCTTATCATGTTCTCTCTTCTCTTTCTCTGCCCTTCCCTTCTTTTCTTCTGTTCTCTTTTTGTTTTTTCTCTTCGCTTTCCTTTTCTTATTTTCTCTTCCCTCCTCTTGTCTTCTCTTCTTTTTTTCCTCTTCCCCTCTACTCTATTATAGTTTTCTTTTCTCCTATTCTCTTTTATTCTCTATTCTTTGTTTCATCTCTTCTGCTTTTTCATTCCCATCGTTGTTTTCGTTTAAATAATTTCGTCTTGCGTTTCCCTCACCACCAACACCACTGTCATGCTCTTACGCCTGCTCCTCCTCCCCCTCCTCCTCCTGCTCCTCCTCCGCCTCCTGCTCCTCCTCTTTTGCATATTCCTTTGCGCCACCACTCGGCTAGTTTTCTCTGTTCCATTTTGCCACAGCTGTATTTTCCCTCCCTTGTGATCTGTTTTCCGGATGCATATTTTTGTTTCATTCTTCTGTGCGTGCGTGTGCTTGTGTGCGTTTGTGTGTGTGTGTTTGTTCGTTATTTCCTGTTGTTGTTCTCTTTTCTGTTTGGGATGCATTCACGTCCCTGCTGTTTTATTTTTACCTTTTAATGTTTTGTTTTGTTGAGGGTTCTGTCAAAGTGGTGGTGGGCCGGCTGTGTTTTGATCGGCCGGCCATACGCAATCCATTCTCCTGTTTTGTGTTTTATGGAATACTCATCTGTTTCTCTCACGTTCGCTTGTATAGTGGTTGGAATATTTATCTTCCCGCACTAGAGTAATATTTAAGCCTCTTCCGCGACTTTTGTAACCTCCTTCTCGACATCAGTTACATTCTTGACATCCTAATTCGTAACCCATTCTCCTATTGTTTTATGGAATACTCATTTGTTTCATTTATTTTCGTTTCGTGGGTTAAAGTATCTCTTTTTTTTTAACTGCAAAGGAGACAGTTCAAGGGCATAAAAAAAGAAACCAATAATAGAAAAAAAAGCCCGCTACTTACTGATCCTAAAAGAGTACAGAGGATTGGCCTAGTAATAGAGACAGTTCAAGGGCATAAAAAAGAAACCAATAATAGAAAAAAAGGCCCGCTACTTACTGATCCTAAAAGAGTACATAGGATTGGCCTAATAATACTCAAACCCTCTCCTTGACCTTTCAAACCTATTCCTCGGGCTTCTTAACCTCCTCCACGACCTCCTAAACCTTTTCCTCAACTCCTACAATCTCTTTCTCAACCTTCTAACCACTTCTTAGACCTACAGACCTCTTTCCCTATCTTCCAACTACATCCTCGAAATCACACTCTCTTCCTCAACCTTTCAACCTCCAACTAGATTTTCAAAACCTCTTTCTCAATCTTCCAACCTCCTCCTCGACGTCCAGAACCTCATATCTACCTTCCTCCTATTCCCTCCACCCACCTTCTCTCTCTCTCTCTCTCTCTCTCTCTCTCTCTCTCTCTCTCTCTCTCTCTCTCTCTCTCTCTCTCTCTCTCTCTCTCTCTCTCTCTCTCTCTCGCTCTCGCTCTCGCTCGGGTACCTCAGCAGCGGCGGCGTTCCTTGTAAATCTTATGAAGCCCGAACATCTTGGGGCTCAAAAGGGAATTGGTATTTACTCTCACCTTTGATGTCGCTTTATTAACCCGCGCATTTTTATCCTTTATCAAGAGCATGCATATTACACTGACCTGAGAGAGAGAGAGAGAGAGAGAGAGAGAGAGAGAGAGAGAGATGTATAGAAATGTGTTAGTGTCATCGCTTTATTGGAGGTGTTTGGGAAAGAGTATAGGGGAGATGGGAGAGCTGTCGGCCGCGGAGAGGAATGGTACAGCTGGAGATGGAGGAAGAGAGGAGAGGGAGGAGGCTGGAAGCTGGTGGAAGGCCGGGAGATAAGATGGAGGGACTGGCGGTGGTACGGCTGGGAATGGATGGAAAGAGATAGGTGGTGGTGGCGGTGGTGGTGATGGTGGAAGTGGTGTCTGGAGAATGAGTATGGAGAAGTTATCGGCCCTTTGAGAGGCATGATAGTTGTGGGGGAGGAAAGATGGAATGGATAAAGGAAGAAGTAGAGAGAGGGAGAAACGTTTAGAACACGACTGAAGAATGGAGGAAGAGAGAGAAAAAGAGTGAATAAATGAGTAAGGGAGAGGGGAAAGAAAGAATGGTAGTTTGTGGGAAGTAAAGATGAAATGAAGGAAGAAAGAAAGAGGGAAAAGGGAGGAAAGGAAACATGATTAAGAATGAAGGAAGAGAGAGAGGAGGGAAGAAATATAGAATGAGGTAATGAATGAAGAAGTAGTTAGGGGAAGGGGAATTAGTGAAATATGGAATGACATAAGGAAGGAAGGCAGGAAGGAGGATTAATAGAGGAAGGGGGAGAGACAGAGTTAAATAAGAAATAGGGAAAAGAGGAACGAATGAAATATAGAATGAGGTAAGAAAGGAAGGAAGGAAGAAGGAGGAAGGCAGGTAGCGAGGGAAGGAGAGGATGATTGATGCGGGGGAGGGAGGGAGAGAGGGCCAGGTAGGGGCGGGGTGTAGCAGTAGAGGGCGGGGGAGGCAAAAGATGTGAGACGCTCTGGAGCCGCCGAGAAAGGAGCGGGGAAGTATTACGCCGAGGAAAGGTTAAAGACGAAATGGTGGGCGGTGAGTCAGTGAATTTTGAGGGAGGGGAGCGTGGCGGCGGCCTGGTGGGTTATGGCTGTGTGAGGGGCGGAAGGAGGAGGTGGACGAGGAGGACGAGGAGATGAAAAAAAAGTGAAGAGTGATGGCTATGTGGACCAGAACAAGGAGAAAACATAATAATAGTGAGAAAAAAACTAAGAAAATAATAACAAACAAATTATATAGATGTAAAGAGGAGGTTGAAGAGAATGACGAAGAGGAGGGAAAGGAGAGTGAAAACGATGACGATGAGGACGAGAACAAAACATAATAATAGTAAAAAGAAAAGTCAGAAAATAATAACAGAAACATGGGAGGAGGAGGAGGAGGAGGACGATGAGCGAAAGAAGAAAAGAAAAGGAAGGGGAGAGTGATGAGGAGGACGAGAGCAAGAAGTAAACGTAAAAATAACGAGAATATGAAAAAAATAGCAAAAAAATAACTGACGGAAGGAAGAGGAGGCCAAGAAGGATGATGAAGAGGAGAAAAAAAAGAGTAAGAAAACGAGAGAACACGAAAAATAAATAAGTAATGAAAAGAGTGCATTAGTAGTTACAGGAGGACATTTAGATTTCATAGGGGAGCTTCTGTAACGCATCACCACATATCTTTCTTATCCATAAATTTATCTATCCGTTTCTCAAACATATTAGTCGTATTGACACTCGCCACACAACTAACAAATCCTGCTCCTTCCATCCACCACTACATATATAAACTGCTTCTTGTTTATCTTCATTAAATTCAAAATGATGTAACTTATTTATAAATAGCTCTGGATCTAAACTTTCTCTTCTACCTTCAACACCTCAGTAATATTACCCGTGTTAAAGCCCCTTAGCCTTGACCAGCACCTAAGACCTTTAAGCGCTTACCAGGAAAGTTAATATATGAAATACGTGCAGGGAGGACACAAGTTGGGTTTAATTAATACGAAGTGATATTGCATTCACACTTCATATTTTACTAACAGACCAGTGAGGGTGATAGAACAAGCCTCAGGAAGGTGGAGGGAAGGAGGGAGGGCGGAGAGGGAAGCGAGAACAAGGAATGCGTTTAAGGGTGACGAAGAGGTGGAAGGAAGGAGAACAAGGAGTGGGAGTAAGTAAGAGTGAGAAAGAGAGGGAAGGAAGGAGCAAAGGGAAAGGAGAAGAAACGAAGATGGAATGAGATAAGGAATGAAGTACAAGTAATTAGGGAGATGAAAAGGAATGAAAGATAGAATGAGTTAAGGAAGGAAGGAAGGAAAGAAGAATGTGGATAGGCCGGTAAAGATGGAGATAGAGAGGGGGAGGGAGAGAGGGAACAGAACTAAGAATGAAAAAAGAGGGTGATTCAGAGTGAAGGAAGGAGAACAGGGAGAAGGGTGTGAGGGGTGACGGAGACGGAAAGGAGAACGAGAGAAGGGACGAAGGGGGTGGGCAGGGAGGAAACTGGAATGAAGAACGGAGGAAGAGGGATAGACGAAGCGAAGAAAAGATTAAGGGAAAGAGGAAGGACAGAAAGATGGAATGAGGTAAGGAAGGAAGGAAGGAAGAACAGGTGTACAGGGGGCGGAGAGTGGAGCAAGAAGAACAAGGGGTGGGCGTAAGGGTGACATTGTAATTACTTGTCCAATATTATGTGTGGAGCTTACAGTCGCACGCTAATTGGCTGGCCCGCAGGTGTAATGAACGCAGGTGAAGGGCCGGGAGTGTTCTTTTGGACATTATTATTTCTAACCTAATTAAGTCACGGAAAGAGGCGCGATAATGATAATAGGATAATTACGTTGACAGTAGGAAGCCAAAGATAGGGAAAGATGAAGAGGAGGAGGGAAAGGTATTGAGAGAGAGGACGGTGTGTGAAGTTTCGATAATGTTGTGTTAAACGAACAATAATAAGTCAAACCGGTTATTTTACTGCCAAATAGAAATTACAAGAAGAAAAAAAAAGTCCCTCCCCTCAACGCACTGTCATATATAAACCAAGCAAGGGGAAGATACCAAAGGACAAGAATCAAATTTAGCTCCAGAGGTGTTTTGATACTCCCAGAAAAGGCTGAAGAACGCGTCGCAGGGAGGGCATAAGAGGCGGGCTGACAGGACAAGGAGACAAGGGTGATTATGTCATTATGAACCTCTGTCGTGTAATTAAGAGCTTCTATTCAGCGTTAATTTGATGAAACAACAGAACGAGTAACAGCTAGAGAAACAAAAGCGGGTAAGGAAATTAGGAAGGTAGGGAGAAAAGGATGGAAATGACATAAAGTAGGTGGTTATGTTGTGTAATTAAGAGACTCTAATCATTATTTTATTACTTACGATAACAGAACAAGAGAGGAAAGGAAAACACATGAAAAGGAGGGAATTAGGAAGCAGGAAGACAAAGATGAATAGATAAATAATAACTCTCATTTACTTACAATCAATGTGAGAGATAGTAACATAAATAGCATATAACACGTAAACAGTGAGAAGAAAAGGTGAAGAGAGAAGAGAGAAAACAGACAATGAAGGAAGAGGGAGGCAAAGGAGGAGAATTCGGAGGGAGCGCAGATGAAGGAGAGGAAGCATGAAATGATGTTTGGGAAAGGACATAGAGGAAAATGGAGAAAAAAACCCCAGAAGGATAATAAGGGGACAATGAAGAAGAGGGGAAAGAGGAGGAAAAGGGTGGTAAGAGAACGTTGACGAATAAGGGGAAGAGAATGAAGGAAGGGGAGAAGAGGAAGAGGTAGACAAGGACATTATAAAACCAAGGTGGAATGGATAATTATGTAACCAAAAACTTCTAAAGGGACAGGTCGTTGAAAGAAAAGCAAACAACAGGTAGACGAAGATACGCTAAAAGAGAGTAAAAGGAAAATTCAATAAAGGTGAGAAAATTAGGAAAGCAGGATAAACGGATGAATATATAATCAAGAACCTCTAATTGGACAGGTAGTTGTGGGAAGAGCAAACAACAGGTAGGACGAGGAGGAGGAAGAGGAGGAGGAGGGGGAAGGAAGATGGAGATGGGGAGGAGTAGGGGAGGGGAAGGGAAGGCTGATAATTAAGTGGTTGAGTTTATAATGAGGCAGTGTGTCACGAAGAAATGCTAGCAGTAGTACAATTAGCTCGTGAGGGTTGTTAGGCACGCGGGGGGTAGGGGAAAGGGGATAGAAAGGGGAAGAGGCAATAGAAGAAAAGGAGGAGGATAATTTGGAGAGGACACAAACGAAGAACAGGAAGAATAGGAGGAGGATGGGGAAATGGGAAGAAAATACAGAAGAGGAGGAGAATAAGGAAAGGACATAAATAAAGATGGGACAGAGGAGGAGGAGGAGGAGGATAATAAAAGGACATTGCAGAAGAAGGGAAAGAAGGAGAGAAGGATAATACAAAAAGACATTGAAGAAAAATAAAAAAAAAGAGGGAGAAAAAGGTGAGAGCACGCTTAGGAAGAGGGAGAAGAGGATGATGAGGGGACATTAAAGAAGAGAAAGAAGAAGAAGAAGAGGGAAATTAGGGAAGAACATAGAGGAAGAAGGTTGAGAAGAGAAGTATAGTTACAGGACATTGAGGAGGAGGGGAAAGAGGATGGTGGGAGGACACTAAAGAGGAAGAGGAAAATGAAGAGGAGGAGGAAGAGGAGGACAAGGTGAGTTCATAATTACCTGGCGCTGCTACACGTGAAAATGATAATGGCGGGAAAATTAGGCCGGCGGAATGACTATCCCGAGGTGGAGGAGGTGGATCAGGAGGAGGAGGAGGAGGAGTAGGAGAAGGAGAAAGAAAAAAATAGGATGAGAAAAGAAAAGAGCAACGATGATGTGAATAACAATAAAAAAGAAGAAAAGTAAAAGTAGTTATGGTCTTGGTAATTGAAGGAGGAGAAATTAAGGAAGGAAGGAGGGAAGGACGGAAGGAAGGTAGGAAAGAAGGTAGGAAAGAGGGCAGAGAAACAACGAAAGAATGAAAAAGAGAGGAAGGGAGAAAAAAGAAAGGAAAAGAATAGGAGGAAGGAAGAAAGAAAGAAAAAAAGAGGACGGAAGAAAAAAGAAAGAAAAAGAAAAGAAGGAAGGAAAAAAAGAAAGAAAAAGAACGGAAAATATGAAGAAAATTTAGAGGGAAAAAAATGAAATGTGAACAAAATAAAAATAAGAAAATTGAAAAGGAAGAAGTAGAAGAAGAAGAAGAAGAAGAAGAAGAAGAAGAAGAAGAAAGAAAAAAAATATAAATGAAAAGGAGGAACAGAATCAACAGGAGGAGGAAGAAGAAGAAGAGGAAGAGGAAGAGTTTACCTTTGAGCGAGTTAACAAACCCATAATAATCCTGTCATGTCGGGCGTGTCGGTAATAACAACAAGTGGCTGGTGATCAGGGCGACGGGCGGCGGGACAAAGATACGGTGACGGAGGGGCGGTAATTGGGAAGAGTCTGTAATTATTATAAGGTCGTTATGCCTAAAACTAATTAATAATAATGAGATGATTAGCTGGAAGGAATGGCAGACCAAGAATAGCAAGCGAAAGGGAGGGAGGAAGACAAGGAGGAGAGGAGACTGGGTGGAGCTTTAATGAGGTGGAGGAGAGTGGCTAAAGTGGATTGTAAAGAGAGGGATTGACAGAGAGAAAGTTGTTTGCTGTAATGGATTTTAGTTCACAAGTTAAAGGATAGACAGTTTTTTTTATTTAATTTCTATATCTCTAAGTTCATTCACCAGTCAGTCTTCCCATCCTCATATGCTAGTCAGTTTGTCTACTTTTTTTCATACCTCAAACCATCAATTCATACTTTCTTTCCTTTCTTCATCAGTTTTCATCTCTGTATTTTTTCCACTCTCTCCGTTTGTCAATCTACCATGCTATTGACACATCTATATTCCTGTCTCATTGGTCGATCAACTGTTCATATTTTCCTCTGTCTTACCGCCTTTCTTTTCTATAACCACCAACCAGTCTTTCCGTTTTTCTATTCCTCTATCTGTTGGTCTGTTTTATTGCACGTTCTCCCGCCTCTGTTTGTCCGTCACCACCTGCCATCTCGCTCTCGTCACGCCATTACCTTATCACTCCCTCCCTCCTCTCCCTGTTATGTCTTCTGCCTCTTTCAGCTGTCACTCTTCCCGTCAATATGTCCGTGTTTAGGTGCGATCCGTCAATTTCTGTCACCGCCCCCTTGTCTCTGGAAACTTAGTCAATTCCTAGTCAGTTTTGTCCCCTTGTCTGTCTATTGATCTAGTATCTGTCAGTCTCCCTGTCAGTGTGTGGTTGTCTCTGGTCAGTAACTGTCTATCTCCCTTTGTCTTATTCTTTTTGTGTCAATCTGACTGTCTGTTTTCCTTTCTGTCTGTTGGTTCGTGTGTCTTTTACTTCCCTCTTTACTTTCTTCTTTCCTTTCCTTCCTTCCTTGCTTTCCTCCTTCCTTCCTTCCTTTGTTCGTTCCTTCCTTTTCTCACTCCTTCCTTTACTCCTTCCTTCCTTCCTTTCTTCCTCCCCTCTTTCCCCTCCATCCCTTCCTCCCTCCCTCCCTTCTTCCCTCCCTCCCTCTCTTTCTTTCTCAGAGACGGGCAGGCAGGGGTGGGCAAGGGGTGGACATGGATGGGCAAGGGTGGGCAGGCAGAAGGGTGGGTGCGCTTATCTTCTTCCGCCCCGAGAACCAAAGTCTTCGTAATAAGTTAGTAACAAGATTTGAAAAGAGATTTCGATGGACCATTATAAGTTTGTAGTGGTTGCTCTGTTTGTCCGGGGGTGTAAGGGTTCCGGGGGGAGGGAAAGGGGGGAGGGGAGGGGAGAGGAAGGGGGTGGGGGTAACTGGGGAGAGGGTAGGGAAGGTAAACGATAGATAGGGAGGGGGAAGGGTGAAAGAAGGAGGTAATAGAGGGGAGAAGGGAGTAAAGGAGAGGAGTAATGGGAGGGGAAAGGAAGGTAAGGAGAGCAAAGGAAGGGAGGAAAAGGTAAGAAAAAGCAGAATATGAGAGAGAGAGAGAGCGCGCAGGAGGTAAGTGGGCCGTGCAAGAGGAGAAATACAGTGTTGCGCCACTTGATAGCAATTCGGGCGGGACATAGGCGCAGAGTAAAGAAAAAAATAAAAATAAAAATAAAAACTCCAATATTCTTGCGTCTGCATTTTCCTTTTCTGTTTCACGCCAACTTTTACCTCCGCCTCCTCCCTTCCTTCTCCTCCTCCTCCTTCTCCTCCTTTTTCTCCTTTTCCTCCTCCCCCTTCTCCTCCTTTCTCCCTTCTCTTACATTTTTTTTTTGATTCGTGTTCCCTCCTTCAGCCTCCTTCCTTTCCTCCTTCCCTACCAAATTTGTGGCTTTACCGTGTAGCAGCGACGGGTCAAATTTGTGGCTTTACCGTGTAGCAGCGACGGGTCAAATTTGTGTCTTTACCGTGTAGCAGCGACGGGTCAAATTTGTGGCTTTACCGTGTAGCAGCGACGGGCCAAATTTGTGGCTTTACCGTGTAGCAGCGACGGGCCAAATTTGTGCCACGATTTAAACCCCCCAAAATAGATGATATATAAACTGATCACAAATGCTTCGATATATATTATGAAATGGTTTGTGTAGGTGATTTTTTTTTCTCATTTTTCTGGCCAAGAGGGACCATTAAGAAACATGATCCACGCTGCTACCCGGTTAATTATACTTCATGTTCATCACATCCACTCCCTCACCTTACCTCTCTCATTTCTTTCTACGTTGCTCCTCTTCCTCTCTCCTCTTCTTCCTTCTGCTATTTCTTCTCTACACCCTTACTTACCTTGCCCTTTCCTTTCTTCCCCTCCTTACCTATCTACAACCCCTTCACCACCCTCATTCCTTACCTTCCTTCCCCTCCCCATTCCCCCTACCTGCCTCATTTTACCAGGCTGTCCCTTCCCTACACCCTTATTTACCCTCCCCTTCCCTTTCTCCCCCTCAACTTTCCTATTTTAAACCCTCCGTCACCCTTATTTCTTCCTCCCTCATTCCCCTTCCCCTCCCTTCCCCTACCTGCCTCATTTTCACCTGGGTATCTCATTCAGCACAGGTGAGGTAGGAATGGGGGATGAGCCGTACCCATCTCCATCCTTCCCTCCCTCCCTCCCACCCCTGCCCCTCACCTGGCCAGCCTCTCTCACCTGCCTCAGGTATCGACAAGCTGTCCTGATTCCCCCGCCGCCGCGATTAATGGTATTCCTCACACAAACTTTAGGCAGCCATGTTTTCTTGTTTTTTCCCCTCCTCCTCCTCCTCCTCTTCCTCCTCTTTTCCGTGGGTCTTTTCCTTTCCTCTTTACTTTCTTCTTTCCTTTCCTTCCTTGCTTTCCTCCTTCCTTCGTTCCTTCCTTCCTTTCCCTCCTTCCTTCCTTCCTTCCTTCCTTCCTTCCTTCCTTCCTTCCTTCCTTCCTTCCTTCCTTCCCTCCCTCCCTCCCTCCCTCCCTCCCTCCTCCTCCTGTGTATCTCGGCGCGTCTGGGAAAGGGAGAAATGTAAATGTATGAGCTGGAGGATGTATTAGTCTGTGGGGGAAGAGGGAAAGGCAGGGGACGGTGTTTGTGTATGTGTGGGTGGGTGTGGGTGTGTGGGTGGTTGGGTGGGTAGGTTTTCTTATATTGGTAGGTTAGTCTTTTCTCTCATGGGTGTAAAATGTGTAAGTTGGAGTATTAGTCAGGGTATAGGGGTGGGAGGAGGCGTATGTGTGTGTGTGTGTGTGTGTGTATGTGTGAGTAGGTGGGTGCGTGGGTTTTCTTATTTTGGTTGGTTATGTTCTCTTCTCTCAGGGTAAAATGTTCGTGTTCATCTAATTGAGGGTTGTATTTTCATATATTTATTTTATTTTTTTGGTTCCTTCTCTCTATCTACGGTATCTCCTTCCCTCCCTTCCCTCTTTACATCCCTCCTCCTCCTTCCTTTTATCATCTCGTATTTCATTCTCTACCCTTTCTTATCCTCTTCTGCCTCTCTCCCTCCCTCCTCTGTGCCTCCCTCCCTGCCTCCCTTACCTTTCCTTACCTTTTTTGCCCTCATTCCGCCTTTCTGCCTCCCTCCCTCTCTCCTCCTCTGTGACTCCTTCCCTCTCTCCTTCTCTGTGCCTCCCTCCCTGCCTCCCTTACCTTACCTTACCTTTCTTACCTTCATCCCTCCTTCCCCTTCTGTTGTTCATTATGTCTTTTTTTAGGTCTGGGTATTGTTTTTGTTCCTCTTCCTCCTCTAAGTGGTTCGTGCAGCGTTGAGATATTGCACCGTTCAAACTACTGGAGACCAACTGGTATTAAATATTTACTCGGCTTTCCTTCCTTTCTTCTTCTCCTCTTCCCTTTACTTTTTCCTTTCTTATTCCTTCCTCCCGTCCTGCCTTCTCTCTTTTCCTCCCACCTTCATTCACTCCATCCTCACCATCTTTCACTCCTTTTTTCTTCAATGCTTCCTTCCTTCTCTCCTTTCACCTTTTTCTTTTATTCACTCATTGCTTTCCTTGTTTGCTTTCTTCCTTCCTTCCATCCTTCCTTATCTTGCCGTCATTTTCTTCTAACATCCCTTCCTCTTTCTCGCCTTTCCTTCCTTACTTCTGTTATTACTTACGATCTCATTCCTTTTATCTCCTTTTCCTCTTCCTTTTTTACTTCCTTCTTCCCTTCCTTTCCTCCTTCCACACAACCTTTTCTCTTTTCCAGTAACGAGGTCGCTTATTTTTTCTCCTTTTCTTCTCCTTTTCTTTTCCTCTCCTTCTCTTTCTCATTCCCTTGGTGTAAGCTTTTATTTATTTTTATTTATTTTCTTTTTCCTCCTTGCTTAGTTTTCATCTTTTCTTTTGTTTTCTTTTGTTTTCTCTTTTTCGTGTTGATGCTGCTCGAGGTACCTGGCAGCATTTTTCTTCAAGTGGGGAAACTATTATTATTATTTTTTTTTTTACTGAGTGTTATGACAATAAAAAGCTGATCTCGTTAACCAGTCTCTCTCTCTCTCTCTCTCTCTCTCTCTCTCTCTCTCTCTCTCTCTCTCTCTCTCTCTCTCTCTCTCTCTCTCTCTCTCTCTCTCTCTCTCTCTCTCTCTCTCTCTCTCTCTCTCTCTCTCTCTCTCTCTCTCTCTCTCTCTCTCTCTCTCTCTCTCTTCTGGTTTATGTCTTCCATTTGTATCCTAAACTAGTCTATTTTTGTCTCTCTCCCCTCTTGCCTCTATGCCTCCCTTTCTCCTCCTCTTCCTCTTCCTCTTCCTCCTCCTTCACTTGCCAGCCTGTATATCTGTCTTTCTCCCTCTCCAATTTTCCTACGTACCTCCTCCTCCTCCTCCTCCTCCTCCTCTTCTTTCCCTCACTACATAATACGTCATCTTCAGGTCACTGCTTCCTTCCTCTTCCTATATAACACTTTACTGCACCCATTATCTTCCTTTCTCTCTCTCTCTCTCTCTCTCTCTCTCTCTCTCTCTCTCTCTCTCTCTCTCTCTCTCTCTCTCTCTCTCTCTCTCTCTCTCTCTCTCTCTCTCTCTCTCTCTCTCTCTCTCTCTCTCTCGTATAGATTGGAGTATAGCATATTTTTAGGCTCATTCTTTCCTCTTCTTCCTTTTCCTCTCGACGACTGACCCGGTTTCCCTTCTCTTCCCTTCCCTTTCTCTATTTTTCTTCTTCTTCTACATTCTTTGTGTATCCGTCGCTATCTATAGTTTTACCCAGACATTGCATCTAACTCCTCTATTTCCTAATTGCTTCTAATGTTTCTCTGTACACTTCCTCTTCTTCCATTCCCCTCCTTCTCTCTTCATTACCTTCCTCTCATTCCCCTTACTTACTTCTTCCCTCCTTATTTCATTCTTCCTCAACAACAACAACAACAATAATAACTTCGACTACTTCTTCTATATATTTAGGACTTCTTCTACAGCTACTTCTACTACGTACTTCTTCTACTACTACAAGTATCATCACTACTTCTACAACTATCAGTACCAGCTCTACCACTACCACTACCATTTCTTTTTTGTACCACTCCACTTCCACCTCCACTACCACCCCCTCCACCTCCTCCCATTCCTGGATCGTAATTGTTCGGAAGAAATGGTGTCCGCGGTTGTTAGGGCGCTTCGAAAATGGGCTCCGGCGGCCGTCCACGCTTCGAAGTGGCGCGATACTTGGCATACTTGTGGCCTTCGAACTCCTCGTTGCCGCGCCTCGCCCTCCTCCCTCCCTCACCATCAGCCCCTTCTTCCCTTCCCCTCCCCCTCTGCCGTCCCTTACCCCGTGTGTGTGGGTGTAGGGTGTTGTTGATGTTGCTGCAGTTTCCATCCTGTCATTAATTTTTTTTCCTTATTTTCTGTGCGTGGAAGTTTTTTTATAATGTACGCTTGTGTCATACCATTAGTGTAGGCCTCGATTTTTATTCTAGGTTTTAGGGCTGTGGTGTGTTGGTTTAGGTAGTTATAGAATCACTTTTAGATGGGAAATATAGAGTTGATTATGGTAATAGGAGTGGTAGATTATGAGAGAGAGAGAGAGAGAGAGAGAGAGAGCATATCGGTTAGTATTGATAGTGTATTGCAAATTAAGTCGTATTAGCATAATATATGATTTTGTTTAGGCCTATCAGCCCCTAGGTAGCAGACGCGGGGCTTGAAATTAATTGCCTGCTGTTAAACCCGTCTCTCTCTCTCTCTCTCTCTCTCTCTCTCTCTCTCTCTCTCTCTCTCTCTCTCTCTCTCTCTCTCTCTCTCTCTCTCTCTCTCTCTCTCTCTCTCTCTCTCTCTCTCTCTCTCTCTCTCTCTCTCTCTCTCTCTCTCTCTCTCTCTCTCTCTCTATCTCTCTCTCTATCTCTCTCTCTCTCTCTCTCTCTCTCTCTCTCTCTCTCTCTCTCTCTCTCTCTCTCTCTCTCTCTCTCTCTCTCTCTCTCTCTCTCTCTCTCTCTCTCTCTCTCTCTCTCTCTATCTATCTATATATATATATCTATCTATCTATCTATCTATATCTCTATCTCTATCTATCTCTATATCTATCTATATATCTATCTATTCTTCTTCTTCTTCTTCTTCTTCTTCTTCTTCTCCTTCTTCTTTTTGGTTATCTGTCTGTTTACTCTATATATCTATCTGTATCTATATCTATCTATCTATCTCCATCTTTTTTTCCCCCCCCTCCCCTCCCCCCACATTTGCTCACTCTCTGCATATTTTAAGAGCAATTTATTTTATTCGCTGCATTATTAATAGTGAATATATTGACGGGATTGAAAACAATTTGCAATTGTGATTTATGTCCGTCAATAATTCACGACTCTAATTACACTATATTTCCTGTCAGTGAGTCGCTCGCTTTCAGTCAATAGATCCCATTACTTCGCTCGGCTCCCGGGGAAAAAATATAGATGATAGACAGTGTGTTATTTTTTTTAGGGGGGGGGGGGCCGCTAATGATTTGTATATTTCATGGGTGCATGTATTTTTTCTCCCCTCCTTCGTCTGATGTTTTTTTTTTGTTATTTCCTTCTGTTTGTCTTTATTATTCTATCTATGTTGATATAAGTATTATTCCAAGCCTATTTTTTCTCTTTTTTCTATTTCTTTTTGTTTTCATCCCCCTCCTGGTGTTTTTTTTTTCTCTCTCCCTCTCGTAACTCGTTCTGTCTGTCTGTCTTTTTGTATTTTTCTATCTAGCTACATCGATCTAAAACTCATCCCCTGCCTGTTTTTTTCGCATCATTATTTTCATTCCTTTATTTTTCCCCATCTTGCAACTTTCTGTCTGTCCGTCTTTCTGTATTTCTCTTTCTATATCGAGCTAAATGATTTCCCCAGCCTGAGGTTTTATTTTTTTTTCTATTTTCCGCATTTTATCACTCTCGCTAATGTATGTTTCTGTTTCTATCTCAGTATCTTTCTCAGTATCTATCTATTTTCTGCATTTTTTCACTCGCTAATGTACGTTTCTGTTTCTATCTCAGTATCTATCTCAGTATCTATCTATTTTTCTGCATTTTCTCACTCTCGCTAATGTACGTTTTTGTCTCTATCTCATTATCTATCTCAGTATCTATCTATTTTTCTGCATTTTTTCACTCGCTAATGTACGCTTTTGTCTCTATCTCAGTATCTATCTCAGTATCTATCTTAGTATCTATCTATTTTCTGCATTTTCTCACTCTCGCTAATGTACGTTTTTGTCTCTATATCATTATCTATCTCAGTATCTATCTATTTTTCTGCATTTTTTCACTCTCGCTAATGTACGCTTTTGTCTCATCTCAGTATCTATCTCAGTATATCTCAGTATCTATCTATTTTCTGCATTTTCTCACTCTCGCTAATGTACGTTTTTGTCTCTATCTCAGTATCTATCTTAGTATCTATCTATTTTCTGCATTTTCTCACTCTCGCTAATGTACGTTTTTGTCTCTATATCATTATCTATCTCAGTATCTATCTCAGAATCTATCTATTTTCTGCATTTTTTCACTCGCTAATCTACGTTTCTGTCTCTATCTCAGTGTCTATCAGTATCTATCTAATTCTCTTTGGTTTGTTTTCTTAGCTCTTCTGCCTCTCACATCAACTATTTCCAAAGACCGAAGAGGAGGTTCATCGGGTTCTCATGAGTGTTTTATCACGTTCACGGTACAGAAGAATTGCCTAACTACTACCAGGGTCATTAAACTACTACCCCTGGAAACGCCCATAATGCCTACGAATGCCTTGTCATATTTGTGTGCTTGGGCGCCGAAACATTTATTGATACAGCCCTATATCTGTACTCTTTTCTCTACGTCTCGCCCTCCCTCTTTAACTTTTATAATGTACCCAATAAACATCAGCGCCAGTACTGTGTCCAATGGTAATATTCGATGCCCATATAAAAAGTTTTGTATATCGGAGTGGTACGTAATTACCGAAGCTGCTGTCTCTCTCGTGTTACGGCAGTGGCACAAACAGCTGCAGAGGGGGCGTGGGGTACCAGCTTCTCTTCGTTCTGTTCAGTTCATCATTCTGAGTTGTGAAATGGAAGAGAGGTTGGGGGTCGAATTATAAACCTCTTTGCTATCATTTTAATTGGGTCGGTGTTTTTGTATCTTTGTCATTTTCTCTGCCATACAAACACACAAAATCAAGCTCCAAAACTGTGAGTGAAGATTGCGGAAGTAATAAAACCAAAGTATTTCCAGGGCGTTTGAAATATAGGGAGTAAAAATAGATTAAAAATGAAAAGTCGTATTAATGAGAAGTTACAGAGAGATAAGTAAAGGAGAATACAGAGGAGAGGAGACTTACTTATTTTGGTTATGTGTCCAGTCTATAGAAAATAAACACACACACACACACACACACACACACACACACACACATTAACTAGGATTCATAGTTGTGCTTTTATGCTTCAAACAGAGTGGCATTATCATTTCCATCCGAGTCCTTCCTTGTTTCCTTCCCTCTCCTTCCTCTTCCCTTCTGTCCTCCCTTCCCCGTCATCCGTTTTCGCTTTGTCTTCTTCCTCCGCTCCTCTCTCCTTCCTTTGTCGTTCTCTTCCTCTTTCCAACCCTCTCTCCTCTTGTCCTTATGTCTCTCCTTCCCTTCTTGCCTCCCTCCTCACTTCACTTCCTTCTGCCCGTTCGTCTAGTTATCTATCGAGCTATCTATTTCCTCTACTCTCTCTCTCTCTCTCTCTCTCTCTCTCTCTCTCTCTCTCTCTCTCTCTCTCTCTCTCTCTCTCTCTCTCTCTCTCTCTCTCTCTCTCTCTCTCTCTCTCTCTCTCTCTCTCTCTCTCTCTCTCTCTCTCTCTCGTCCATTTGCTATTTCCCCCTTTTCTCTTACTTCCTTCACCCCTCAGCTTTTGCCTATTAAACCCTTCCTGTATCTATCTATTTTAATATCTGCTCTTCCCCTCTATCTAACTATTCATCTCTTCTCTTCCTCCTTGTTTTATATCCCTCTACCCATATTTCCTTCCCTTCATTTCATCTTCCCCTACCTCCTTTACCGCCGTCCCTCCTTACCTGTCTGTACCTCCCTCCCAGACTCCCTCTATCTGCAATCCATCCCTCTCTTTTCTTATTCCTTATTTCCTACCCTCCTCTACCTCCATCCGTTCCCTGTCTCTCCCTCTGTACCTCTTTCCTTTTCCTGTCTTTCCCCTCTGCACTCACCTTCCTGCCTCTCTTCTATCTTTCACCCTTTTCTCTCTTTTCCTTCATTCTGCCCTTCCCTATCCTCCTCTGCCTCCCTTTCTTCATCCTCCTCTACACTACTCTTCATCCATTCTATCTTCCAATCATCCCTCTCTTCTTCCATTCTACTTTGCCCTTCTTCCCTACTTTTCAGCCTTTCCTCTGCTCCTCCCTCTCTGCCTCTCCTTCATTCTGTTTTTCCTTATCCTCCTCTACCTCCCTCCCTCCCGGCTCCCTCCCCGCGCCGTGATAAGCATGTGTCGGCAGTGAGTGATGGTATCTCGGCCCTAAACATTAACAAGCCGAGCTAAGGCAGAATCAGCGAAGAGCCGCCTTTATCGCCTCCATTATGTGCCTCTTCTCTCCCTTCCTTTCCTCCATTCGTTCCTTTCCCTTCCCTTCCCTTCCTCAACCTCTCTTTCCTTGTCTGTCTGTATCTCTTTCCTCTTCGTCTTCTCATTTTTCCCCCCATTTCTTTCCCCTTCCCTTTCCTTCTTCTCCCTCTCCTTCCCTTCCCTTCTCTTCCCTTCCCTTCCGTTTCCTTTCTTTCCCGTCCCTTCCTCTGCCTTCCCTTTCTTTCCATACCTTTTCCTTCTCTTCCCTTCCGTCCCCTTCCCTTCCCTTCCGTTCCCTTCCCTTCTCTTCTCTTGCGTTCCCTTCCCTTCCCTTACCATCCCACTTTCTCATCTTCTCTAACTGTATCTCCTCCTCCTTTCCCTCCTCCTCCTCCTCCTCTTCCTCCTCCTCCTCCTCCTCCTACTTTATCCTCCTACTCCTGTCCCTGCTTTTGTCATGGCGAGTGAAGAAGAGAGGTTCGGGAAGAGATATTGTGGACGTGCCGTGTGTGTGTGTGTGTGTGTGTGTGTGTGTGTGTGTGTGTGTGTGTGTGTGTGTGTGTGTGTGTGTGTGTGTGTGTGTGTGTGTGTGTGTGTGTGTTTTCTTCTCTCTCGCGTTCACGGTTTTTCTTACTCCTCTTTTCTCTCACTCCTTTCCTCTCTGTCCCGCCTTCCTCCGTGTTCTCTGTCTCGCTCTCGGTTACTGCTCCACTTCACTCCACTCTTAGTCGTCTTCCACTTTGCTCTTTGCTTCCACTTGCTCATTTTCATCCTCTTCGAAATGATGCACTCGTCTTATTCTTTCCTCCTCCTCCTCCTCCTCATCTTCCTTCGTCTCCTTCTCCTCCTCCTCCTCGTCATGGCCCTCCTCGTCTTTCGCCTGTATCTGTCTTTCCCTGTGGCCTGCTCATCATCTTCCTCCTCCTCCTCCTGTTTTTTCTTCATCTTTTCTTCCGTCCTTGCAGCGCTAGGATTAGGAGAAGAGATGGAAAAGTCTGGAGGGGAAAAAAGAGAGGAAAAAAGAGAATATGAGTGCAGAGGAAATGAAAAGAAACGAATGGAAAGTTAATCATAGGAGAGAAAGGAAAAAAAGTAGAGGACAAAATAGAGGAGGCGAGAGGAAAAGAGAGGAAATTACGGGATGGGAGAGGAGAGGAAAATAGAGAAAGGAAGAGGAGTGGAGTGAAAGGAATATAAACAAAACGAAAAGAAAGCAAAGAGAAGGAAATTGCTCGAAAGGACAGGATAGTGGAGAAGAGGAAAGGCAGAGCAAGGAAAGGAAAGAAAATTACTGGAGAAATGACAAGAGGAAAGGAAGGGCAATGTAAGGAAGGAAGATAAATTAAAAGCAGGTAAAGTGAAAAGGAGAGAAAAGGTAGGAAAAGGGAATGAAAATAGTTTAAATGAAGAAGAGAAAAGGGAAGAAGAGGAGTGGCAAAGAGTAAATGAGAGAAAATTACAGGAAAAAGAGGAGAAAAGCAGAGAGAAAATCAGAAGAGAAGAGGAGAGGAGAGGCAATCAGAGTGAAAAGAGAAGAGGAGAGTCAAACCAAGGAAAGAAAAGACATGAAAACTGCAAGAAAGAATAGAGGAGAAGAGGAAATGAGAGTCAGGGAAAGTAGGGTAAATGAAATTGGAGAATATTAGAAAAGAAAAGAAGAGAAAAAAAAAGAGGAGAGAAGAGGAGAGGAGAGGCGGCCAGAGTGAAGTCGCTACTCGGCCTTTGCCCTAGCCACCTCTCTGCATAATTTAAGTTTAGGGTCACAACACGGCTAAGCGACGGCCGTGCTAAGGTCGAGAGTCCCGCGTGTTCGGCAGGGAAGGAGCGACTCTGTGTGGGTGTGCGGGGAGTTACTGTCATGTCCTGCGCTGCTTAATTTATTTACGTCTACTTTTTTAAAAGGAACGAGTAAGAGAGAGAGAGAGAGAGAGAGAGAGAGAGAGGGAGAGGGAGAGGCACCGAGACCAATCCCTTCCTTACTGTTATTCACCTCATTTTCACATCCCACACACATCCTTTCCATCCACTATCTTCCTCTCCTTTTCGACTCCTGCATCCTACCTCTTCCTACTTCCTCTCTCCTCCCTTCCTCTTCTTTGCGTTCTGCTTTCTGTCCCTTGTGTCCTGCCTCCTGCTTCTAACTCCCTGCTGTCAGTCTCCTACTTCCTGCTTACTCCTCCTTGCCTCCTTCTGCCTCCTGAGTCTCTTCTTCGTCAGACCAAATGATCCTACCCTTCCTCGCCGTCTCGGAAATGACATCCTTGGCGTCCTCCTCCTCCTCCTCCTCCTCCTCCTCCTCTTCCTCGTACGTCAAAGCTACCTCTCCTCCTCTGTCCGGTTCATTCTCATTTTCTGGCATTCCCATCTCTAACTCCTCTCATCTTCCTCATCCTTCTCATCCTTCCCATCCTCATCCTTCCTTCCCATATTCCACCCTTCCGTACCTCCATCCCTCCCTCTCTACACCTCCACATTAAGTCGACCTTCTACACGTCGTCTGTCACATCTTATCACTCCTGTTTCATCTTTTTATGTGTTACGTGGATTCCCTCCTGCCTACGTATCTTGCTTCTTTCTGTGTTATCCTCCATGTCTATCTGTCTGTTTATAGATTTGTTTTATTTATACTCTCTCTCTCTCTCTCTCTCTCTCTCTCTCTCTCTCTCTCTCTCTCTCTCTCTCTCTCTCTCTCTCTCTCTCTCTCTCTCTCTCTCTCTCTCTCTCTCTCTCTCTCTCTCTCTCTCTCTCGTCCCAGGTATTGACACGGGTAGCGATTAAAGGCGACTTGTTTGTCACATTCCGTAACGACTCGGCCTGGTTTCATCTTTCCCGTATCGAGCGCTCTCTCTCTCTCTCTCTCTCTCTCTCTCTCTCTCTCTCTCTCTCTCTCTCTCTCTCTCTCTCTCTCTCTCTCTCTCTCTCTCTCTCTCTCTCTCTCTCTCTCTCTCTCTCTCTCTCTCTCTCTCTCTCTCTCTCTCCCTTGCTCTCGTGTTCTTGTTCTTTTTTTCTCTTCTTGTTCTTCTACTTCTTCTTCTTCTTCTTTTTCTTCTTCTTGTTCTTCTTCTTCTTCTTCTTCATCTTCTTCTTCTTCTTCTTTTTCTTCTTCTTCTTCTTCTTCTTCCCACTTCTTCTCGTCCTCTTCCCTTCTCCTTTTCCACGGCATTTATTTCGGGAACTAAGTCATTCTCTTCACATCCAAATAACTCTTTTTTTTTCTTCTTTCTTTCTTCTCTTTTTTTTGTTTTTGTTTACACGGGACCTCTTTCCAGGAATACCAACTCCCCTCTTTCCGTTCTCCCTTTTTTTTTCTCTCCTGCCTCTCTCTTTCTCTCTCCAGCCTCCTCCTCCTTCGCCTCCTCCTCCGCCACCTCCTGCTTCTGCTCCTCATCATCTTTTTTCTTTCTCATTTTCTGGCCTCTCATTTTTCCTCCTACTCCTTCTCTTCCTTCTTCTGCTTCTTTTCATCCTTTTCTTCCTCATTCTCTGGATCTCCTTTTTCTCCTCCTCCTCCTCCTCCTCCACTTCTTCCTCCTTTGACGCTTCTTCTCTCTTCACTCTTTGCCTCCCTTCATAAAATCTCTCTCCAGTTCTGAATATTTCAACTCATTCGTCTTTTTCTCATATCTCGCATCATTCCTAATCCTTTTTCCGCTCTCTCTTCTCTTCCTTTGCCTCCATGTACTCTCCCTCCTCCTCCTTCTCTCTACTTCTACCTACACCTCTTCCTCCTCCTCCACCTCCTCCACCTCCTCCTCCTTGGCGACGTAATGTGCAGGGTAAATAAGACATAATTGAACTGCCGTCATCACGCTCTCTTCTCTCTTCGCGGGCAAACATCCGCCTTTATGCCGCGCCTTGAGAGCTTTCCCAGCGGCGCTCACTCCTAGCTCTACTAAGGCCCAGCTCTCACTCTCTCGCTTCCTGCCTTCCTCTCTCTCTATGCCTCTACCTTTTTCTTCCATCTGATCTCCCTCCTTTTTTTCTGCTGTTTTGCTTTTTTTAATATTTTTCTTTCGTTTTACTCCTCTCATCGTAGCTTGTTTGCCTTCATACTCTTCCTCATCATGTTTTTTTTTTTGGCTTCTCTTTCTACTGTTTTTACTCCTAGTTGTTTACCTTTCATCCTGTCTTTTCTTCCTTTTCTATATTTTCCTCCATCTCTTCCTTGTATTCTCCCTTTCCTCCTCTATCCTCACCTTCTATGTTTTTTATTACTTTGTCTCTCTTTCGTCATCTGTATCTCATTCCCTTTGCTTTCTTCGTCGTTTCAGTCTCTCCCTTCTTTGCGTTAATCTATTCCCTTTCCTCGTCTCATCTCCCCCATCTCTCTCTCTCTCTCTCTCTCCCCCTCACTCCCTTCTCTCTCCTCCCCTTCCATCCTCTCCTCTCCTCTGCCCTCCGCTCCCCGCCGCACGTTTTCTTCCTCTTCTTTTCAACGCTCGATTAGTTTTCTGTCACAAGATTTATTCCCATACTTCTTTTGGGTAGGTGGGAGTTGTCAGATAAGTGTGTGTGTTGGGGGTGGGTGGGGGGAGATGTGTGTGTGTGTGTGTGTGTGTGTGTGTGTGTGTGTGTGTGTGTGTGTGTGTGTGTGTGTGTGTGTGTGTGTTTAGGTTTAGGTTTGCTTTTTTTATATTTCTCCCTTTTTTCATTGTTTTGTTATCCTTTTTTGTTTGTTTGTTGTCGTTTCATTTGTTATTGTTTTTTTTTATTCTCCTCTTTCACCTTCATATCCAGTATACTTAATGTTTTCTTCCTTTCCCTCATTTCCCTTCCTCTTTCACCTGCTCCTTCACCTCCTCCACTTTTATACACGTCCAAATGTTTAATCTTCCATCCCTTTCGGCTCCTCCTTCGTCCCATACTTTCCTATACCTTCTACTCCTTCCTATTCTTTCATCTCTTCTGCCTCTTCCTCCCTTTTCTACTTGTATACCTAGCCTGCATCTCCAAGGCCAGTTTTTGTCACTCCCTGCTTTTCCTTTGAGATTTCTATCCCTTCACCCTTTTCTCCTCTTCCTCCGCCTTTTGCTTTTTTATACCCACACTTTTCTATTAATTCGTCTGTTTCAACTCATCCTTCACCTATTCATCAGCTGTATCTTCAAAGCCATCTCTCGTCTCTCTCTGCTTTTAGGCGAGAGAGGCGGGGCGTCGCTGCGTTGTTCGCCTCCCAACACAGAGGAAAGTTAATTTAGAGCTGATAACACGTTCGGTTTGGCCTCCCCGCTCACGCCGGCGCCGACAGAGGTGATCCACTTTGCTGTTCTAACTTCGTGACGAGCCGCCGCCTCAAGCCATTGTGTCGTGGTGTCCTTGGGAGGGAGGGATTGAAGGGGGGAGAGGAGGGATTAGGTGGGTTGGTGACACGAAGGTAGGGACGCAAGGGTGGATTAGTCATAAAGGAGAGGATTGAAGGTTGGATGGGTGATGTAACTCCTCCGTTGATTGAGTTTCCTTTATCCAGATGATGGGTGATGGCAGAGAAAAGGAAGGTTTGTTCAAGAAAGGGAATATTGCTTGTAGAAGGTTGGGGCTTAAGTCGGGTTAGTAATGCAAAGAAGAGGATTGAAGGTAGGGTGGGTGATGTCTATTGAATTTCTTAAACCAGATGATGGATGATGACAAAGAAAAGGATGGTTTGTTCAAGAAAGGATGTGTTGCTTGTGGGTTTGATTTGACAAAGTAAGATGCGGTACGTTTTGAGATGTTTTGTGTGTCGTTGATATTGTGTTGTATTTTGATGTGTGTTATGTGGTTTTGTTATTATGTGTCTGTTACTGTTTAAAAAGGATAGAAAAGGCTAGTTCAATATTTTTCTAGTAAATGCTAACTGCTTCAGGATGTAAATTGAAAAAAAGCAATATTAACCTTGAGAGAGAGAGAGAGAGAGAGAGAGAGAGAGAGAGAGAGAGAGAGAGAGAGAGAGAGAGAGAGAGAGAGAGAGAGAGAGAGAGAGAGAGAGAGAGAGAGAGAGAGAGAGAGAGAGAGAGTGTACGAGCACGCTACGAACAGACACAGGAAAAGAAAGACAGGAAAAAGAAAACAAATACCGATGAAAAGTAAATGCATATATCCGCTTACTGAACATTTCTCACACAAACAAATAAAAGATGATAAAGAGAGAGGCTGCAGCTGTTTCACTTTTTCTGGTTAGCCGAAAAGACATAATTGCACCTAGACATTTTCTTTATAATATACATGAATGAATTTCCCTATAGTAACCTTCCCGTCATTTATAGTTTAGTCCTCTCAGCTGATAAAAAGAGAGGCTGCAGTTGCTTCATATTTTTGGTTAGCTCAAAAGACATAATGAGATTTAAACATTTTCTTAGTAATGGTCCTATAGTAAGCCTCTCGACGTTTATATTTTAGTCCTCCCAGAAAGCCGTGAATGTATATTTTCTCTATTTGGTTCAGAAAGAAGTGATGAAGGAAGATTTTTTCCCTCTTGGCCTGGCATTTGTCCCACCAGCCCCCAGGAGGTGACCTACTTTCCAGCATGCACGAGGAGGAGGGGGAGGGGAAGGGGGAAGGAGGAGGAGAGGAAGGAGGGAAGGAGAAGGGGAAGAGGTAGGAGAAAGAAGAGAGCAAGAACTAGAAGGAGGAAAATAGATTAAAAAGTATGAATAAAAAGCGAAGAGGAGACTGAGGATTTAGAGGAGAAAGAGGAAAGGGAGGAGGGCAAAAAGGAAGAACTGAGATAAGTGAAGTGATACAAGCCGAATGAGTGGATTAGAGAAAATGGAAGAAAAAATTGAGACGACAGAAAAGCTGGAGAATGAAGAGGAGGAGGAAGAGTTTTTGATATGTAAAAGGTAGAAGAGAAGGAGAAAGCAGAAGAAAGATGAAAAGAGAAAGCAAAGATATGAAAAGCTAGGTATATTAAGGAAAAGGAAAGGGGATAGCAGAGATATGTAAAGCTGTATGTATTCGCTAAAGGAGGAAGAGGATGGGAAAGCTGTACAGGTCAAGAGAATGGGAAGGAGCACGGAGGAGATGAGTGAGCAAAGGACGGAAGTGGAGGAGAAAAGAGAAGAAGTAAAAAGTAAAATAAAAGCAGAGATATGAAAAGCTGAACCAGTTAAGGGAGGAAGAGGAGAAAAGGGCTGTACAAGGTGAAGATAATGCAAAGGAGCTAAAAGGACGAGAACGAGCTAGGGAAGGAGAAGGAGGAGAGAAGAGTAACAGTAAAATAAAACCAGATACGGAGAGCTGCATTTGTTAAGGGAGGAAGGAGAGAGGAAGGCTGTACATGGTCAAGAGAATGGGAAGGAGCAAGAAGAACAAGAGCGAGCAAGGGAAGGAGGAGAAGGGGGAGGCTAAGGCGTGCGCGGGACACATAAGCCGCAGACGCTCGTGTATTTAATGAATTCATTAGTCGGCTGCCGTGAATTAAGTGTTTATGTATTAGATGATCCCGTCGGCAAAGAGAATTATAGTAATCAAGCTCACACAGCCTAAAGACGCCCTTCCCGTATAGTTAGCAGCAGCAGCAGCAACAGGAGGAGGTGTTGGTAAATCTAGCTGATATTGTTGTCAAGATGACCAGTGCAGGAAGATACCAATAATGATATCGCCTTAACCGTACTGGTGAATGGTTAATAGAGGAGCGTCATTTTTGTACCACCGAAGGTAGTTTTGAGGGTATATATACCTGGTTTTGTCTCTTGATTCCACACTGCGGCTTCGGAATAAAAGCTGTGCAACACTGTGTAGTTAACTGTGGCAGGCTGGTACCGTAGAGTTTTGAGAATGGAACTTCTCGGTCAAAAATGTCTCCCAGGATTATTTTCTTCTTCGCCTTCATCTATTTTTTTTATAATAGCAATGGTAATAATACTTACAACAGTGATGATAATAATAATGATAGTAATAATAATAATAATAATAATAATAATAATAATAATAATAATAATAATAATAATAATAATAATAGAAATCTACATGATAGAATTAAAAAAGATAATCATATAGCTAATAACAATAGTAATTCCTTCGCCTCTTCGTCTTTGTTCTCCTAATCTTCTCTTCTTTTTGTTATTGTTTTCGTTCTTGGTCTTCTTGTTGGCGTTGTTTTATATATTCCTACACACACACACACACACACACACACACACACACACACACACACACACATTCCCCCCCCTCCACACACACATCCCCACCCACACACACGAGATAAAATAAAAATAATAAGAAAAAGGAAGGAGGAGGGAGGGAGCGGAAGACGGGAAGAATGTGTAGTAACGAAATATGAGACGGAGAACAAAAAAAAGAAAAGAAGAAGAGCGAGTCCCCGGTGGAGGCAGGAACTTCATCTACATAATGAAAACTATAGATGATAAATAGCGGCGTTCGGGGAAGCCGGGCGTCGGGGAGTGAGTGATGGTACGGCGTCCCGGAGGTCTTTGTACCTTTTTCGCCGAATGAAATATCCAAGGAGGAGAGGCAGAAGTGGTGCGAGACGGGGGAAGAAGAAGAGGCTTGGCGGCGTCTAGGGAGGAAGAAAATGCATTGTCTGGGGCTTGCATACTTCGAAATATTCAGTACATTGTCTTTGCTTTTTTTTTTTCCATTTAAGAGAGACACGCGTCTACATTTACTGGTTGTCACTCGTTCCATTTGCCTTAATTCCTTGTTCTTTTTGTTTAACAGTTCATTCACTACAAAGGCATCATTTCCTCGTGCTACATACTGTTCAGTCGTTCCATACCTTATTTTCAGTGCTCTCATATTTAGTATTTGTCATATGTTCCATTTGTCTTAATAGGTTGTTCTTTATATATAACCATACGTTCACTACATTGGATTCATCTCATCATGTTAGGTATCGTGTAGGCGTTCCATACTTCATTTTCAGTATTACATTTTCCTTAACCATTTCCATTCAGTACAGGTTCTTCATCCCATAACGTTCAGTATTTTGGCGTCTTTGTATGCTTCTCCATATTCAGCGCCTTGTCCTTACTTCTCCTCTAGCATAGTGACTTTGTCCTTTTATGTTCATTATCAAGTAGTTCTTTCATTCTCTTAAATGCGATTACCTCCATTGTGTTACGTATTCATTTATTACAGTGACGTCATCCCTTCTCATTTAGTAGCGTCTTTCTCACATGTTTAATGAAGGGAGCTTGATTGTTTTGTCCAGTACAATACCCCTTTTTCATTCCTTTTGTTATATGGTAATTATATGCTAATACACCTTTGTTTCCGCCATTTCTACCCAGTCAAATGAATTCTGTACGTATTTTATTCATTAAGGAACAGAATCATGAGGGGAATATTGTGTCACGTCAAGAAATAAATGGTCACTGGGTACACTCATTTTTTTTAATTGACAACTAATTTAAACTGATTCTGCATTGCGTCGTGACCTGCCGATTTATAGGAAAATTCTGGAACAATGTCGCGTGTATGAGCGAGAGGTGAAGCAATTTCCTGAACATTTTCCAGAAATTTGTAACGAAACTGATGAAAGACGCGACCCTGCCCGAACGAGATTCCTGTAATTGTTTTTGGTTCGTTTTACGAGAATATGAAATTGTTCGAGGGAGCGACTTTGACAAGCAAGACTTCCAGGAATCGGTCGTCATCAGAACTTTCCTATTCCGAAAATGCCACACCACGGACCGCGGCGGAGGAAAGTAATTTGCAGCGAATGAAAATAAAATCCTCGTAATGAAAGCGTTATAACCGATTTTTGGACGTCACGGAAAATGATTTGCTGTTCCTAATAACATTTAATCAGTGGTTTGTGAAATTTACCTTATAATATAAATGTGTTGTAATACTAAAAAGAAAAAAAAATCTCCGAAATAACAGCCTTATAACCGATTTTTGGACGCTACGAAGAATGATTTGTTGTTTCTAATAATACTAAAATAACTTGCGTGAAATATATCTTATGAAATATATATGTCGTGATAGTAAGGCTCATATTCCCAAGCATTTCGGGGCTTACACCCACCCACAGTTAATAAGGGTGTGGTTGGAGTTGCAGGTATTGCCACGGGTAGTTTTATGAACCTTGTGATAGTCTAACACGGCCCCTCCACCATGAATGCGAAAAACACTCTTGCATGAGAACCCGACTGATATCCTCTTTGATCTTTGGGAATATTTGTTATGAGAAGTGAAATTTTCTGAGCATATGGGCCTGGGACTCTGAATTCATGTTGTTGTATTAAGGGCACTTTATATGATATTGGGCACTTTATTTTTTGAGTGTTATGGAGTACAGAGGGCAGTGGCGTGGGAATGTTTACGGCAGAAGGTGATGTCTTTCAATATCATATAATTTAACGAGAGGATTAAGCGAGAGAAATGATGTCGAGCAATTTTATGGAGTGAGAGGCTATTGAGTTCAATGGAGATAGATGAATGCCACGAGAGAGAGAGAGAGAGAGAGAGAGAGAGAGAGAGAGAGAGAGAGAGAGAGAGAGAGAGAGAGGAAAAAAGAAAAAGAAAAAGACAGACATACAGACAGACAGACAGACAGACAGACATAAAGAAAGAGAAAGACAGACTGAGGCAGAAAGTAGAAATAGAATCAGAGAGAGAGAGAGAGAGAGGAAAAAAAGACAAAGAAAATGACAGACAGACAGACAGACAGACAGACAGGCAGACATAACGAAAGAAAGAAAATGAGAAAGAAAGAAAAATAAAGAAAAAATATCAGAGAAAGAAAGACAATGACAGGCAGAAAGTGATGATAGAATCAGAGAGAGAGAGAGAGAGAGGACACGCACCATTAATTAGCTTTAACGAGACCAATTTAGAGGCTGAGTCGATCATAGGTTTCTCATCCCACACACAATTTTCCTTCCATAATGATAGGGACGCGAGGCTTGAGTGTGTGTAATTGATCCCTTATTCCTCTATACAGACTCCCTTCCAATATCTTTCTATCTATCTGTCTATCTATGTATATGTCTCGCTTTCGCTCCCTCTCAGGTCGTGGGCGGCGATGGGAATAAAATATGACTCACCGCTCAGCTTAAGTCGATCACTCGCTCTTGTCAATCATGCCGCCCGCCTTCCCCCTCCGATTTATAAGCATCATCACTAATCGGCGGACGAGCGCGGCCCCGGGTGGATTGTACGGTAAAGGAGGCGCGTATCTTTGGTCCGCGAGCCGTTTGTGCCGAGTTATTGAGCGCGGCGCTGGGGGAATAAGGTAGAGAGAGAGAGGAGCTGATACGAAGACGAAGGAATGTGAGGTGAAATGTGGGAGTTAACGTGGACGGATGCTGACGAAGATGTGAGGGGATGTGAAGGTGAAATGTGGGTGTTACTGGGATATGGATGCTGGAGTTAGGTGAGGGGACGACGATGCTGCAGGGATGAGGCAGACAGGGAGAGAGAAGGGAGGAAGATCTTGAAGGAGGGAGCGTAGGAGTGTTGACATGGAGATGGGACCAAGTGCGCGAATTAGGATGTGCTACAGAATTGAGATAGAAAAAGAGGCTACAGTGAATGTTTCAAACGGTGACTGGGAAATGTGAATGTGAAATGTTAGCGTAGTACGAAAGATAGATGCTGAAGCTCAGTGAGAGAGAGCGCAGTATAGGGATAGGGCAGAAATAGATGGTGCGCAAAGGACTGATGTGGAAAAGGGGAGAAGTGGAAACGAAATGTGAGTGATTCAGGTAAATTGATGCAAGAGATGACTGCACAGCTCGTAGAGAGATGAGATATGGCTAAAAGAAGGATGCGTCGCAAGGATGAAACAGAAAGAGGGAGTTGCATTGAGGTGAAATAGTGACAGAACGATGTAAATGTGAGATATAAGTTACACGGAGGATGATGCAAAGGGGGGTTTATGGAGAAGGAAACTGCAAGGCTGAGGCAGAAAAAAAATATAAGGACGAGAGGTAGGTATATAAGGTACAAGGGATAAGGTAGAAAGAAGAGGAGCTCCTTTGATGCAGGCTATGAAGAGAGAGTTATGTGGAGGTGAGATTGAGCTACTAGGGCACTGACGCATAGGACATTGACTCAAAAGAAACTCGGGCAAGCAAAGAAATATGTAAATAGTGTTGAAGGAAAATGAATTGCAAGCGGGGAATATGCAAATTCGTAAAGGAAATCAGACTGGAAAATTGTCAGGAAAATATGGATGATAAAAACGAATATGCATAGCAAGGAAAGGCAGCATGTTGTACGTATCTAATAACATGGGCCAGCCGCGCCTTGACGATGACCAAAGAAAAAAAATACATTAATCTGGATGAGGAGAGGAACAAATACGAATTAAATGAAGCCTTTTTCCACATTTTTTTCTTACTGAGGATATTAAATTTTACTGAAACGTTTTTTTTCTTTCTTTTGCGTATTGTCGATATTCAGAAGCTAATTAACCTGCCTCAGGGAATTAAATGATATGTGTGTGTGTGTGTGCGTATGCGTGTGTGTGTGTGTGTACGTATCTGGCCGTGTGCTTACCTTCGAATACCAGAACAGAACCTCACAGCCTCTAAGATAAGTAAAAAGTCCCCCCTCCCCGTTTACCTCCTCCCCCCCCCCTCCCTCCCTTGAGATCCAGGTGAGCGAGTCGGGCGTGCAGGTAAATATTCCTCGCCCGGTAAAGTTTTCGCAAATTTCCCGTGAAACTTTGGTCGTCTTTGGGGCGTGAACTCTTCTCATGTCGGAGTGAAAGAGGTGCAACAGGCGTGAACAGCACTCCGCTATTCCGCCCGTCACTAAAAGCTCCGGCGCGCGCTCCCCGACGAGGCCATTTGCTTCCTGTATCAAAATTTTCTGCCGGTTCGCCGGAAAATAATCGTCCCTTTTCCGTTTTTTTCCCGTGCGTCGTATCTCCGTGCGTCCGTTCGTTCGTTTGCAGTTGTGTTTACCGTAATATTTTTCATGATGGATGTGCGAGAGAGAGAGAAAAACCATTCCAAATATACGAGTCTGATATGAAAACACGAGGTAATCTTTATTGGTTCGTGCACAGGAAAAAAAAAAAACTCCGCCCGTCCGTCCACTTTTCAAAAATGTTCTGCAGTATGAGAAAAAAATGGGAACTTTACGAATTTCCGAACGTGACTGATTAACACTTGGGAATTCATAGACATCCACGCACAGCAACAAGAAAATATGTCCCCTCCCGCTTTAACTAGTATTCGTAATAGTATGGGTATTAGTGTATTCACGCATAGTAACAAGAAAATATACGCTGTCTCGGTTTTATTAGTATTAGTATTACTATTACTATTTGCATTATTGTTTTAAGAGATGAAACAGGTAGAAAGGGAGGAGTGAGGACTCTATAAGCTGCTTGTTAAGAAGCCCCCAAATACTTGAGGCGCCGAAGAAAGAGAATATGAAAATGCAAGTAACGAGAGAAGGAGAAAGAGGACGAGATAATGAAGAAGATTACAGAAAGGAAGGTATACAGAGGGGTAGTGTAATAAACATCATAAAATACACAACAACAAAAAAAAAAAACATTTGCTTTTCAAAGATTATTTTGCTGACTGATAAAAAAAAATCTTCACATAACTAATTTACGACTTTATTTAACCCCCCTTCAAAAAAAATAGCATACACTCTGGCAATAAGAAAAACAATATCTTCAAGCCATCCACTTTTCAAATATTTCCTCTAGGTTGTCATAAAAAAAAACATTTATTCACGGAGACATAGGAATATGGACGTACGTACACTCCCACCGCCTACGAAGTTCCCCCCAAAATCTGCTTACGTACACGGAGAGAAAGACAGAAAGAAAACAGGACATAACACATTTACAACCTAGAAAACACGAATTTCCTTCCAAGCGTGCATATGAGAAAAGAACACACTAACCTGCTCGCCCGCCCCACGCCCGCCCACCCCACGCCCGACCGCCCATCCGCTCTTCAAAAATTTCTTGCCGGCGCCGAGAAATAAGATGGAAAACCCCCTGTCAGGCACTCTCAACACAGAGGCAAATTGTAACCCAGATATAAAGGGAGCGCGCGGAATAATAATGAAAAGCAGGCGGCACGCGGAGAAAAATGCCGCTCCGGTAGTTTTCAACGTGGCTGAAAATTATGCTCAGCGACGAGACGAAGACGAAATATCGCCCTAATATTACGAGGGGGAAGCAACAACACGTGAAGAGGGGGATGCAGGGGAGGGAGGGAGGAAGGGAGGGAGGAAGATTTGGAAAGGCGGGCTGGGTAGAGACACGCAGGATGAGACAGACGTTGAAGAGACATAACGATAATAAGACTGTAAGAAGAAGGTGAGAGAGAGAGAGAGAGAAGGATGAAAAGACAATGAACAATAATATAAAAGCGAAGAAAAATGCAATATACATACGAAACAGAAGGTGTGAAAGGAGTCTGCCTAGCAACAATAACAATAGCAAAAATAGCAACGATACATAGATTGAAAATAAATACAATAACAGTAACAGCGGAACCGACATTAACGACACGAAGGCTGCGAAGAAGGAAAAAAGTAATACTAAGAATTTTGCGTGCACCTACCAAACACACACACACACACACACACACACACACACACACACACACACACACATGAAGCTGAAACTGCCTGTATGCCTCCCTCTCATTCCCTGTCTATCGCTGCCTCCCTCCCTTTCTCTCTGTTTGTCTGTTTATCTGTCTGTCTGTCTATATGTCTGTCTGTCTTTCCCCCGCGAGACGCTCGCAACCCCACCACACATTGAGACACGATGCAACATTAGGACCCCCGCCTTCCTTATGCCTCCCCACCCCCCTCCCCCCGGAACACGCTCACCCAGGGGCTAAGAGTGTGCTAACCCTTATGACATGGTAAGGGCGTCCACCCCATTGGCAAGGCACGGGAGAAGCGCCTTTACGTGTGTCCAGAGGTAGGGGTGCGCCCCCCCCCTCCCCCCGTTGCGATTATGTCCGCGCGGGGGGGAAGGAAGGCTTGCAGATGACGCCTTTATGGTTCTTGAGAAGATGTGTGTGTGTGTGTGTGTGTGTGTGTGTGTGTGTGTGTGTGTGTGTGTGTGTGTGTGTGTGTGTGTTCGTCACCTTTTTTTATGTAGCTCTACGAAAACCTCATCTACATTATTTTCTATATATCTGAAGCCTTCGTATCGTTAGTGTCGGTTCTGTGTTGCTGTTATTTTTTTTTACAATTTATGGTGTATCGTTGCTATTTCTGTTGTTTGCTGTTGCTAGGCAGACTATTATTTTATTTCATGTTCATTATATCCCTTGCATTTCTCTTCGTTCTTAATGTTCTTTTTCATCTTCATTTCAGTCATCTCTCTCGCACCTTCTTACAGTCTCATGATTATTACTTCTCTTCAACATCTGTGTGTGTGTGTGTGTGTGTGTGTGTGTGTGTGTGTGTGTGTGTGTGTGTGTGTGTGTGTGTTTAAGACAGATATGAACAAGAAACCAGAATGAAAAGAAAACATGACAAGAGGAAAAGTGTCACCGAAAACATGAATGAACGAGCATGATGAAGAGAGAGATTTAAAGTGACGAGAACTGCTTTGCTATGATAGGGCCGCATCGGGACCTTCGCTGCCTATTCATACGCAGATCGCTGTGACGAGGGAGGAAACGAAGCAGTGTTTATTCAGACTTAAGCAGGAGGGGAACACGAGCAGATCCACCCATTCACCCTTTCTCCCCTCTTCCCTCTTCAGTTCCCGCCGCTCCAAAAAGAGGTCGATAAAAGAGAGAAGGAAAAGCTGGTGTTATATGGGAATCAACTCACAGCAAAAAGAAAAAAAAGAGTATTGAAAAAAAGGAATGTATTGTAGGTAAACTGTATTGGATGGGAAAAATATATATGATGCGTTTTTATATACACATAGAAATTGCATATTCTTGTCAGTGCATGAAAATAATTGCTGGAGAGCATATGAGGGTGAGAGTATTGTTGAATTTACTAAATGGAATATACATACGATTCTTCAGTTTTGGAATGTGATGCAGCAATGATCCTTCGAGAGCAACATTACACGAAGGACTTCACTGAGAACGTTGTAAGGGGAGGAGAAACAGGTGGATAAGGAGAAGAAGAAGAAGAAGAAGAAGAAGAAGAAGAAGAAGAAGAAGAAGAAGAAGAACAAGATGAAGAAGATGAAGAAGATGAAGAGGAAGAAGAGACAAGAAGAAGAAGAAGAGACAAGAAGAAGAAGAGACAAGAAGAAGAAGAAGAAGAAGAAGAAGAAGAAGAAGAGAGACAAAAAGAAAGACAAGAAGAAAGAGAGAGAAGAAGAGAGAGAGAAGAATAGAGAGAGAAGAAGAGAGAGAGAGAGAGAGAGAGAGAGAGAGGAGAGAGAGAGAGAGGAGAGAGAGAGAGAGGAGAGAGAGAGAGAGAGAGAGAGAGAGAGAGAGAGAGAGAGAGAGAGAGAGAGAGAGAGAGAGAGAGAGAGAGAGAGAGAGAGAGAGAGAGAGAGAGAGAGAGAAGAGAGAGAGAGGAGAGAGAGAGAGAGAGAGAGAGAGAGAGAGAGAGAGAGAGAGAGAGAGAGAGAGAGAGAGAGAGAGAGAGAGAGAGAGAGAGAGAGAGAGAGAGAGAGAGAGAAGCGGAGCACGAAATGAGACGAGAGATTAAAGGCATCAGAATTTGTGTCGCTGTGGCGGAAATGGCTTGCAGGCGAGTAACCCACCAGGACACGCCGCCGCCGCCGTCGTCACCGCTGCCGCCGCCGCCGCCGCCGCCGCTGCCGCCGCCGTCTCCCGCTAGCTGCAAGAATAGGTGGACTTCCCGTGACGCCCAAAAGAGGACTTCCTGCAGCGAACGTCGAAAAGAAACGTCGCGGGGAACTTATTCGAATCTTAAAGGGAGTTTGGGATCTCTCTAAAAACGCTAAATTATATATATATATATATATATATATATATATATATATATATATATATATATATATATATATATATATATATATATATATATATATATATATATATATATATATATATATATAAAGGAAAAGAGTTAGGGAAAAAAAGGGGGGGAAAACTGGAGATGTTTCAAACTCTAAATAATAAGAAAAATGAAAAAAGAGGAATTAAAAGCTGAGGCGAGTATTTTCCTTTCACACACACACACACACACACACACACACACACACACACACACACACACACACACACACACACACACACACACACCAAAAATCTATATAAAATCACAATCAAAAGAAAACGTTAATAATATAGGAATCCTGGGCGAGCCGAGAACCTGCAATGTGAGACGGAGAAATGAACTTCCCTTCAGGAGAAAAGAAGAGGAGGAGAGGAGCCTGGTCGCCCTCTCCCTCGCTCCACTGTGGGACTCTATAGCAACGGCTCGGTGGGTGTATAATCTGCTTACAGGTGGCGAGATAGAAAAGGTAGGCGTTTCTAAAGGGCATGCACGTGCGCCGCTCTCTATATACAAGGGAATAAATATAAAGAAAACTTCCAAAAATGCAGTGTGGAAGGGTGGAAGGAAACAAGGAAGGAAGGAAGGAAGGAGCGAGAGAAGGAAAGAAGGAAAGAAGGAGCGAGGGAAGGAAGGAAGGAAGGAGCGCTTACTCTCGAAAATCCTTGAAAGTGGTTAGGCACTGTAAACAGCCGTGAGCGTTGAGTGAAATTCTGAGCTGCGGTAAATTTAGTGTGTCCAGGGAGAAGGTGCTCGATCCCCTTCCACGACTGAAATGAGAACGACCTCTCAAGCATTACCACAACTACGAGCCCAAGAAACACCCCCCTAACCCCCCCACCCCCACCCCCACCCCACTCCACACACACACACATACTGAAGTGATTTTGATGTGCCTAGAGAGAAGATGCTCGACCCCCTGCCACGAGGAAGACGAGAACGACCTTAACGATGACCTCAACTTACCTAAGAAACACTCCCTCACACACACACACACACACACACACACAGACACACATACTCACATTCATAGACAACCTACCTCAACATATAATTAGTTGAGCATGGCTATAGTAACCTTTCCCCCTTTTTTTATGTTTTGTATGTAAGGCTCTTTGTGTTTATTCAGTCTGCGAGAGGGCTGAAGGGCGGCTGATTGGTTAAAACAGGCTCTCTTTGGAAAGGAGGGACGGGAGTGGTGGTCAGTAGGGTGCTCAAGAGTGAATGGGGGAAAAGGAAGAAGTGGCTGTCTTTTGGGATGAACTTAATCCTTTTTTTTACCTAATGTTTGTTGTTGTTGTTGTTGTGAATATTGCTGTTCTATTTGTTGTTGGTCTTCTTTATATGTTCCATCCTATTATCCCACAGAAAAAAAAGGAGAGGAGAGGAAAGGAAAAGGGAAAAAGAAGTGAAGACGAAATGAATGAAGGGGAAAGCAAACGGAATGGAAGGACAGGAAAGAAGAGGAAAGGAAAAAATGGAAAGGCGAAGAAGGGAAAGAAACGAGATGAAAAGAAAGGAAAGGAAAGGAAAGGAAAGGAAGCGAAGAGCAGTGAAGGGAAGGAAAGAGAAGGGAAAGGAAGGGAAGGGATGGAAAGGAAAGAAAAGAAAAGGAAAGGAAAGAAAGCGAAGAAAAGTGAAGGGAAGGAAGGAGCAGGGAAAGGGAGGGAAGGGAAGGAAAGAAAAGGAAAGAAAAGGAAAGGAAAGAGAATGAAAGGAAAGCAATGGGCCTGGAACAACAAGAAAGAAGACGAGAGAGAAGAAAATGAAAGGAAGGGAAGAAAACAGGTGTGTGTGAAGGGAAGGAAAGAGAAGGGAAAGGAAGGGATGGAAAGAAAAGGAAAGGAAAGGAAAGAGAATGAAGGGAAAGCAATGGGCCTGGAACAACAAGAAAGAAGACGAGAGAGAAGAAAATGAAAGGAAGGGAAGAAAACTGGTGTGTGCGTAAGTAGGTAGACACTGAAGAGGAGCGTGGCCCAAAGTGGGTAATTGCTGTCCAATGACCGGCATTCCAGTGTCGCTGATTGGTTAATGGGCAGGGAACGGCTTTTTACCTCGCCCCGACACGCAAATTGGCCCTGTAGTTTGTCTGCCTGTCCGTCTTCTGCTTCTTTAACACACACACACACACACACACACACACACACACACACACACACACACACACATAGATAGATGAATAGATAAGCATGGAGAGAGAAAGATAGATAGAAAGGGCTCAAGAGGTGGAAATAGATAAACATAGATATAGAGAGAGACACAGAGAGACAGAGACAGAGACAGAGACAGACAGACAGACAGACAGACAGACAGACAGACAGACAGACAGACAGAGAGAGAGAGAGAGAATGGGCGAAGAAGGGTGAGGTAATGACGTAATGGAGTAATGGGCCCCGTGTTAACTTCCCTACCCCCTTACCCCCTATCCCTCCCCTTCTTTAATGAGTGCCTCTCCGTTATACTGTAATTACCCCGAGAGGCGGACACTCAGCAGGACTCAGCCCCCTAATGCCTCTTGAATGGACTCGCGGACTCACTAACCCCCTTTTGCCTACTACCTGGACCCCCCCCCCCCCCCCGTCACCCCTCCTTTCATTTCGTAACCTAACTCCCCCGCTCTAATCCCTATACCTTTCCTATATGTTTTTTTTTTCCTTTATTAACTTCAATCGCCTCAAGTTTCCGTTTCTTCTCTTTCTCCATTTCGCCTCACCCCGCACGCTCTATGGATTCCCTTTCATTCACTTTCTCGCCTGTCAATGTTTCCCTTTTGTCTTTTTTTTTTTTATTCCTCCCCTTTCCCCTCTCCTGTCACTCTCCCTCTCATCCTGTACGTACTTCCCATATTCATCTTATATTCCACTTCTTTCTCTCTTCATTCGCATTTTCTCCTCTTCCCTTCTCTTCCTCCGTCAGTCCCTTAAACTCCATGTCTATCTTTTTTTTATAATTTAGTTACATTTCATTGCTATATTTCCACTCGCTTCCTTCATTTTCTCATCATTCTTTTCCTTTCAGTTCATTCATTCCCTTTCTCCCGTTACTTTTTTTTCCTTCCTACTCCTACTCCCCTCATTATCTTCACTTTCCTCTTTTCTCCCATTCCCTTAACTCCCCTTTCCATATTATCTCACCCTTTCTTCTTATCATTATCATTCATTATTATTCCTTCTCCTATCCTTATTTATCTGTTCAAGCTCCTCTACCCACCCTTTCATACCATCTCAATTATTCTCATTCTTCTTTTTACCTTCCTTTGTGTTCTGAATCTTGTTTTTTTATGCTTATTTATGTTCTTTTTTTTCATACTATTCAGTCCCTCATATTTGTTCAACTTCCTCCATTCCTTTCCCCTCCTCCATCCCCTTTACGAGTGTCATTTCTCGTCTTTCCTCACGTTACGCTCATTCATTCGTGACCGGGATACTTACTTTTATTCGTATATATATATATATATATATATATATATATATATATATATATATATATATATATATATAGATAGATAGATAGATAGATAGATAGATAGATAGATAGATAGATAGATAGATAGATAGATAGATAGTTATGTTCTTTTTCATCCTAGTATCCAATCCCTCATATGTGCCTGACCTCATCCCTTCCCTTCCTTTCCTTCATCCCCTTTACCTCTGTCACTTTTCGTCTTTCCTCACGTTACGCTCGTTCATTCCCGACCGGCGTACTTACTCGGCTGTTATCTTGATTGTGGGTTTCGTGTTTGCGTTCGTGTTGGCTCGCCCGACTGAGATTCCGGGCGAGGTCTCCAGCGCTCTTTCCTCGCGTGTTTTACTGCCCGCCCAGACTTCTTTGGTACGCTCTTGAATGCCTGTGTGTCGTGACTCCTACCCGTGGCCCATTAACATAACTACAGGACCCGAAACACACACACAAATATACGTTTTTTCTTTGATTGCGTCTTTGAGTACGTCCTACTTTTTTTGTGTGTGAAGGTATGCAAGTGTGTGAGTGCGTATGTGAATCTGTGTGTTTGTATGATTATTTATATGTATGTATTAATGTATGTATGTATGAATGTTTGTGTGGATGTATCTGGTATCTTTTCATTTTTTTTTTTTTTTACATTTCATAAGGTACTGGCATTCGGTTTTTGGCATAAGTCATCCGCCATTTGAATTTCTTGATCGCATTCACCGTTATTTTATAGTGAAAGGAATGAAGGAATTAATCGAACTTTCCGTGTGGTCGTTTGTACAAGTGCCTTTAACTGTTATGCAGGTCTATGAAGGGTCTGACTGATAGATGAATTCACTGTGCAGGCAACGTCAATATGTAATGCCAGTTGACTATCTCTTGCTTTTTCTTCAATGTTTTCTCCTCCTCCTCCTCCTCCTCCTCGCAGCCTCAAGTGTTGACGCAGATATTCTCGGCTCGAAGGTTGGCGGCCTGAATGTAATTTTCTCACAGGAGGGAGCTTGGAGCGGGCGAGGAAGGGAGAGAGGAAAGGATAAGGAAGAGCGGGGTGGAGAGGAGACCCGAGAGGCGAAGAGAGGATGATAGGAGATGGAAGAGGAAGGAAGAAAAAGGGGAGAGAGAGATAACCCTTGATTCTGTGTATCATCCTCTGCTTCGATCTTTTTTTTTATATATTTTACCCTTCCTCTTTATTCACCTATACTGTATTTTCTATTTCGTTTATCATACTGCTTTTCTTTTACTTATATAGTTTCTTCCCTTTTTGTATTTCTTCCTTTCACTCTTTTTCGTGTGCGTATGTGTGAGTTTGTATTTGTCAATCTTATTTTTATGTATTTAATTATATATATTTTTTTCAGTGTTCAATCCCTCTTATGTGTCTAACTTCCTCAATTCCTTTCTTCTCTTCCATCCCCTTTACCTCTGTCATTTCTCGCCTTTCTCGCCACACATCTCAGTAAAAGAAAGAAAAAAGGTAGAAATGAGAAGAAAAACATGAATAGAGGAATAGAGAAGGATTTAAGGATAAGAGACCACTGAAGGAGGGAATTCAGAAATAAAGATTGAAAGAGAAAGAGAAACCGTAAGAGTAGGATAAAGAGAGTGAAACGAAGGAGGAAGAGGAGGAGGAGAAGGAACAGAGTGGGTGAGAGAGACATGCAGAGGGCGTGATAAAAGGAGAGAGAGAAAGTGAGGGAAAGGGGGGGAGGGAGGGGAGCCATTAAGAGGAAATAATAGAGGGAGTGGGGAGGAGAGTAAGCAATAATGCAGGGGAGGCAAGCACGTAGTGGAGGTAATTACGATAAATGGGAGGAAGGCAGGCGGGTTTGGGGAGGGAAGGCAGGGAGAGGTGGAAGACTGGAAGGAAGAGGTGGAATTGAGAGAGAGGGAGTGAAATTGAAAAGGGAGGAAGGAATAAGTGCGTGAAAGTGGAAGAGGAGGGAGGAAAGAGGTGGGCGAAGGTGAGAGAGGAGGAAGGAAAGAATTTGTGTATGTGGAAGAGGTAGGAAACCGATTGGATGTGAAGGTGGAAGAGGAAGGAAGGAGATAAAATGTCAAGGTGGAGGAGAAAGGAAGAAGATAAGGTGTGAAGGTTGAAAAGGAGAGGAAGAGGATGTGTGAATGTGGAAGAAAGTGAAAATGGGAGAGTGTGAAAGTGGAAGATGAGAAACGAAAAGGGTGTGTGAGAAATGGATGAAAAAGGAGGAAGCGAGTAGATGAATATTGATGGAAAAGAAAAGAAAAAAAAGAGTAGATGAGGAGAGAAGAGGAGAGAAAGATTGAATGGGTGGATTTGTATGACTATGATTAAGGGAATGGATGACGATTGACGATCTCACAGGAATGGCCTAAGAAGAGAGGTTGCAATATATATGAAAGAAGATAAAAAAGCAGAAAATAAACAACGAACATTATAAAACTCACACCAAAGATATAGAGACAGAAACAGAGAAAGAGAAATAGAGTGTTCCAGTTTACAGTAAAGATAAGATTCAAATATATGCCTTACTTCACACGAGCAGTATTTCCCAACGGCTTGCAGGGGGAAAGGAACTGCAGACGCTTGGATAACGTATTTCAACCGCCCGCTGACTATGAGAGTGTTAGGACATATTAATCTTGTGAAGTATTTTAGTCTGTTCCTCTTTTTCTGTTTGTTTGCAAAATGACTTCAGTAGTGAGAGAGAGGTAGCGGGAGAGGGAGAGAGGGAGAGAGGGAGAGAGGAAGAGAGGAAGAGAGGAAGAGAGGAAGAGAGGAAGAGAGAGGAAGAGAGGAAGAGAGAGGAAGAGAGGGAGAGAGGGAGAGAGGGAGAGAGAGGAAGAGGAAGAGAGAGGAAGAGAGGGAGAGAGAGGAAGAGAGGGAGAGAGAGGAAGAGAGGGAGAGAGAGGAAGAGAGGGAGAGAGAGGAAGAGAGGGAGAGAGAGGAAGAGAGGGAGAGAGAGGGAGAGAGAGAGAGAGAGAGAGAGAGAGAGAGAGAGAGAGAGAGAGAGAGAGAGAGAGAGAGAGAGAGAGGAGGAGGAGGAGGAGGGGGAGGGGGGGAATAATGACAGGGGGGCCATTAATGTCCCTGAGAACAACTTACTCCCTAGCCAAACTGTCTTGTTCCCGCACCTAAACCTCTTCTAACTCCCCCCCATCCCTCCTTTTCCTTACCTCCATCGCCGGCCCCTCATTTCTCTCTCTCTCTGTTTCCTCTCTTCTCCTCCTCTCCTCTGCCTATCATCACATTTCTCCTATTTCGCATCCTTTTCTGTTTCCTTCTTTCCAATTTTATCCTCCTTCATTTCTTCATTCTTTGTCTCTCTATCTCAATCTATCTATTTTTTTGTTTGTGAGCTTATGTTTTATTATTTTCTCCTATCTTCTTTTCTATTATTCGACTTTTCCTCCCATCATCATTTCATAGGCTTACTTCAGCCATTCCAATTCCCTCTCCTTCTTTCTTGTTTGTCCTTTCCTTTCCGTTCCCTTCTTTTTATTCTCGTAGTTTTCTTCCTTCATCCACAACATTACCCTCTCACAGTTTCCTCTCCTGTTTTTTTTTTCTTCTCCTCTGTTTCTCTCTCCATCCATCACCACTCAACGTTATTTCTCCTTCTTCACTTCTCATTTTCTCCACTCTTTTTCCCTTCATCATCATCTACCTTCTTCCATCCATGTCGGTGTGTGTGTGTGTGTGTGTGTGTGTGTGTGTGTGTGTGTGTGTGTGTGTGTGTGTGTTTGGCAGTCATAAAGCAGTCAAGATAAAAACAAATATTCGTGTTTTTCTTGTCATGTTTTAATTACGCGAGTCGGGAAAGACGGAATAACGCATAATTACCTTGGTTAAATTTAATTTGCAGGTTTAAATATACATGCAAAAACCAGGCAGGTATTTTTCGTAGCGAAGAAGTTATAATTTCGCGGCTGCTATTTATACTACTACTACTACTACTACTACTACTACTACTACCACCACCACCACCACCACCACACCTACAACTACATATGTTTGTGTGTGTGTGTGTGTGTGTGTGTGTGTGTGTGTGTGTGTGTGTGTTAGTGTGTTAGTGTGTTAGTGTGTGTGTGTTTGTGTGTTTGTGTGTTTCCGTGTGTTTCCGTGTGTTTCCTTGTGTTTGCGTGTGATTGCGTGTATGTTTGCGTGTATGTTTGCGTGTGTTTGTGTGTGTGTGTGAGAGAGAGAGAGAGAGAGAGAGAGAGAGAGAGAGAGAGAGAGAGAGAGAGAGAGAGAGAGAGAGAGAGAGAGAGAGAGAGAGAGAGAGAGAGAGATGGGGGGGGGGGCGGATTCGTGCGCGCGGCTTTGCGGGACTGTCGCGAGTGGGAGGGCATAGCAGCGGATGAGGAGGGCGCCGCTGCCTGCCTTCCTCTGCGTTGTCTTCAGGGGGCGACGCTTGGTGTGCTATAAATATTCATTGTTCATTGAAAGTTCTGAGACGTGGCATTCTGCTCCCATCAAATATTACTTCAGTAAATCTTCAGAATTATGATTATCCATTGGTAATCATGAGGAGCATAATATTGTTATCACTAATTTTTACTACAGTAACCTCATCACTACTGTCGTGTAAATGTTTGAAAACTACCTTTTAATATTTGTAACTTTTCTTTTGGTAGGTTTTATCACCAATTCCAAATTATCGCGTCAGTAGTCATCTTCGCCATTATATATTTTTTCCAGCGATGCAAAATCCCATGAATATATTGAAATTCACATTAGCATTTTCTGTTCGGGAGAAAGAATCGTTGTAAAGCGTCAAGTACAATATTCACACGCTCGTAATGGGGCGGCGGTGAGGCAGCAGAGCATTAACAAGGTGCATTTGGTCCTCATTAACGTAGAGACCACTGGCTTTTCCGCTCTAAGTGCAGTAATGGGTTAATGGCTTTATTACTTAATCATAATCACATAATCACTCACGTAATTTTAATTCTTCAACAGGTAAGGTGCTGCTGCGTGTGTCTGGGAGGCGGGGCGGACAGGTGAGTGTGAGGGGTTGGGTGGCGGGCTGAGGTGTGATGGGGGCAAGGTCTGAGTGTGTCCCCTTACGCCAAGCTTCACCCCAACACCACCACTCGCGGTAAGCTGCTCTATATGATGTGTTGGTGTCCAAATTGAGTTCATTTATACTATGCTCTTTTTCATTATATATTGATGCCAGAGTTTTTTTTTATCTAGCTCATATTATGGACAAAGGAAACTGCTAAGAGACTCCCAAACCCTAAATAGACAAAGCAAGATGAAGTTTGTTTTGGATTTCCCTTTTTCTTGGTCATTTGTTTGTGTTGATAACAGGTCACCAAATCCTAGAAACGACAAAGTAATATGAAGTTCAGTTTTGATTTCCCTTTACTTGGTCATTTGTTTGTGTTGATGGCAGGTCACCAAAGTAATATGAAGGTCAGTTTTGATTTCCCTTTTTCTTGGTCATTTGTTTGTGTTGATAACCGGTCACCGACTCATAGAACGGTAATATGAAGTTCTGGTTTTGATTTTCCATCTATTGGTCAATTGTGTTTCTGTTGCCTTGTGTTTCCATTGTGTATTGACCGGTAGTTATATTCACTGGTTGTTTTCCCATACACGAACATTGTATACATTTCCTTTCGTTCTTCGGCCTAAATGAAAACTGTGAAAAGTGAATATTGAGGGAAATTTTATTCAAACTTCGTTATTTCCGAATACGTGACATTTTCAAAGCCACTGTCGACACACCGAAGTATTGGAATGTTTCCCCGCGTCGTCGTGGCAACACCCGCCCACAGCCACGCTCCGGGAGGCGGCGTCTGGAAAAGTGACATCCGGGACGCAGAGAGGGACGGGAGCGGCGATGAGGAAGGGAGGCCAGATCACGTACACATTGGCAGTTTCTTCCTTTCTATCCATTTAATCACTAGGTCCTCTACATATTATTTTGCCCAAAGACCTGCTAAAAACTCCTATGCACTGACAATTTCTTACTTCCTTACTAGTTTTTTTAGATATATTATATTGTCTACACACTCGCTAAAACCTTCTATCAACTACCTATTTCTTCCTTCTTGGCCTGTCATTCATTAGTTCCTCTATATTATATTTTGCCCAAACACCCGCTAAAACCTTCTACCCATTGACAGTCGCTTACTTCTTAGCCCATTATTCACTCGTTCCTCTATATATTTTGTCAAGATACCTGTCAACACCTGCTACTTGTACCCCTTATTTGTCCTACCCTTAATAGTACTGCCTTCTTCCAGTGCTATCCACAACACAATCCATCAGTCTTTTTTATGTTCTACCATCCACCCGCCACCCACCCGCCAGCCACCCGACAGCCAGCCACCACTTCCAACTTTTCTATACTCCATAATTCCCACCACCATAAAGTCCTTCCTGAATTCCCTAGTCCACCGTCCACAAGTCCCTTTATTCCTTAGTCTGTACACTCATACCCTTCGTTTTTACTTGTTTTTGTGAGTCACTGCCCACACGTTTTTCATGGTCTTAGGGCCGTCAGTCCACTGCCTCTTCTGTATTTCCTATTCCATCTCTCACAAGCCACTTCTTATATTCTACGAGCTCTTTACACGTTCTAATGACAACCAATCAACTGCCTCTTTTGTATCTCCTTTTCCATCACCCACTACCCATTTTCTTTTGTTACCATGTCCACTTCCGTCAGGCTCTCTTCGTATCTATGTCCTCCTCCCTCTTTTTTTAGCATCAGAATTCAATGTATCAAAACACCTCCATTTCGCAGTCTCAGAACATGCCAACCCCAACTTGTTTTTATGGGAAAATGAACGTAAACCATCAGCTTCCCCCCTTCACCCCCAAGCTCACATCTCCCTGTCCCACCTCCCCGTTCCCTGACCACCTCCTTTCCCCTTCTCCTATCTCCCTCTCTTGACAAATGCAATAATACCCGTTACTTAATTGCCGGCACGTAAATGTAATTATAGATTAGCCATGAGACACCCACGCTCCCGACGAGGTAATTTAACTTCAAAGGAGCGACGCAAGGCTCTCGGCAATTACACCAAATTACGGCGAGGCTCCAAGATATTAACTTTATATGCGAAGGATCATAAACCCGCGGAAACACAATACTTTGCAATTCAATTAAACTTCACAAATACGCCGGGAAGCTCAGCCGTTTGTTTGGTCTCTGGTATTACGGTCCTGTCGCCCACACACATACACCCGCACGGGCGCTCACAGACACACACACACACACACACACACACACACACACACACGCGCGCACACGCCTCCACACACAAAAACGACGCAACTTCCTGTGAGAAAAAAACGTGGAAATATATATCAAGAGATTTCATGAGGTCACATTAAATTATAGAAATGTGTAATTGATGTAGAATAAAAAGATGTGAAAAAAAGAAGACACTTAAATTTATATGGCAATGGTAGGCTTCACTTCATAGCTTCAGTACAATTTGAACCAGCTGTGAAAATGTACTGTATTATTTGAGAAATGTATTTGACAACAGAATTTCCACTACAAAATTAGATTGGTTACTACGTTGAAACTTTGGCAATATGCAAAAGTCTGGACGACGAAAATAATGAAAAAAAAAAGGAAGAGAAAGAGAAAAATAACGACCAGGAGAAGGAAATGAAGCAGACGAAAATAACAAGAACAACACCTACAAGGAAAGGGGATGTGTGGAGAGGCTGCCTATCCGTCCTCCGTGCCGAGACACAGCTGCTGGCCTATTTAGGGTCTTGGCCGAGGCCGTCCACAGAAATTTCTAAACCACAGCGAATGTTTATTGTTGAATGACACGATCCCTCGCTAATTAAGCTACGAGCCTGCCGAGGCCTGCAGGATCCTTCCCTCCGCCACCACCACCACCACTACCTCCACCACCACCACTACCTCCACCACCACCACAACCACCACCACCACCACCACTACCTCCACCACCACCACTATCTCCACCACCACCACTATCTCCATCCCCACCACTACCTCCACCACCACCACCACTACCTCCACCACCACCACTACCTCCACCACCACCACAACCACCACCACCGCCACAACCACCACCACCACCACCACCACTACTTCTACCACCTCCACAACCACCACCACCACCACCACCACCACAGCCTTCGCCACCACCACCACCTCCACCAACACTACCATCGCCACCACCACATCTTTCACCTTGTGGCTCACAAGGAAGGCTTATAGAAATTCAGAGTTATATTTAGTCTACGCGGTGCCGAGCTAAAAATGAACTCCAAGGCCTGAAAACACGAAGAAACAGTTGAGTTGTGGGAAATGTATCACCTAATAAAATTTGATAATATTATTGCGTAGACTTTCTATCTGCATTAGATTCGTTTAATTCAGATCTCTGTCGTCCTATGCTGGCAGGTGGCGGGTGAAAGTATGGGTTGTTCTGTGGTCTGCGTACAACACCGAAACAGTAACCATCATCAATATTCAATTTTTCAGGTTAATAAATATCTGAAATTGTCCAGTATTGATAGTACGGCTAGATGGAACTTATATGGAAGTGCACATACTCTTGTTATTGGTTTCAAGAAAACGCAAGAACTTTGACCTTTGGTAAGAATGACAAAAGGCGGATTAATCTGTCAATCAGCTGAATGAAAATTACCATGAAAAAAAATCCTGAAGGGAATATAAAATGGTGTTCGAATCTCTTTCCCATACAAATTATAAGCAAACTAAGCTGCCTCCGCGTTGGTTGTGGTGAAATGTAGGAAGCATGGAAGCACCTCGGCCGCAGAACAGGCGTGTGCTGACTAATATCTCACCGCCCAGGGAGTAACAACACCTCCACCAACACACTCGTTGAGCATCGGTGCGGCCTCGGGAGACTATCGCGAGCCCTGTTATTGAACGGTGAATAATCTGGGCGCCAGTAAAAGCCGTGGACTCAACAGTACGAGTATGCCGGGAAGACTAAAGGTGAAGGGACAGGTGGAGGCTCCCCTGCGTGGCGTCTCTCTCCGGGCCCCGACACACGGCGAGGGGCCCCGGAATGGACGCGCACGGAGCCTCACTCCTGGTAGAAAAGACTCTGGTCCGTATTCTCAGACGAATTCGGTTCTTATGAGTATTTTCTACGTCCAAGGTGTAGAAACCTTGTCAAACAACCACTAGGCTCATAAAACTACCCATGGAAACGCTGACGCAGCCTCTACGAAAGTCTTACCAAATGTGTTTGTTTGTGTGTAGGACCTAAATGTTGAGAATATGGGCTGCTGTCTTGACAAGCTTTCGGCTCACACAACAAATATATCCAGTGGCCACAATGGGGATTAGTCCGATTTTCATGAGTGTTTTCACGTTCATGGTGAAGAAGCCTTGTCACACGTTCACTATGCTCATAAAACTACCCAAAGAAAACATTACCTCTTCGAAAGCCTTATCAAATGTGTGTGTGTGCAGTCCTCCGCCTCTACAAGCTACGAAGTATATGTTGGCCAGTTAGTGTAAGCTCTCCAAGTAGTACGCATTAGAGGAAATAAAGTATGGAAAATTCAGCTGGTGTATGAGAAAAAAAAACTTTTCTTTTGCTATGATAAATGTTTAGTTGCATATCCCAGTTGAGTTTTCCTGATTTTTCCCCCGATATATATATATATATATATATATATATATATATATATATATATATATATATATATATATATATATATATATATATATATATATATCAGTTGGAAGGATGCGTACAAATTAGGGAATGATTCATGTTATTGTTTCGGTAACTCACTGATGTAACGTTATAAAATGAACAATTTCCCGTGCTTCAATGCGGTATGTAGGTTAAAGCATCGTAGCCAGTTTTGTACGATATAGGTTAATTTTAGTTCCCCGCTTCCAGGCATAAAGTCTCCATTCATAACTAGGAAATCATTCGACTGTTTTCTCGATTTTCTGAATGCGTTGGACTAATTCAATCACCATAAATTAATGTCGCGGCAGCCAATACTGACAACCGCGTACCGTCCCCGCCTTGATTCACTTATAAAACACAGATTCCTTTTCCGCGCCACAATCATCTGTTAAAGCTTCACTTTCAACGTAAATTCTCGTATTTCTGTGTTCTGTTCGAGGTCTTGCACTTTATTTTTACATTAGTGAGTCAATCTGCGTTTTCTGTATTTTGGGTGAAGAGAAAATACGTTCATCACCATAAATCCAAAGTATTGAAAATATAAACTGCAGCTAGTGAGTCAAATACAACCGAAACATGAAGACAATGAACTCAACGAAGAGACACAGACAGATACACGCGGTACCTACTCAACCGGCTTACCTTTAGTGGTTGGACATTGGCTTGGGAGCTCCATTATCGGATGCTTCAAAATGCTAAAGGGACTCACGTATTCCGAGACAAGCAATGTTTTTTTCCCTTGTCAGTAGCACTCCAGCGAGGCATGATGTTGGAAAGCTGAGGGTCGGCGGCTCCATCAATGCACACAGGCAGCAGCAGTTGAGTGACAGGAGACGTGGGCAGACTGTAGTAGAGGATCCCGAACAAACACGGGAAGATATACGAAAAGGAAGTTGTTGTGAAGATGTTAATTGTTCCTTGCACGGTGGTCTGATCCTTGGAATATCTAACATGAAAGCTCTAATAAGTTTGTAGTGGTTTGTTTTACTTTTGAAATATAACCACGATGCTGATGCCACGTAAGGACTCGTTGAACATTTGATATGATGTTTATGATTTGAACTGATGTGTTTAGTTTTTAGAGCACACCACCACGAATAGACTGCGTAAGGACCTTGTGTGGCTTGTTTCTTTATATGTTTTATAGACCCTGATAAATGTTACCACCGACGAATTACGGGTAGGTTAAAGTACTTGCTAAAATAGTGGTGATTTTTTTTTTTTGCTTCTACATTCCCACTCTCTAAAAAATGATAATTAGTACTTATGTAAATAATATGTTATATAACTCTTCCCTATTTTGCTTGAGCTGAATTAAATGAAAGCATTACAAGATAAATCACGTACAGCGCCCCTTAATAAAAAGGAGAAAATTTCCTTTACAAGAAAATAAAATGTAAAAATGACACTATTTAGACAAAATTATTAGCTTTTAATAATTTATCGTAAGTACTTTGAGTTTGTACCCTCCCAAACACACACACACGCACACACACACACACACACACACACACACACACACACACACACACACACACAGGGGCAGCCTCGCATTATCCAGACAAGTTTTGGACAAGTTGAGATAAATTGCGGTCGTGAGGGAGGTCCGGGGCGGGGCGACGCTCCCCCCCTCCCCGGCCCCACACATTAGCTAGGTGAATAACTGTGCCGGTGTGTGTGTGTGTGTGTGTGTGTGTGTGTGTGTGTGTGTGTGTGTGTAAGAAGCTGTAGGGAGTAGGAACGATATACAACCCCATTACTGTCTCATAAAAAGCTTGATGGTGTATTTTGGTGATGGTGATGATGATGTATGATTCGGATAGTGACGAAAATGATGATGATGATATTGGTTGTTGGTAGCACTACTCAATGCAAAATAGATTGAAAACTCACAAAAAAACAGGTTATAAAAAATCGTAACTTGATAATGAAGATGATAATGATAATGATGATGATGATATGATGATTACGACGATGATAATGACGACGGAGCAGTATTCGTGTTATATCTTATTTCGTCTCCGTGGTCTTCCCTTTCCTCGTCACCTTTAGCCTCCGTGTGTGTGTGTGTGTGTCGTGGCCTGAGGGGAAGCTGGGTCCCAAAAAGTATCGGCGCCTCATTAAGTTCTTTCTCATCTCGTTTGGGATGTTTTCCTCAAGAGGGCAAACCGGCGCGGCTAAAAAATGTGACGGTTTATAAAAGTCGCCAAACTGGAGATTAATTCTTGATGTGCAATTAGATTAATATGATACACACACACACACACACACACACACACACACACACACACACACACACACATTCACTGAGAGAGAGAGAGAGAGAGAGAGAGAGAGAGAGAGAGAGAGGAGGGAAGGAGGGTATCCAAAGAAAGGCAAAAATAAGGGAAGAAGATAAATGAAGAGAGAATAAAGAACGAAGGTAGAACAAGGAGAGAGTCAAGAAAGGAAGAAGAAGGAAAAAAAAACGAAAACCCAAAAGAGAATGGAATGAAGAAATGGAGGAAAACTTGAAAGAAGGAAATGAGAGAGAGAGAGAGAGAGGGGTAGAAGAGAGGAGAAGAGGAGAGAGGAAAGGAGACGAGAAGAGGAGAGAAGAGAAAAAAAAGAGGACAAGAGAAAAGATATTAATTTCTTCAACAAAAAATGAAAAGAAAAAACTAGATGGGAAAAAGTGTGAGGGTAAAACTCGTAACCTCATTTACCCTCCTCATCCACTGCAACACGTTCGGCTCCTCAATACCGCCGCCGCCTACTCCCAACCAGCCCCACGCCGCCTCGTTACCGCTAAACACCAGATTAACTCGCTCGCTTTTTATCATTAACCGCAACTATTATGGGCCGATATTACTCGAAGCTCTCCTCCAACCCATTATCACGGAGTCTCGATAGTCGGGGGTTGTTTTCCTTAACTACATCCACACTAATTAACTAACTCTCCCCCTAAATTATCTAACTAACGTCCGGGTTCTTTACACTAACACCCTGCGGCGAGTGTGTGTGTGTGTGTGTGTGTGTGTGTGTGTGTGTATATTATAGGAAGTGTAGGCTGTGAATGGAGAGTTTCCCAGCTAGCAACAAGGAGGAGAGTCGGTATGCAGGAGGAATTTTTTACAGTACATTTGTTTGAGTTTTCTTTATTGTTTCTTTGTATTAATGGTAGGTAAGCGAATTATATACAGTTGATTTGCACGACCTTTTTCTGGTATTGTGTCATGTAGGCAGAGTTAACGAGTCAGTAAAAGTAATCGGTTAAGAAAGAAGGAAAAGGAGAAACTAGAAAAAAAATGAATGTCTGGTATTGTGTTATGTAGGCAGAGTTAAAGGGTTAGTAAAAGTTATCGGATAAGAAAGGAGATAAAGGAGAGAGAATAGAGAAAAAGAATGAAGAAATGAAATAAATTGGAAAGGTCGTTAGAAATAGAGAAGAAAGAAAAATAGCGAAGAAAGAGAGAACGAGGAAAAGGATTGAGGAAAGTGATATAATTTGATGTACGGGAAAGATATAAAACTTCGCCCCGTCTCCCTTCTTTACTTTATATTCCTTCTTCCTTCATTTTCCTCCTTCCTTCTCCTTCCTGCCTTCCTTTCTTCCTTCCTCCCATCGATCCTAGCTTCCTTCCTTCCTTCCTTCCTCCCATGTATCCTTCCTTCCTTCCTTCCTCTCTCACCGCCATCGCTAAATATAACTCACCGTGACCAAGGCACTAAAACGAGGAAGGGAAGGAAGAGAAAAGGCAGAGAACGAAAGGAAAGATAGGAGAGAGGGATAGAGAGATAGGGAGAACAAGGAGAAACGTAAGAATGGACAGAGCAAGGATGGGCGAGAAAGTAAAGCAAGAAAAGAAAGAGGAAGGGATGAAAAGAAGAGTAGGAGCAAACTTAGGGAATGAAATACACGAGAGAATAAACTTTTAGAGATGGAAAATGACAAGGAAAGAAAAATATAGAAACAGCGAGAGGGAAAAAGTAGAAGAAAAGAGATAGTGGGAAAGTGAGAGATAAGATAAAGAAAGAGATAGAGATAGAGGGCTAGAGGTAAGGTAAAGAAAAACACTGAAACAGAAAACTAGAGAGAGAAGAAGGACATGTAGAAAGAAATGAAGAGAGACACAGGGAAAGGGAATGAGGTAAGGTCCGTGCCGTTCTGGTCTGCGTGTTCGCCTCCCGCATATCATAAGACGGAGGGCGGACGGCAGACGCGAGAGAGTCCTGCTTGCCTCTAATGGGTGATCCAGGCTAAAATTTCCCCGTCAGTCTCTCGGGGAAACGGGCGGCTCAGGGAGAATAACAGGCAATACACGTCGCTCTAAATGAAGACACTGAAATAAAAGGACAAGGTGGTAATGTGTAGAAGAAGGCAGGGGATGTAGATCTTGCCCCCCTCTCCCCCCCCATCACCTGCCTTCCCCTTTCCTTTTCTCTGTTTTGCGTTGTCCCTGTCACCCTTCCCCTCCTCCTTCTCTTCCCTCTCTCATTCTCTGTCCCTCGTACCTCCCGTCACTTCCTTCTCAGCGTGGTTAGGAGAGGAGGAGGAGGAGGAGGAGGAGGAGGAGGAGGAGGAGGAGAGGTAGAAATAGCTCTGGTACTGAAAAGGTCAACGTTAAGGGACCGAAATGTTGTTAGGGATGCTTTAGAATGGAAAGAAGAGCTGTTGTGATCCCCGACCCGCGACAGGAGGAGGAGGAGGAGGAGGAGGAAGAGTGATGAGAGAAGAGAGGGTATAAAAACAAAGACAAAAATAAAGGAAAGAGGAAAATGGTAAACGAGAACTGAGAAAAACGGAGATGAAAATAAGAAGGAAGAAGATGAGGATGAAGATGAGAGAGAGAGAGAGAGAGAGAGAGAGACTAACATAAAAACATTGGAGAGGTGAAGATTGAGTCAGGAAATGAAAAATATGTAAAAAAAAAACACGAAAGATAGCAAAGGGGAAGGAAGAGGAGGAGGAAAAGAAGGAGGAAGATAAGAAAAAAATGTAATTAGAATGAGAGGAGCGCGAGGAAGGGAAGAAAAATATTAGTGAAAAGTGAAGAAAAAATGTGAAAAAAAGGAAGAAGGAAGCGGAAGCGACGGCACCAAAGGCTGTGTGGAAAGGAAGAACTGAGATTTTTTTTCAGTTTTCTCTCTCTCTCTCTCTCTCTCTCTCTCTCTCTCTCTCTCTCTCTCTCTCTCTCTCTCTCTCTCTCTCTCACACACACACACACACACACACACACACACACACACACACACACACACACACACACACACACACACACACACACACTTGGTGGCAAATGGTATCACTGTGACACCCACAACCACACCACCTCCCCTCTTATAAAAGCCATATTTTTTTTTCTTGGAACACGTGTAGAAGCATTTTGATATAGACGTGAGATTGTTCCTACTCGCTATTTGGAACTGATGGTGAAGCTCTTTTTGCAGACGTCAGAAACTCTTGTTGAGCTCTTCGAAAGCCACTCAAATATATCATGACCTTGCTAGATGTAGAAATGCGCCGTAGAGCAAAACACACATCATATCCTTACTGTATAGTAGTCTTCCAACTTGACTAATAACATATGAATGACTGTTAGGCAATATTTGAACCTTTTATCCCTGCATATATTATTTTTTTACATTGAAGGAGGTAGCTCAAGGCCAATAAAAAAGCGGAAGATTGAAACTAATCCGCATAAAATATATACAATTATCCTTATCCACGATGTCAAATAACGCCTAGGTGTAAAATGGCATTAAAAGGAATAACAACATTTTTTTTAGTCACAGAATGCAGTTCAGTATTTAATCAGTAACGAAAAAATGTCTTGTAAAGTGATGTTCCTACACAGAGAGCCCAAGAGACGGCCCAAAACATATATTCCCAATGATTAGAAATTGAAGAATGAAGATGCTGATTATTATAACGAAACTCTTGGATCAGGAAGATGAACAGCATATGGATGAGCTAGACTAGACAAAGGATTGTTTATATTAATGTATGTATCTATGTATTTGTATGTATGTATCTATGTAATGAGAGAGAGAGAGAGAGAGAGAGAGAGAGAGAGAGAGAGAGAGAGAGAGAGAGAGAGAGAGAGAGAAGAGAAGAGAAGAGAAGAGAATCACAGATGCAGCAATACTCGCAACTTTGCAAAGCCGAACAACATTTTAAAGTCCACAAGTTACTGCCAATGGTCCGAATCTTCTGCCTCTCTCTCTCTCTCTCTCTCTCTCTCTCTCTCTCTCTCTCTCTCTCTCTCTCTCTCTCCCTTCTTGTTTTCTCTCCTCCAATCCTCCAATTCCCTTCCTCTCTCGTTTTCTATCCTCTTTCATCTTCAATCTCCATCCTCACTTTTTTTTTATCCTCATTTTTCTTTTCCTCCTTTCATCTTCATCTTCTCCCCCGCCTCCTCCACCGTCACCTCCACTTTCATCACCTCCTCCTCCCTCTTCCTCCTCCTCCTCCTCCTCTTCTTCCTCCTCTCGTTGTTCTTTTCCTCCTTCTCTGCTAATCCATGTTTTTATTTCCAGCGTTTCCTGTCGCTTTCATGTATTGGGTGAATCCGTGAGAGAGAGAGAGAGAGAGAGAGAGAGAGAGAGAGAGAGAGAGAGAGAGAGAGAGAGAGAGAGAGAGAGAGAGAGAGAGAGAGAGAGAGAGAGAGAGAGAGAGAGAGAGAGAGAGAGAGAGAGACACATAAAAACAAGAGCAAGAAGGAGAAGGATTGAGATGAACGGAAGGAGAGTGGGAAGAGAAGATGGAATAGGTCAGTAGTAAGAAGAGGAGACAAAGAATAGGATATAATAGAGCTTGCAGTTTCGTTCCATCCCCAAGAAGCTTAAGACGGTACGAATGCAAACAAAAAAGAAGAGAAAAAAAGAAGAAGAAGAAGAAGGAATAGGTCCGTAGGAGGAAGAGGTAGAAGGATAGGATAGAGAGAGAGCTTGCAATTTCGTCCCCTCCCCCCAAAAAAATCTTGAAATGGTAAGAATGCAAACTAGAAAAAGAGAAAAAAAATGAGAAGAAGGAAGAGAAGAAGAAGGAATAGGACAGTAGTAAGAAGAGGAGACAAAGGATAGGATAGGATAGAGCGCTTGCAGTTTAGTCCCAGCCTCCCGCCTCCCCCCCCCCCAAAAAAAAAGCTCAAGACGTACGAATCCGGGCGAGAGCGAAAGGTAGTCGACCAAATTTTGCCACGAAATAGAGCCGGCAGTGGAGGGAGCTTAAAGTGGTCCCCTCAGGCACAAAGACGAGGCGCAGGGGCAGGGGCAGAGGCAGGCACCGCGAGCTAAAGAGGGCAAGAGGAACCGCGGCTGCTGCAGGAGTATGAGGAGGAGAAAGAACAGGAGGAAGAGGAAGAGGAAGAAAAGGACACAGGAGGAGGAAGTGGAGGAAGAAGAGGAAGAGCACAGGAGGAAGAGGAGGAAGAGGAAAGACACAATAGGAGGAACAGGAAGATGAAGAAGAGGAAGAAGGACACAGGAGGAGGAAGTGGAGGAAGAGGAAGAGCACAGGAGGAAGAAGAGGAAGAGGAAAGACAAAATAGGAGGAATAGGAAGATAAGGAAGAAAAGGGAAACAGGAGGAGGAGAAGGAAGAGGGAGAGTAAGAGGAAGGACACAGGTGGAGTAGAAGGAAGGAGAAGGAAGAGGAAGAAGGACAGGAAGAACAGAAGGAAGAAGAGGAGAAAGAGGAAGAGAAATCGGTGTAGGTTGGCTGGTTGAGTGAGAGGAGGAAAAGGAGAATGAGGATGGAGATGATGAAAAGTAGCAGGAGAATAGGGAAGAGGAGGAGAAGGAGGTGGAAGAGGAGTAGAAATCAGAGTTGGTTGACTGATTCAGTGAGAGGAGGAGAAGGGGAAGGGGAATGAAGATGATGAAAAGGCGGAGGAGGAAGAGGAGAAAGGGGAAATAGAAGTTAAAAGAGAAGAGGAAAAAAATGAGTTAGTGGAAAAGGAAGAGAAGGGGAGTGAAGAGGAAAAATGAAAAGGAGAAAATGCAGAAAGAATGGAAAAGGGAAGGAAAAGAAAGTGAAGAGGGAGGAAAAGGAGAGCGAGGGAGGCGCAGGATGTGAGAGCAAGAGAAAAGAGAGAAGCAAAGAAAGGCAAATTGAGAGAGAGAGAGAGAGAGAGAGAGAGAGAGAGAGAGAGAGAGAGAGAGAGAGAGAGAGAGAGAGAGAGAGAATGGAGGACTGTGTAGATGGTAATGATTTGCCAAGGAAAGGAGAGAAAAAAACAAGAACTGCAACAGAGAAAGAGAGAAACACACACACACACACACACACACAGACACACACACTCACCCATTTCTAGCATAAACAAACCAGCCACCCCTTCAGTTAATAACGTTGGGTAACTGTATTGTATCTACGCCACTACTAATGTACTTTTCCAGCCCGTATTAGAGAATGGATCCGCCGTCGCTAATCCGCCGTAACTGGAGCGAAACTTCCAAAAGAAACCAAGTCCGTGTGTGGCTCTGGAGGCGGAGTCGGCGCGGAGAAGTAGGTCAGAGCGGAGGAGGAGGAGGAGGACGAGGAGGAGGAGGAGGAGGAGGAGGCAGTCAGGTTGTGTAGGAAAGATGGAATGTAGGAAATGGTGAAGAAAGAATTGGAGTAAAGATTAAGATGTGTGAAATAATTAGAATGAAAGGAATGAGAAGAGGAGAAGGAGGAGGCAGTCAGGTTGGTAGGAAGGATGGAAAGGATGAATTGGTAAAGAAGAGAAAATATAAAGAAATGGAATGAAAATGAAGATATACGAAAAGATAAAAAATGAGAAGAAAACGAAGAGAAAAGTGGATAAATAATTAGTAAGAACTGAAAATGAATTAGAAACTGCAAAAATGATAAGAAAAATATGTTAAATAGAGAATAAATGAGTAAATGTGTGTTAGAGAGAGAGAGAGAGAGAGAGAGAGAGAGAGAGAGAGAGAGAGAGAGAGAGAGAGAGAGAGAGAGAGAGAGAGTAATGGGCATTTTAATAGCCGAACATCCATAGCGATTACAACCTACTGTGATTCTGACGTTTAATGGTTAGCCCGGAAACGTGGTGAGGAAGGGGGGGTAGAGAGAGAAAGGGAGGAGGAGAGAGAGAGAGAGAGAGAGAGAGAGAGAGAGAGAGAGAGAGAGAGAGAGAGAGAGAGAGAGAGAGAGAGAGAGAGAGAGAGAGAGAGAGAGAGAGTTCTTGAAACCAGACTCGACTCCCTCTTCAGGCAATACCTTATTATAAACATGCTCTCTCTCTCTCTCTCTCTTATAAAACCCTAATTTCCTATCTTTTTCCTCTTTATCTCCTCTCATCTCACTTCCTTGTCCCTCCTTCTATTCCACCCATACATTTTCCCTCTCTCTCTTTCCTCCTTTACTCTTCCTACTTTACCTCCCTTCCTCTGCACGCGCCTTCCCTCTCTCCTCGTCCACCTTCCTTCCTCCCCATTCGCCTTCCCTCCCTCCTTCCCTCCTCCACGTATCTGCCTCCATATCGGTTCCCTTCTCTCCTTTACTTCCCTTCCTTTATATTCACCACCCATCACTCCTCCCTGTTCCTTATTCTCTACTCGCCTTCCCTCTCTCCTTCTCCATCTCCCATCCCATTCTCCCCACTCGCCCTCCATTTCTCGTCCATCTCCCTTCCTTCCTCCTCATTTTCCTTCCTATTCACCCTCCTTCTCTCGTTCTCCACCTCCCTCCCACACACTTTCCCCCTCTCTCCTCCAATTTCATCCCCTCTCACATCTCTCCGTCCTCCCTTCCCACCATCCCCTCTCCTCCTCCGCCCTCCCGTCGCCATCATCCCTGTAAACAATATTTTGCCGGGCTATGGGGGAAGAGCGGCCCGTTGCTCTTACATTAATGCAAATCTAATTCACTCCATTTTCACCTTACGTCCACGTTTCCACAGGCGGGCAGAATAAAAATAGGCGAGGCGTAGAAAGAGGAGGAGGAGGAGGAGGAGGAGGAAGAGGGCTGTGAGGAAGTAGAGTGAATGAAGGAACTAGTGTGTCGGAGGAGAATACGAATAAGGAAGAGAAGAAACATCGAAGGAGGAGAAAGAGGAGGAGAATAAGGAGAAAGTGAAGCATGGAAATAAGTTAGAGGTAAAAAGGAATATAAATGAATAAGAGGTGAGAGAAGTGGAGAGAAATAGTAAACTTGGAGGAGAAAGAGAAAGAGGAATAGAAGAAGGAGGAGGAAGAGGTAATGGAGGAAAAGAAAGAGGATAGTAGATGAAAATACGTTCTTAGTCCTAGAAAAAAAAATATAATAATCAAATCTGTGTTTATTCTATTAAGACCCCCCCCCCCAAAAAAAAAAAGAAAAAGAAAAAAAAAGAGAGAGATGGAAGAGGAGCTTCAAATTTCACTAATACTGTATATGTGTGTTTATGTGTGTGTGTGTGTGTGTGTGTGTGTGTGTGTGTGTGTAAGTTTGTTGGCATACGTACATACACACACACTTCTTTCCGTGTATACCTGTATGTCACTTTGTATAAACGAGTGTGTGTGCATTGTGGGTGAATGGTGCTCGAGCGTGGCGGCTGAGTGGCGGCGCTGTGCTGCTGAATGTGTGCTGGGCTGTGTTGGTCCGCGTCTTTGTGGCCCGGAGTGGGAGTGAGTGGCTGGGAGTGGAGCGGCGGCGGTGGGGGAGTGGCGGGGAGGGAGAGGGACGATGCTGGCTGGCTGGTTGGGGAGTTGTTGAAGGTCAAGGACATGATGGCAGGGAATTGGGAGGGAGGGAGTTGGGGGAGTGTGGGGTTGGGTAGGAGTAGTAGTGGACGAGTGGATGGTGGGAGTAATGGGTGGATGTGGTGTAAGATTTGGGTATTGGGTGATTGAAAGGGAAGTGGATGAGTGAGGGATGCAATGTGAGAGGAGTGGATCAAATTTGTGGAGCAAGGGGAGGGAAAGTCGGTAGAAGAAGCAGTGGAGTAGAGAGTGGAATTTGCAGTAGTATAAAGTATGGAATTCGATAAAGGGTTTGGACACAGGAAGGGGAAAGGCGATGGGGGAGGAGGGGAATTGGACGTGGATTTGTGGATGGGAAATGCAATGGAGTAGGGGGAGTGAGGGAGTAGTAGCTCTGTGGGCCTGGTTTGGTTCATATTTTTCTAGCTCTAATTACTCCGGGTGCTCTGTATTAATTTTTACGCCAATCAACAATGAATAAAGTTTTTTTTGCGTACATAATTTTTGACCTTTTTTCCCGTCGGCCGTTATAAAAATCACTTCCATTAATTCCCGGGCATAGCAACATTTATTCAAAGTATCGTAATTGAATAATTTTAATCCGCGTTTTCCCCCAGGCGCTCATAATTTCCAGTACTAAAAAAAAAAAAAAAAACAAAAAAACCCACCGCGTTATTTTTTGCGTCTGAATTGCATTAAACTCTGCAATCCAATTGTTATCGTCTGCCGAATGCGAGCGTTGAAATGGTCTGCTTGTTTTACTTGCTACACGGCCTCCATTTTTTCGGCGTATTTTGTTTGTTCCGACACGGGCTAGTGAATGTTGCTGATAAATATAGAACACCGCACGGCTGACAATTCCATCACCGGCTGCGCGACCCTCAAGTGGGTGCGTGTGGCGGCGGGGTGAGGGCCGGGCTGATTGGTGCCGGGGACTGACTGACTCGCTGACTGACTGCTGGGGTTGGCCGGGGAGGCTGAGGCACGTAGCGGCTGACTGGCTGGCGCTCCGGTTAACAGGCTTTCTGGGCGACTGGAGGGAGGCGCTGGGTCCCGGACTGGCGGCTTAATCATGAACTTCGACCTTTGGGAGAGCCAGCCGCTGCCTCCCATTTCGATTCTGAGCGGCGGGCAAAGGGCCGGGGGTCGTTAGGATGCAAACTCGTCCCGTCGGGTGTTTAGTGTGGATGTGACCCGCGCCCGCACCCATTTATCCACTTACACGCTCTTACATCCACTTTCCCACTAACCCACATCCACCTTCACCCACTTACCTACACATCCAACAGCATCTTCTCAATCACCGGGCATTAGTCAGTGTTCTTTATCCTCTTCTATCAGTGTTACTTTAATAGCCACACCCATCTTGCTTGTCTTTCGTTCTAGGCTTACGTAACTAGGGCCTCCGTCACACCTTTTTGCTTCTGTCGCTTTCCTATCTTGCCTATCTTTACTCGTATTTAATTATTCTCTGTCTCATCAGTCTTCCTCTGCTTCATTTCTGTCTTCTCTTTCAACACCCACTCTCTGTTTTGCCTCCGAAGCACTCCTACTTTCCTGTTTTCTTTTTTCCACTTCATTCACTTGTCCTGTCTCCTTTAGTCTTTATTTTCCTCTTCCCTCTTCATTACGTCCCTTGTCTTCCACTTCATCCTTGTGTCCTGCCTTTGTATCAACCTCCTCCTCCACTGCTGTCTTCCATTTCACTCCTCTACTCCTCCATCCCTACGCGTTCCTCCCTCCCTTATGCCTCCTCTCCCTGATTATGTAGGAATCTCTCGTCTCCCTCTTTTCTACCCATTTATCTGCACCCAACCTGCCGTCCCTCCATTCCTCCTCCAGCACTCCTAATTCAAAGTCAAGTCAGTCAGTCAGTCAATCAGTCTAGCCTTTCTTTGCCTGTCTGTCTGTCTGTCTGTCTTCCTGTCTGTCTGTCTGCTCTGTCTGTCCCTTTGTGCTCCCTCAATCTCTCTCTTTCCTCACTGACATTTTTCCGTGCTGGATTTACTCGTTTTCTTTTACTTGTATGAACTTTAGAGCAATTATCACCTCTCCGATATTGCCTTCTCACTCATTGTCTCTCTCGATTTTATCTCCCGCCCTTTCTATCACTTGAAGCGATGACGTTATTTGTTTTTTATCTCTGGTTTATTTTACCTCTTCCACCTCTCCAGGTTCCATTTCCTCCTTCTCCGTGCATCCATCTTTCTCTCTTCCCTTCGCTGCTTCCTGTCGTTGTTTTTCCCTTTCGATCCTGGCTGTTATTTTCCTTTCTCGTCTTCCTTCTCCCTCTCCATGGGTTCCGAAAAAGAGTGACCATGGAAAACCTCTGCAGGTCGTACCGAGGTCACTATCAGCAGTGACTTAAAGCATACAAAGCATCGAAAGTTTGCCTTTTCAAAAGCTAATATCGTGCTAGGCTTCATTGCGAGGAACTACACATGTAAGACGCCGAGGGTAATGCTATTTTTGCTTAAGTCGTAGATGAGGCCTCACCTAGAATGTGCAGTGCAGTTTTCATCCAGGAATTATATGGGAATCGAGTTTCTTTTGAGAGTACAGCGACGCGCAACGAAAATGATGACGTCGTTGAGAGCACACAGAACATTCTCGTGTTGGAAAATGTAGGACTAGTAGTGGACTTGATTCAGGTTTTCAAATACCTCAGCAAATTATTTAAAAAAGTCAACCAATCACTTTGAGGGCTTTTTAATTTTTCTACAGTAAAGGAAGCAGCTTAGGGCAAAAACAAACAAACAAAAAATCTGAAAAAAGCCCGCTAATCACTGTCCCTATGAAAAAAAAAAAATAGAGATGAGTCCAAAACTAGTCCGATAACTAGAAAAGGCGGTTTTCCAATGCAGCTATTTTAGTACAGTTATCGGCAGGATATATTTATGTAATCGTGTCCTCCGCCATTGGGAGAAGCGCCCTGCTGCAGTAATTAGTGCTAAAATAATCAGCTCGTGTTAAAATCATATTCACCGTTACCTTTTCGCCACAGTAGTTCTCCCTTTCCTCCTCAGCCTCCTCCTTCTCCTCCTCCTTTTTCTCTTCATCCTTTCCTCCAGCTCCTCTTTTCCGGCGATCATTGTAATCCCCTTAAAGCTGTGCGTCCCTCGGTCCGTCTTTTACTTCATCACGTTTCTCTTGAAGGAAAACCTAGAGCATTGATCCCCCCCTTGCGCAGGTATAAACGTGTGTGTGTGTGTGTGTGTGTGTGTGTGTGTGTGTGTGTGTGTGTGTGTGTGTGTTGTATATAATTACGTTTCCTGGTAGAGTGAGAAACGTCTGCTCGGTGCCCTTGTATCTGTGCTCCTGACGTGTAAATCTGGAGGTACACAGCACATACGGAAACAAACAGACTGTCCTTGGCGGTGTGAGTGACGCGGCTCTGCTTCATGTACAACACAATTCTCCGGCCAGAGTTGAAGCGAGTCCCGCGGCGGCCAGGGAGGGCGGGCGGACAGCGGCGAGGCGGCCCGGAGCTCGCCAAATGTAGGTACCTCCCTGGTCCCTGCATCGCCTCCCAGCCTCCACTCGTCTCTTTGCCTTGCCTTCCCTGCCCTTGCCGTGCCGCTCGTCTTCATTGTATATACTCCACTCCTCCTCCTTCTCCTCCTCCTCCTCCTCCTCCTCCTCCTGCACGCCGGCATCAAAGGGCGAGAGGCACACAAACAGGATTGGAAAATGTCCTCTGTCTGTGTCTCTCTCTGTTTCTCTCTCCGTTTCTCTCTCTCTCTCTCTCTCTCTCTCTCTCTCTCGTCCTGGTTCACTACAAACTAACTCCGGACTTTTGTTTCTTTTTCTTTATTCTCTTGTATTTTTGTTGTTGTTGTTCTGAAGCAGTATTGAAAAATGTCGTTTGTTCTGGGATTGTGCAAACTCTTGTGTCACGTGTATTGTTATTTATCATGGTCTGCGCAGCAAAGCCAATTATATACATTTTTAATACCTGAGTTTTCTGCTTTACGTCAAAATATTGTAGTGCGCTATGCTCTCTTCATCTCTTCCATATGCACGATAAACTTACATTCCCGTGTATGATTCCCTTTTCTTTCTCGTGGGAGTGAGCCATCTTTGCCTTAGCAACTGATGGTTTGTGAAGATATGAAGAATAAAGAACGCAACAGGAAGACGAGGCTATTCCTTCAGTAATGGCGCTATTGGCTGTGAATGGTCCGTGCGTGTCTGCGCTCAGTTAGACCCAAGCCCCGACGCAATGGCCGCCCCTTTCCCCGCCTGATGGCCCCGGCCAGCGTGAGGCTGACAGCCGAGGCGTCGCTGCTCCTGTGCCCGCCTGTCTTCGTTTTACCTCTGCCGAACTCTGCGAGAATAATATAAACTGATTGATTTATGAGCTGTATAATGCGGGATAGCCTTATTAATCTTGTTCTTTTGTGTTCAGTATCGATCCTTGCACCCGATGTTGAGTCAACACGGCCAAGTCAATGATCATAACTATATAATGAGACTCCCAGGGGACAGCTCTTCTCACTCACAGGGCACCGATAGTGTGTACGATTTATTCGGTTTTGGTTTAATATTGCTAAGAAAGCAATGCATTTTTAACCACGAGAAAGAATAGCATTTTTAGCGACCGTTACCCTTGCCAAATTTTATTTGAATTAACGGACCTGAAATTCCCTTAAATAAAATCTTGAAAAGTTATTGACACTGAACAGAGACGTGTGTTGAAGAGGAGGCTAAGTCATAAATGGAAGCCTGACAGGGAATCTCTGTCGTCACAAAGCACAGTGAGTATAGTCGTCACCCTACAAAGGGAGGACGCTGACCCTCAGGCGTGTTATGGGAGGAGCGTGTAGCTGTGAGGAGCTTGCTATGGCTACTTCAGCTCCTGACCTCACACTCCCTGCGACGAGGGTGTCTGTGTTGGAAGAGGGAAGAGGCGAAGGGCGAAGGCCAGGCCGTGCTGACTCTCGCTAGTGCCCCCGAATGACGATATCTCCAGATACTGTTCTTGTATGACTGCATTCCCTGAGAAGTCATATCCCCCGCCGCGTCGCTCCCCGCCACCGGGGCTGCCGCCCCGCCAAGGCCGCCGCAGTGCTCTTGCTGCCTGTGTAATAACCGAGATTTTCTTCGACGGAGAAAATTCCAGTTTGTTTTAAATTTTAGGGAGAGTTCGCCTGACTAATTTTCTCCCACTTGATTTTTTTTTCTCTTTCTTTCTTTCAGTGTGTGTGTGTGTGTGTGTGTGTGTGTGTGTGTGTGTGTGTGTGTGTGTGTGTGTGTGTGTGTGCTGTAACCCCGCTGCCTTCAGCCTGCCCCTGAAGAGGAACAAGCCAACAGGTCTGGGCCGCGTCACGGGCGGGGGTGCTCGTCCCGGCGGCCGGTAGTCTTTGTATTAAACCGTGGGCCAAGGGACTGTTTGGCCGTTTCAAGTAATTATAACTTGGAGTTACTCACGATCTTATCTCGGTTCTTTCTAACGGGGAAAAAAAACTGCAGGTCTCAGCGCAAACTAGGAAATGGGTTTTCTGTGCAGACGTAAAGACTATTTTTGCTGAAAGTGAATAATTATCACTCCTGCTTTTTAGATGAGTTATGCAGATGAGAGAAGTATTCATGTAAGTGTAGTTCATCGGGCGGAATTTTCTCCTTTGACGGATGTCCTGGGAGGGAAGAAAGACGGGTCATACTCCTTATAGGCATAAACAGTCCGAAGAAATGTATAAAGTGGCATATTTTAGCTTTACAGCGGACACTTATGGCACAGAGAAGATAAAGGGATGTACGGAGCCAACGCTAGAGGGAGGAGAGTTACGCTTACATCGGTATTCATCACAACACACACACACACACACACACACACACACACACACACACACACACACACACACACACACACACACACACACACAAACCCACACAGCCAAATCCCTCTCACGCACCCACAAACACAGGAACAGACAGCCGGACCAAGCGAGAACCCCAAACCCCTCCCTCCTCCCAGTCCAAGTCGAAACAAAGACAGGAATCGCGAGAAGCTTTTAAAAGATAAACATCCCTTGTGTTTGGGCAGGGCGAGTCGAGAGCACCGTGGCTGCCCCGGCCGAGTGAAGTTAAAGTTTGTTGAGCCGCTAGAGAGAAAAGATCAACGTTTGTCTCGAATAGAGGATAGGAGGGCAGCAAGGGAGAGGGGGGGAGGAGGGGTCGGGGGTCAGAGAGAGAGAGAGAGAGAGAGGGAGAGGGAGAGAGAGAGGGACTTGATATGCATAATGGGGAACGAATTGTAAAATACAGAAAAAAAGAGGTTAAGAATGTTTTGTTGAGGTGCTGAGGGAAAAAAGGTGCTAGAAAAGGAATAAGAGAGAGAGAGAGAGAGAGAGAGAGAGAGAGAGAGAGAGAGAGAGAGAGAGAGAGAGAGAGAGAGAGAGAGAGAGAGAGAGAGAGAGAGAGAGAGAGAGAGAGAGAGAGAGAGAGAGAGAGAGAGAGAGAGAGAAATAAGGGTGCAGGTAGAAGGCAAACAGATAACTCTTAAATTGAACAAAGACGCCGCGGTGATTGCGTTAGAGTTCGTCGAGGGGCCGTTGTTGATAATCACAGCGAAGAAAGAAGTGACGGGAAAGGGAAGATAAGGTGAATTGCCCGTCTTTCCCCTTCGTGTCGCTCGCTCGGGGGCTGTTATCTTCCTCCTCTTTATCTGCAAACAAGAGAAGGGTTATTTTTTTTATCCCCTCGTGTTGTGTGATATTTTGGGGTGGTTGATTACATTGGTGCCACGTGTTTAATGCTCATGTGCGTCAGTTCTTTTTGTCTAAAGCGATGTCTTTTTATTGACTTTTTGAATAAGCACATTTTCTCCGCGTTCTAATCTTTCCAAACCCCTATTCCTTCACCCTATCCCCTATTTTTATCCCTCACCCCTATTCCTTCCTTTCCCCTCCTTATACTAACACTATTTCTCCCTCTCTTTTCTTTCTAACCTCCTATTCCTACACTATCGTCTTCATCCTCTCTCATCTCCCCATCCCGGTCCTCCCCTCATTCTCATTCTTCCTTTTCTTCCCTTTCTAACTCCTTATTCTAACACCCCGTCTTCTTCCTCGTCCCCTTTCATCCCTCCTCTTTCTATACCCGCTCCTCTCTTTCCCTTCTATTCACTTCTATTCCTTACACACTTATTCCTACGCCGTATCCTCTTCCTCATCCCCTTCTATCCCTCAGCCCCAGTCCCCTTTCCCCTCACCCTCCTTCATCCCGCCGTGACCCCGGACGCCGCGGGGCTCCAGGGGCGGGTCACCTTCGGAATTAACAAATATTCGACAATTCACTCTGATTGACGCGCGCATCACTCATTCATTACGGACAGCGGCGGGCGGCTATCAATGGCTTTATAATGAGGCGGATCGATGGGAGGAACGCCGTCCCCTGCAGCGACCCTCCTCACCCCTGCCTCCTCCTCCTCCTCCTCGTCCTCTTCCTCCTCCCGATTCCTCCAGCTCTCTCTCATCCTCCATCACCCCTTCGTCCTTCTCCTCCTGTCCCCTCCTCTTGCTTTCTCTCTTCTTCATCCTCCATCACCCTTGTCTTCCTCCTCCTCTTCGTGTTTCATCTTCACCTCTTTCATGGCTCATCATTCCTTTTTTCAGTCCTATATTATTTTCCCTATTTTGCCCATGGATTGTCTCTGTTTTATCTTGCTTTACTGCCTATTATCAACCCTCTATCCTTCTCTGTCTCACTCGCTGTTTACCTCGAGCCTCCCATCTCATCTTTTTCATGTTCTTAATAGCTGTTCTTTTCCATAATATACTGTATCAGCTCTCCGCCTTCAGTGTGTTCGTGTTTCGCGTGGAATCAAAGTGAGTCATTGAAGCTTTTTATGTACGTGTTTCCAGGTATATCTCAGTGGGCCTCGTACGATAAAAATGACAGGTTTTGTAGAGCTTTAGTGTAGCCGTAAATAGCTATCTAATGTATGTGCTCGCTGATTTATTTCACACACACACGCATGCACAAACACATTCTCTCTCTCTCTCTCTCTCTCTCATTCTCTATCTCCCTCCCTCCCCCTCGTTGAATGAAAATAACTCAGTCTTCCATACGGTGACTTACTGGCTTCGCGGTGGAATCCTTTGCCTCGTCCCTTGTGATTCAGCGGCGTCGGGGAGGGGGAGGGGGAGCGTGGCTTGATAGAGGGGTGTCCCGCGGCGCTCCGGGCGGACTGACACACATGCAACCTCCCCTGACGGTCCGCGGGGATTAGCCGAGCAAGGCGCCGCAAGAAAGATGGTTGGTGTACGTTAGGGTTGTTGTCCTCTTTTTGTATCCTGGTGTGCTATTTGCCGTGTATTTTTAGCTATGTTTATGGAGTTTTCTTTTTGTTCAGTGCATGTCGGGAAGATAAATGACTTGAATGGTTTATGAGTTCGCGTTTTGTACTGTTTATTTATTTTTTGCTTCATATTGTTTTCTTAAGCTGCCGGTATTGTTTGCTGTGAAATTTCAATTACTAAATCACTTATATTAACCGGATATGATCAACTAGAGAACAGAATATGACAAGCTATACTTAAGTTTCGAAGTCATCATTGTCTATTCATATCAGTTATTATGCGCTTATGACTCATTCCCCATCGGTTCTGGTATTATTGCGTTTTTTACTTTGTTTCATTCTTAAGGAACTTATGTTGCTTGAAAAAGACATACTGACATTTCAAACAGCATCTCACCATTGATATTTCAAATCTAAGGAAAGAAAAAATGATTGTGTTCAACCTTTTTACCACGAAGAATAAGAATTTCCCAGCTCATGTATACCCCTGTCCAAGGCCACACCGACGCGGCTCATGGCTTCGTGTTGCTGTCTATGGCTGGGGGGAAGGGAAGCTTATGCGCCTCGCCTTTTGTTCTCGGCGCCGCACCGCGACTCCCACACTTTACGAGCGGGCGAGTCACGGGCCGGCAGCAGATTTACACGGCCTGGCTGGCGCTCGCGAGGGTTCCGGAGCACCGCCTCGCCTTGCTCCGGCCAACACGGTGCGCGGGTGTCCCAGAGTGGCCCTTACACCGTCACGCCCCGGCGGTCACACGTGCCATAACCCTGATGCTACACGGAGACACGGAAGCGCCATATGTACGGGGTGGAGGGAGTGTGGGAAGGAAGGAAGATAGGGGAGAGGAGGGAATGCAGGAAGGTGAAAATTTAGAGCTAGGGAAGGGATGGAGATAATGGGGTAGGGAAGAAATGGAAATAGGGGATCAGGGAAGGGCTGGAAGTAATAAAGAAGTAAAGAAATGACAGTAGTGAATGAGGTAAGGGACTTAGATAATGAAGAAGGGGAGAAGTAGAAATAGTGGAATTAGGAGAGGATGAAGATAATTGAAAAGGGAAAAAAAGCTAGATAATAAAAGAGGGTAGGATGAAGATAATTGAAAAGGAAAAAAAAAGCTAGATAATATACGAGGGTAGGTGATAAAGAAGGTAATAAAGATAAAGAAAAAAAATTAAGCTAAAAAAGAAGGAAATAAATGGAAACAGTAGACAAGGGAAACGTTTCGAAATAATAATGGAAAGAAGAAATAGAAATAATGAACTTGGGAAACCTGCAGTAGTTGTTTATAATGATCGCAATATTTAAACTAACAACCAATGCGATTCACCGATGAACTTGATCACGTATACGAATCATGGGTCCACTTCGCTATCAGATCATTTGGCTTTTATCCCTGCTGAAAGGACCGGCGTGATTGCAGAGGAGTTATGTGATTAGCCGCGGTGGGTGATTAATGGAGAGATAAATTAGCTGATAAATGATAGCGGCTGTGTTTGTATTGAGCCGGTTTGCTAGATTAGGCAGAATACAGTATGTGTGGTTGAGACTCGAAATGAAGTACTCCTTTTGTTTGTGTGTGTGTGTCTGTCTGTCTGTCTGTCTGTCTGTCTGTCTGTCTGTGTATGTATGACTACCTTCTCTCTCTCTCTCTCTCTCTCAATGTGCAACGAAGTTCTATATATTTAACTAAAATTTCTGCTTAAGGACATTTTCCTATTAGAGAGAGAGAGAGAGAGAGAGAGAGAGAGAGAGAGAGAGAGAGAGAGAGAGAGAGAGAGAGAGAGAGAGAGAGAGAGAGAGAGAGAGAGAGAGAGAGAGAGAGAGAGAGAGAGAGATTTCGGTCCCTTCGGTGTGGTCAGTTCATCAGAATGAGAAGCCAGTGGCATGATGGAGCAGGAGGAGGAGGAGAAGGAGGAGGGGGCATCTATCTCATTCCGTTCGTCATTCTGTCTCAAAATCTGCCTATTGCTCTGTTTGCATTTTTACCTCGTGTGTGATGACGATAACCTGAATGATGATGATGATGATGATGATGATGGTGGTTGTGTCTTGTATTGGCCTGTCTGTCTTTCCGTTCCTCTATTGATACTTGTCCATCTCCTCTCCTCTTCTCTATCTATCTTATGTCATCTACACCTCACCTCCCCTGTGTGTGTGCGTGTGTGAGAGTTTTGAGTTTTCAGTGTTGTGTTTGTCTTCCCCGTCCCGTGTGGAAGGAGATGAATGTTCGTGTGAGGAGCGTAATGCCGGAAATCCCCTGAAGATGGCGCCAAGAGAGCCTGAAGAGGATTTACTGATGACACAAGTGGAGGCGTTGAGTGGCGAGGAAGAGGCGAGGAAAGGAGACCATGAAGTGACGGATAGGAGGAGGAAAAGGAGGAGCAGGAGGAAGAGGAGGGCGAAGAGAAAGAACTGGGATGAATAGGATATGCAGAGGAAGGAAGAGAAGACATTTGGGTGAATAGAAAATAGAAAGTTGGCAAAGAAAGGAGATCATGAGGTAACTGAGAGAAGGAGGAAAAGGACCAAGAGAAATAACTAGTGTAAATAGGAGAGGCAGAAGGAGGAAGAGAAAGCATTGTGGTGAATAGCAAATAAAGAGAGCATGTCAGGAAGAAGATGGAGAAGGGGAAGGGGATGTGAAAGATTAAGAGAAAAAAAAAAGGATCACGTGACAGAGGAGCAAGTGAGAAATAGGATGAAGGGATGAAGAGAAGAGAATGAAGGTCTGGTAGGAGAAGGAAGAGAAAGAAGTGTTTTTTGAATTGAAAAGAAACGCAATAAGTAACTAAAGGATAAGAAAATGAAGATAAAGATTGTGTGGATATGAAAAGCAGAAAGGAGCACTGAAGTAAAGAAGGAAAGGCACATAACGTAACATAAAACAAAGCAGGGAAAGACAGATAAAAAAGAAGTTAATAGATCAGTATGAAGCGATAAACAAGGAGGAGGAAAATAAAATAATGAAAAAAATGAAAGAGATGACTGAGAGAGAATATATGAAACCCAAAGAGGTGAATTAGATAAGAAAGAAGAGTTAGAAGTAGAAGCAACGGTCATGAGGTTACTGAACGAAGTGGAGAAGATTAAAAAGAGGAATAATGATGAGAGTGAAATATAGAAAGAGAAAAAAAATAAAAAGAATGATTTAGAGACTACTGATAAGGAAGAAGAGGAAGAGGAGAGAAGAATGTAAGGAATATAGCGATTGAAAAGAGAAAGACCAACTAAGGATAAGAAGAAAGAGAATGATCAAGGATGAGTGAAAAAAAAAAAAAAGAATTAGAAAAGGGAATAAATGAAGGAAGATAAATATAGTATGCAACAAAACTAGGAAAACGGTGGACAAAAATTGGGGGGAAAAATCACCCCAAAAATGCGAGTAGAAAAATTGAAATAAATAGAAAGCGCTGAGGGAGGAAGGGAGAGAAGAATGCGAGAGAAGAGAGAAAGAGAAGCTAGATAAATGAACGCCTTGAAAACGAACGGAATAACAAATGAAACCAGAAAAAAATACATTAAAAAAACGAAAACGGTTGACCAAAAAAGGGAACAAAAGACCGAACTAATACAAATAAAAACCTTGAAATAGATGGATAGACCTTCTTTTCCCTTCCTCCTCTCTCTATTTCCTTATCATAATGGAGGAATGGTGTTGCCGTAAATATAATAGAATTGAAGTGAAGGCCGCTGATGATTCATGAGGTCACGTGACTGGCTGGGGGGAAGGGGGAAGGAGGGGAGAGAGGGTGTGCCTGAAGGGAGGAGAGAGAGAAAAAAAAAGTAGGAGGAAGAAAAAGTCGTGATAAGAGAGAGTAATTGGAGGGAAATGATGATGATGCAGGAGGAAAGGGGAACGTGAGGGAAGAGAGAGAGAGAGGAGAGGAGAGGAGAGGAGAGGAGAGGAGAGGAGAAAAAGAAAGAAAAGAAAAACAAAGAGAGAAGAGAAAAAGAGAAGAGAGAGAAAAGGAGAGAGGAGCAGAGATAATTTAAGTATCTTTTGAGAGAGAGAGAGAGAGAGAGAGAGAGAGAGAGAGAGAGAGAGAGAGAGAGAGAGAGAGAGAGAGAGAGAGAGAGAGAGAGAGAGAGAGAGAGAGAGAGAGAGAGAGAGAGAGAGAGAGAGAGAGAGAGAGAGAGAGAGAGAGAGAGAGAGAGAGATTTCGACGTCACGGCAGAAGAAAATTACAGAAGGGAAACAAAAAATAGGAACGGGTTGGAATTAGAAAGAAAAATCGGTAAGTGAAAGGAGAGGGAAATGAATGTATGAGGCGGATTTGTATGACAATGGCGAGACAAATGAGGAGCCGCCCCTCATGCGGAAAAGAAAACGGGGCGAGAGAGGGAGGGAAGGAGGAAGGCGGACAGGGAGAAAACATGGAGACAGAGACGGAAATTGGAGGAAAGATAGATAAGATAATGGGCAAAGAAAGGGTTTCGAATGCAGAAGAAGGATCCAACACGCTATGATTAGACCTAGAAGAAACGGAAATGATACAGAGAATAAAACTACAAAATGAAATAAAATAGATGTGATAAATGGGAAAGGGTATCTAAACAGTATCTAAAGAGACGGAAAATGGAGGGAAAAAACAGTGAGCGAAGAAAGGGTTGGTAATGAAGAAGGATCCAACACGCTATTTTTAGACCTAGAAATAACGAAACTTGTACTGAGGATGCAACTTCAAAATATAAAACGAAAAAGATATGATGCATGGGAGGAGAAAAAAAGTAATATGATGAGCGAAGAAAGGGTTGATGATGAAGAAGAAGGATCCAACACGCTATCATTAGACCTAGAAATAACGAAACTTATACTGAGGATGCAACTTCAAAATATAAAACGAAAAAGATGATATATGGGAGGAAGAAAATAATATGATGAGCGAAGAAAGGGTTGGGAATAAAGAAGGATCCAACACGCTATCATTAGACCTTCAGATAACGAAATTGATGCTGAAGGGATGCAGCTACACAAAAACAAAATAAAAATATGATAAATAAGAAATGGTACCCAAAATCTTGCAAAATTGTTGGTGGAATGAAAGAAAAATAAATACACAGAAGGAAGAGAATAAGGAACGGAATGGAGGGATGCGAAAAAATAATTGATGCTAAAGATAAAACTAAGATAAAATAAAAACAAAAAGGATATGATAGAATTAATGTGAAAGGGGAATCCACAGTGCTGTATAGTAAAAGATTGAATGGAAAGTAAAACAAATAAACATTGAAGGAGGAGGAGAAGGTAAGAGATGAAGGGATATGTAGAGACTGAACCTGCGGATAAAACTACACACAAAAAAAGATGTGATAAATGGGAAGGAGTATCGAAAATGCTAGTAAGTAAAGATTGATGGAGAGAAAAAAATAATAAACATAGAAGGAGGAAGAGAAGGAGGTAAAAGATGAAGGGATGAGAGAAGATTGATACTGAGGATAAAACACACACACATACACACAAAAAATGATATGATTAATGGAAAGGGGTATCCGAAATTTTATTAAACGGTTCATGGAGAGGAAGAAAAATAACATGGATGATGCAGGAGGTAAGGAGTAGAGGAGTAGTGTAAGGAGAACAAAGGAAAAGACAAACGAGTTCAGAGAGAAAGAAAAGAGGTGGAGATAAGGTAGAAAAGAAAGGATGAGCAAGAAGAGATGTAGGAAGGAGATTAGATAGATAAGAGGGAAGGGAGGAACACAGATAAGCGAGCCGGAGGATGAAGGCAAGACAGTCGGAGGAAAGAGATACAAACAAGAAAGAAATAGGTGAAATACACATAAAGGGAGGGAAGGAAAGGGGCAGAGAGAGAAGAAGAAGCATGGAAGCAGTGGTGAAGGGAAGGAAGGAAGGAAAGTAAGGATGGAGGTGAGGGAGATAAGGTAGGAGGTGAGGGAGGAGGTAAGGAAGAGAAACTAGAGATGGAGGGAAGGAGGAGGAAAAGGGAGGAAAGATACTAGAGAAAGAGGTAAGGAAGGAGGTGAAGGGAGGAAGGGAAGTGAGGATGGAGGTGGAGGAGATGAAAGAGGGAGGAGGTATAGGGGGAAGGGAGACTAAAGATGGAGGTAAGGGGAGAGGAAAGAATGAAGGAGAGGAAGGAGGATGGAGGTTGAGGAGATGAAAGAGGGAGGAGGTAAGGGAGGAAGGGAGACTAGAGATGGAGGTAAGGGGAGAGGAAAGAGTGGAGGAGAGGAAGGAGGAATGAGTGGAGGTGAGGGAGAAGGAGGTAAGGAGGTGGAGGAGGGGGGGGGGACTCCACTTTAATGGACGCACCTCCCCGAGAACAAAGCTCAGGCCGGATTTTATACACGGGATATTTATGGCCTTGGGGTAATTTGTCATCTTTTTATTATTACTATCGAAGGGGGGGATGGGGGAGAGAAGGAGGAAATAGCGCCGCGGGGAGGGAAGAGGGAGGGGAGGAATGGACCGGCGTGGGGAGGGGGAGGTGGGGTGGAGGGAGGAAAAATTTATCTCCTTATATACAGCTTACGATGGGAGGAGAAATTCAATGCCCGGGGAGGTAGCGAGGAATTGAATTAAGGTCGTGAGTGAGTTTGGGTGTCGGGTCTAGTGAGGGAAGGAGAGAAGATGGACCTGTAAAATTGAGTATAGTGTAGTGGTGGTGGGAGGGAGGGATTGAGGTGATGGGGATGTAAGGGGAAGGGTGGTTACTGTATGGATGGGATATATAACACTCCTGCTTGAAATAGAGGAAATAATGAAGCTCTCAGACTCCTTCCTTTTCTTGTTCACATACTTAAACCTCATTTCTGGTCTGTAACTCTGTCCTTCGCCTCTCACAAGAAATTACTAAAAAGAAGTCTTACTGTATTGAAGGGCCAAAAATAATTAACTTAGATAAATAAAGAAAAGCATAAGAAAGTATTAGCATAGTAAGAACAAATCGGGCATGTTGATGAAGTAAATGATGACAAAGTGGATGTGACCTGTGACTCAATAACTTACATGAAAAAAAAATTATCTTATTGTCAGAACGAAATATGTGACTTTAAAAATATGGAAATGAATTGTAATGAAAAATAACTCATCGTGATTGATCATTTATGTGGAAGAAAATACGTACTTCTCATATGCAGAATCATCGGGCTATTGATAAAAAAAATATGTAAGTTCCTAATAAAAAAAAAAAAATGTTGAGACCAGTGGCGCCCCCTACGTATAAGACGCTTACAAACTCTCCCATTAGTTCTGAGAGAATCGTGGAAACAGGAAAAAGTAAAATCAGTTCGAGGTAATCCCCATTTTTTTTTTCTTAGCGAAGAGTCTCAAGGTAGTTTTGAAGTTTTATATCAAGAAACAATACTCGGCCTCGGGGGAAAAAAATAATCCTGGAAGTCGAGTTCGGGGAAGTTTAGCAGGTACCAAACGGGAGCCGCTACTCGAATTGTTTTGGGAGGCATCTAAATGAACCGAGTTGGAAGTACTGCGCGGGACCGAGAAAAATGTAGGTTGGGTGAAGGACGAAAAGAAAAGGAAGGGAAGGGATGGGAATGGCGTGGGCGTTTGGTTATGTTGTCTTTCACCTCCTTTTTCTAATTTCTTCACTTCCATTCTTTCTTTTTCGTTATCATATCTCTCTATTTCTTTTTCACTTCTTTTTCTTCTTCTTTCTTTTCCTTCTCTTTCTCCTTTTTTTCTTGTTATTGTTATTTTTGTTCTTCTTCTTCTTCTTCTTTTTCTATTCTTCTACTTTTTTCTTCTTCATAACAATCTTTTTCTTCTTTGTTTTAGATTGGGAAACAGTAACGTAAGAAAAGATATAGTTAAAACACACACACACACACACACACACACGCACACACACACACACACACACACACACACACACACACACACACACACAACGTCCCCGTCCCTTTCAACACTGGTGAATATTACAAAACTTTCTTCATCAGGAAAAAAAAGGAAGATAACAACACAGGTGGAAGAGTTGGGAACAGACGAGGAGGAGGAGGAGGAGGAGGAGGAGGAGGAGGAGGAAAACAATCAGAATTACTCGTTATTCGTAAAAAAAAAGAAAAAAAAAAAGAAAACCAGAGACTCGATAGATGCTGCCCCTGTGTTTTTTCCTCCCCAGTTCCCCGCTACTATAATCTTGCCTAATCGGATCTTCACAAGTTATCGATGTTTTTATGGCTTTCTTGGCGGTTGAGAGAGAGAGAGAGAGAGAGAGAGAGAGAGAGAGAGAGAGAGAGAGAGAGAGAGAGAGAGAGAGAGAGAGAGAGAGAGAGAGTAGACAAACTATTTTCTTACGTAACTTCTGCCTTTTTTTTCGCCTCGTTGACCCTAAGGAGATTTGTTTGACCCTAAAGACAACTGATGGACCAGTGGAGGGATCGAAGCCAGGTCAAATCGTTAGGGGGACAAGAATAAACAGCGGGTCCCATGTTCGAATCCCACTGATGGCTGACCTTCTTCTACGCCTAATAGTAGCAGTCAGCAGCAGTGTATTAGCCAGAGAGAGAGAGAGAGAATGTAAAAGAGTAAAAAAGTTATGGAAAATGATTGAAAAGTGAATAGATAAAGTGAAAGGTTACCAAAAGAAGACCAATAATGAACAAATAGATGTGAAAATGTGAAAGAGAGAGAGAGAGAGAGAGAGAGAGAGAGAGAGAGAGAGAGAGAGAGAGAGAGAGAGAGAGAGAGAGAGAGAGAGAGCATTAAGGGGCCGCGTCTGGAATCAATAGTCGGCGTGTTTAATAAGGTTTCTCGACTTGGTCTGTCAGGGCGACGCTCACTCAGCTGTTCATGTTATTGCTGCTCTCTCTCTCTCCTCACGTTTTCTGATTTCTTCGTTACTTATTTTCCTTTCTTTTGTTACTTTCCTTCTTTTTTTTTATCTACCGCCTTCTTTCTCTTCCCGTAGTCGTATTTCTCCTTTCTGTTATCTCTTTTTCTTCTCTTTTCTCTTCTCTTTTCTTCCTTTTTTCTTCCCTTCCCTTCCCTTCCCTTTCCTTTCCTTTCCTTTCCTTTCCTTCCCTTCCCTTCGGTTCCCTTCCCTTCCCTTCCCTTTCCTTTCCTTTCCTTTTCTTTCCTTTCCTTTCCTTTCTTTTCTCTTCCCTTCCCTTCCCTTCCCTTCCCTTCATTTCCCTTCCCTTCCTTTCCTTTCCTTTTCCCTCCCTTCCCGTCTCTTCTCTTCTGTTCTCTTCTCTTCGCTCCCTCTCCACGCAGAAATGAATACATCTGTCGACTCACACGAACAAAAATATTCGTGCCATTCACCAGAGAGACGAAAAATGAAAGCGGAAAGTCCTCGGGTTACTTTTTTCCTTCTCTAATGTTGAAAGTGTCTTCATACTCTTATCTCAGAACGGACAAAGTAAGTCGTGGTTGGGCTGAGGAGGAGGAGGAGGAGGGCGGTGGAGGAAAGCAGTGTCTTGTAATCTATGCAAAGGATTATAATGTTGATGAGGATAGTGGTAATTGTTGCGTATGAAAGAACGAACGGAAGAAAGAAAATAAGATAGAAAGGAAGAAAGAGAGTATGAAAAAACGAAAATAAGGAAGAAAGTGAAAAAGAAAATGAGAAGAAAGGAAGCTAGAAAGAATGAAAAATAGAAAGAAAAAAAGAAAAAAAAGGAAGAAAGAACTGTAAAAATGAAAAAGCTAGATAAATGGATGGAAAATAGGAAAGAAAAGAAAAAAAGCACACACACACACACACACACACACACACACACACACACACACACACACACACACACACACACACACGCAAAGAGAGTTATGTTGAGCAGACTGGCAGGCACACACGAACGGAGTACAAAAGCAACAACAATATCAAGAAGAATAACATCAACACAACACCTGAGCAATGAGGCAGGAACACAACAGCAGTAAGGAGAGAGACAGGGATAGAGGGAGGCAGAAAGACAGACGAGTGAACGAGTAGGCAGACAGACAGACAGACAGAGAGAGACACCAAGACAGACTGACTTTAGCAGGCATATAAGCAAAGTAATGGATGAAGAATTAAACAGACCGACATATGGGAAGGAATACACACATTAGACAGAAAGATAGGCATAGAGGGAGGCGGAGTCAAAGTCACACAAGCAGACAGACATGAAGACATACAGACATAGAGACAGACACTGAGGCATAGGAGGAGGCAGACAGAGAGAAAGACAAAGAGACATACAGACAGGAAGACATACAACAGACAGACAGAGAGACATGGAAAGTGACAAAGAGAAAGGCAGACAGATAGATATATATAGAGGCATTCATTCACCCAGGTATACATTGAGAGGTAGTTGGTAATCAGGCAGACAGGCAAGCACATAGAAAATTAGGCAGACAGAAACGGGGTGTGGTGGGGGGCTCAGCAGCAGTCTGGCCCTCCGCTCCTTCCGGTCCGCCGCCCCGCCGTGACTGTCCCTGCCCGAGTAAGACTTCCCGGCAGCAGCGTCGCCATTGCCGCCGCGGACCCGAGGTGCTGATTAATTTCTGGCCCAGTGAACCGAGACCAGGGAGACGGACGGCAGAGGAGGAGGAGGAGGAGGAGGTGGAGATGATAGACGAGGAAGTGAAGGACGATCGGGAGATGAAGGAAAGAGAGAGAGAGAGAGAGAGAGAGAGAGAGAGAGAGAGAGAGAGAGAGAGAGAGAGAGAGAGAGAGAGAGAGAGAGAGAGAGAGAGAGAGAGAGAGAGAGAGAGAGAGAGAGAGAGAGAGAGAGAGAGAGAGAGAGAGAACATAAGAACGTAAGGAGTCTTCAAGAGGCCGGCTGGACTGTACAAGGTAGTTTTTGTAAGTAACCCCACCTTACCTCACTATCCATGAATTTATCCAACCTCTTTTTTAATGTATCTATGGTATTGGCAACTACGACGTGACTGCCAAGTCTGGTCCAGTCTTCCACAACTCAATTGGTATACCAATTCTTGCCTATGTCTTTGTTGAATCTGAAATTATCTAGTTTAAACCCATTGCTACGTGTCCTACTTGGCTCTTCTACAACCACAACCCGTTTAATATTTCCCTTAATAAAGCCCCTCAGCCATTTATAAGCTTCAATCCAACAGAAAAGACATAAAAGACAAACACAGACAAAAATAAGCGAAAATACGACGAACAGATGATGCAAAACGTACAAGATGGAGGATGATAACTTGATCGGAGGGAGGGAGGGAGGGAGAGAGGAAAGGAGAGAGGGGAAGGGAGGGAGGGAGGGAGGAAGGTAGGTAGGTGGGGTAGGAGGCTTAAACCTTAACACCCATGAAAAGTCTTAAGTAATTTTTATCGCCAGCAAATTCATTTCTACTTTACTCATAAATCTGACTCGACCTGTGAAAGTTGGTCCAAGGAGCCGAAAAGGGTGAAGGTAGGAGAGGAAGGAGACGAGGAGGACGAGGAGAAGGAGAAGAAGGAGGAGGAGGAGGTAGAATAGGAACAAAAAGACAAGATATAAATTAAAAAGTCGAAGGAAATGACGAAATAGAAGAAAAAGAATAAGAAAAAAGAAGATTAACATGAAAAAGAGTAATGAAGCTGAGGAAAAAAGTAAAAAAAATGAAGAGAAGAAGAAAAAGAACAGAAGAACAAGGGGAAGAACAAGAAAAATCAAGACCAACAAGAATAAGAAAGAAAACAAGAAAAAGAATAATGAAACTGGAAAGAATAATAAAACAAAATCGAAGAGAGAAAATAATAATGAGTAAAATTTCCCGGAATTCATAAAATGGACCACTTCTTTCTCATTATTCTGACACACTTGGACACACACGGAGAAAGAGATGAATATGCAGATAGATAAGTAATGAGAGAGAGAGAGAGAGAGAGAGAGAGAGAGAGAGAGAGAGAGAGAGAGAGAGAGAGAGAGAGAGAGAGAGAGAGAGAGAGAGAGAGAGAGAGAGAGAGAGAGAGAGAGAGAGAGAGAGACCCAATTTATTACTCCCCATGGACAGGTGTGGAGTAATTATGCTTAGAAGACTCGGGAATGTATTTTTCATCATTTCGACGCCTCAGCACACACATTTGACTAGGTTTTCGTAGGCGTTTTGAGCATTTTCAGGGGTAGTCTTATGGTAGTTTGAGTCCAACGTTGCCAGATTGTCGTACTCAGCCGCTCATATTTCCCGACTTCCTACCCCAAAGCTGTCTTCTGGGCTCCAATAACAAAACTCATTTATAGACATCGTCAAAAGAGTTAGATCCTGATGTTTCTTGGGCGTCAAATACCGGTAAATACTATGCTCCGAGTACGATAATCTGGGAACGGTGTGTTTGACCCTTTTTCTGTACCGTGAACTTAGATAAACACCCAAGAAAGCCCTTTTAATCTCCTTTTCTGCCTTTGGAAATAGTTGATGAGAGGAGTCTAGGCATCTGACAGTACCGATGTCGTCTCCGTAAACGAGGTCTCAAGAATCAGCGTCGAGGAACAGTATTTGCTTCTCAGGTCCATATTCTTAAACGTTTCGAGGCTAACACACACGGACATTTGATAAGGCTTTCGTAGAGGCTGTGGGTAGGTATTTCCGCGGGTAGTTTTATGGACCTAGTGATAGCTTGACAAGGCCTCAACATCCTGAAAGAAATGAAATATGAAAGACGAACTGAAACATGAAAGTGAAAAATGCGAAAAGTGAATGAAAGAAGAAGGAAGAGTAAGGAACAGATGTTAATAGATTAGTGAAATGCAGAAGCGGGAGAAAAAGGAGTCGAGATAGAATAATGAAAACACACGTATTTAAAGTGAGATATATTGGAATTATAAAGTGGAAGGAAATTGTGAAGCTGGACTGGCAACTGAGGGAGGAGAAGGAGAGAGGAAACACGAATGACTAAGTAGAATAAGGAAAAAGGATCATACGAGAAAGAGAGAGAGAAGGAGAGAGAGAATTGGGGAAAGGGCAGAATGGAAAAGAGGGAAAAGAGAAATATATAGAGGCACTGCGGAGGGGCGGAAAGAGGAATGTGAAAGTAGAGGGAGAGAAAGATGCACATTATGAAACGCGTCGAGGGGGGAAGAGAGCGGCGGGAAGGGGAGATGTGAAGGCTGGCTGGCTGAGGACGGAAAAATTGGGTGTGCATATGAGCGAAGGGCGGTGACGGAGAGTGGGAAATGCAGAAATAAGTGGAAGGATAGAATAATATGTTGGCAGTGGAATTAAATTAGAAAACAAAAATACAGAGATGAGTTTGAAAATGTACAAATAAACGGAAGGATAGAATGACATGTTGGCAGTGGTATTAAATTTAAAACGCAAAAAAAATTAAAGCTGAGATTTTAAAATGTAGTAATGATAAGGCGGATGGAATGATATGTTGGCAGTGGTGTTAAATTAAAAAAATATATATATAGAGTTGAGTTTGAAAATGCAGAAATAAACGGAAGGATAGAATGATATGTTGGCTGTGGTATCAAATTTAAAACGCAAAATATAGAGTTGAGTTTTTAAAATGTAGAAATAATATGGCGGATGGAATGATGTGTTTGCAGTAGTATTAAATTATAAAGAAAAAATATGAAGTTAAAGTTTTGAAAATTCAGAAAAAAAAGGATGAAAAGATGTGTTTGCAGTGGTATTAGAGATGGAAAATGATGTGTTTGCAGGTGTATTAGAGATGAAAAATGATGTGTTTGCAGTGGTATTAGAGATGAAAAATCGAGTTAAGTTTTCAAAATGCAGAAATGGATTTATGGATCGAATAATTTGCTTGCAGCGACATTAAAGTGAAGAGCAAAAATTAATAGTTATAGTTTTGAAAATTCAGAAACAAAAGAGCTGATAGAGTTATGTGTTTGGAGTGGTAATACAGTAAAAAGTAAGTAACAAATTAAGTTTGAAAAATTCAGAAAGTTGATTTAACTGTGGTGTTATTAAATTAAAAGATAAGATGAAATATGAATGTGTTTGCATTGCTAATAAATGGAAAAATATAGTGGAGTTTTAAAAATGTAAATCAAACATAAATTAGACTGACCAAGCTCTTAGTAAGTCGATAGATTTAAATACGCCATAAGGTAAACACATAAACAAGGAAAAAAATACAAACTTGAGTCTGAAAGAAATATTAAATCTGCGAGAAAAGTGGAATTCAAAGTAACCAGTGGAAGTAAATTCTGGATGGAAAAATGAAACATGAAAAATACATATAATAAGATTAGGCCGCAAGCCGAAAAGAAGGAGAAAATAGCAAGTACAAGGGGAAAGAGGAGTAGTGGGAGGCAGAAAAAAAAATGCAAAAGAAGAAGCAGGGAGGTAAAAAAAAGTTGGATAAATAAGTGTAAGAGGAGAATTAGGGAGAGGAGGAGAATGATAAGTGGAGTAGTAGGTGGAAAAGAAAAAGTGGAGGAGGAGTATTATGAGCAGAATATAGAGAACAAAAGGAGGAGGAGGAAAAATAGTTGAAGGAAGAGGAGGAGGAGGAGGAGGAGGAGGAGGAAATATAAAATGAGGAATATATAGAAGAGGAAGAGAAGGATGAGGAGTATTATAAATGAAGGATAGATATAGCAAGAGGAAGAGGAGGAGGAGGAGGAGAAATAGATGTAGGAGGAGGAGGAGGAGAAGGAGGAAAAGGAAGGATGAGTAACAAATGGAAGAGGAGGAGGAGCTAATGTAGGATAGATATAACAAGAGGAAGAGGAGGAGGAGGACTAGGAGACATAGACGTAGGAGAAGGAGGAGAAGGAAGAAAAGGAAGCATACGATGAGTAATAAAAGGAAGAGGAGGAGGAGTATTATAAATGTAGGATAGATATAACAAGAGGAGGAGAAGGAGGAGTTGGATAAATAGATAAAAGAGGAGGAAGAAGAAGAAAGGAAGGAGGGAGGGAAGAAGAGAAAAAAGGAAACATTGAGATGAGTGATAAATAGAACAGGAGGAGGAGTATGATAAGCGAAATAGACATAACAAAGAGGAGGAGATAAAGAGAAAGAAGAGGAACATGGTTAGGAGGAGTGACCTTTGAGACCAATACACCCCCGGGGGACGGAGCAAACTTCCAACTAAAAGAGGGAAAAAAAAAGGAAAGAAAAAAGCGTGACAAGTACAAAGCCACGGCGAAGAGTTAATTAATCTCAGCGGCCAGACACGATCGGGGCAAAAAAAAAAAAAAAACGGCAGTTCGAGAGAGAGAGAGAGAGAGAGAGAGAGAGAGAGAGAGAGAGAGAGAGAGAGAGAGAGAGAGAGAGAGAGAGAGAGAGAGAGAGAGAGAGAAAAGTAGACACAAAAGTAATCGAGTGAAGCAGTAGTAGAGTTCATTACAGATAGAAAATAGTAGGAGAGCACATAGTAATATTAATGAGTGTGACTTTAACGTAATCGAGACCCCTCTCCACCCGAAATTGACCTCTTTTTTTCGGCCACTCTTTACACTCTTTTTTTTATAGGAGCAGCGACTAGCGAGCTTTTTTTCCTTACTTTATTTTTTTGTCCTTGAGCTGCCTCTCTTACTGTAAAATATATTAATAATAGTAATGATAGTAATAGTTAAAGTAATACCAATACAAACACTAATAAACTAAAGATATAGAGTAAATTGACATGTAAAAAGACGATGTATAAAATGTTTTGCAGGACATAATAATATAAAAGGTGAATTATTTAAAAAGTAAAACCGTAGCTACGTATAGAATATTAAAAAAAAAAGGTATTAACAGTTAGGGGGAGTTGTATTCTTGTTTTCATTGTATATTTTGTTGATGCTGATAGTGGTAATTCTGGTGGTGGTGGTGGTGGTGGTCGTGATGGAAAAGGCGGTGGTGGTGACGGTGGTAGTGGTGATGCTGGTGGTGGTAGTGTTGGTAGAAGTGACAGTGCAGTCAATAATTGTTTGGTGGTGATAGTGGTGATGGTGGTGGTGGTGACAATATAATCAGCAGTGGTGTTAGTGGAAGTGTTGCGTTGTTGGTGATGATGTTGGTGGTATATACAACAGTGGTCATGGTAGCGGTGTAGTCAGCAATATGTATGTAGTGGTGGTGATGCTGGAGTGGTGGTGGTGGTGGTAAGGGTTCCGGTGGTGCTGCTGGTGAAGTCTGCATTGGTGGTGGTGGCGGTGGTGGCAGTGGAAGGGGGAGGGGGGAGGTAATAGAGGCGGTGGCGGTGGTGGGCGGTGCAGACGACGAGGCGGAACGTGACGAGAACAGGAAAAGGCGGCTAATTCAGAAACGAGAAGCAAGGGAGCCGGGCGTAAAGGTGACGGGGAGTGCGTTACTGGGCTCACTGGAGGAGGAGGAGGAGGAGGGGGCGTTAAGAGGCAAGGAGGAGGAGAAAGGGAAAAGGAAAAGAAAGAAAACTATAAGGAGGGAGCGAAAGAGGGGAAGGGAAAGCTGTTTTGAAGAGGTTCTGAACAGATTTCGCAAGAGCTCTCTAAGGAGGAAACTTGGGAACCCTTTACGTGTGTGTGTGTGTGTGTGTGTGTGTGTGTGTGTGTGTGTGTGTGGTATTTAGGTCACCAAAGATTCCAATACTCAGATAAGTTCAGTTTAAAAAAGGAAGAGAAACAAAAAAATAATTATTGATGGTAGTTTCCTGAATTCCATTAATATGTACACTTCAAAAAAATAAATAAAAATTGGTCATCGATTCTTTTTGTAATGTTAGTCCAAAAGAGGAAGAGAAGAGTACAGATGATATAGATTCTTGGATTCTTTTCACTGTGGCAAAGCGATTTAGGTCACAAGAATAGAAAAAGAAGAAGAAGAAGAAGAAGAAGAAGAAGAAGAAGAAGAAGAAGACTACGACGACGATGACGACAACGACGAGGACGACGACAACGACGACGACGACGACGACGACGACGACGAAGAAGAAGAAGAAGAAGAAGAAGAAGAAGAAGAAGAAGAAGAAGAAGAAGAAGAAGAAGAAGAAGAAGAGGAGGAAGAAGAAGTGAAGGATGTCCATGATGAGAAACGAGGTGAAAGATGTTCAGGAGTAGGAGGAGAAGAAGAGGAAGAAGGACGAGGACGAGGACCAATGTGTGTCAGCCCTTTACGGTGGGTGTCGGAGGAGTAGGAGGAGGGCCAGCGCGTGTCAGCTCTCCGTGTCCCTGGTGGCAGCGTCCGGAGCCCCGCCAGCACACACCGCCCTCTACACGAACACTTGGCGCTTGTCTCTCCGTCTTGGCCGCGCGTACTAATTGAATTCCTCCTTCGCTGCGTCTCGCCGGAATGTCATTATCTGCCGATGCTTTGAGAGGAGAAAGACTCTGTGGACATTTCTGGACCGGTAATTTTGCCTGCGTTTGTGAAGGGACGCTTATGTGCCGCCCGAAACTTGGAAGATAATGGAAAGGGGAAAAAATAACAGCATTGGTATTTTGAAGAGAATGAACACTAGACTAATTTTCTCTCTTTGATTCAAGTGTTCTAACGAAACTTAGAAGATAATGGAAAGGAAAGAAAACAGTATTGGTATTTTGAGGAGAATGAACACTAGACTAATTTTCTCTCTTTGATTCAAGTGTTCTGACGAAACTTAGAAGATAATGGAAGGGAAAAAAAAACAGTATTGGTATTATGAAGAGAATTAACACTGTACCTATAGTATTTACTTTTTAATTCAAGTTGGTTACCCTCATTTTGAAGAGACTGTAGTATTCAAAGAGCATCTACAGAAAGTAAAATAGTAGTGTTGAGCTAAGTGAACCTAACCAATCTTGACCTGACCTGACCTTACCTCACCTAACCAGCTAAATCACACCAAACCTAACCAAATTAAACCCTACCGAACCTAACCTAAACTAGCATTGAAAAGAAAGAACTCTGACTTCATATACTCCTACTGCCACTGAATTTTACATCTCTGCTGCCTAACTCAACCAAGCCAAGTACCATGACAAGCAAGAGCACAGGCTTAATCTACTGTTTCTATTACTAAATTTGCATCGCTATTGTCCACTCCACATCTTCACTTATTTCATTGCATTCCTTTAAGCGTGAGACATGCGTGCGTGATCATAGCAAAGGTGTTTCTAGGTTAATTATTTAATCTTACTCTATTTCTTCCTCCTTCAGAGTACTCGTAACCTTCTTCTTCCTCTTCGTCATCCTTTAGTTCTTTAGAATACGTGATCTCCATCTATTTCATCGCATTTCCTTAAGCGTGAAACATATGTACGTAATCACGGCAAAGGTGTTTCAGTGTTAGTTATTTAATCTTACAATATTCCTGCTATCCACTAAGTCCTTTCATACTCCTCTCTCCTTGTCATCTACTGGTTCTCAAGTAGACGTGATTATAATACAGTTTAATGGAGTGTTCATTTTTTGCTCCCCTAAAGTGGGTCCGTGCTGGTGATTAATATGCTCCTTTTTCGTCTCTCCCACAGCAGGTAGGTGGTGGCTGTGGCGTGCTGGTCAGGGCTAGGGCTGTGCTGTGTTTTGGTGCTGCTGAGGGGCATCCGTCCGTCAGCTGAGAGTGTTGACAGTGTTGGTGAGTGTTGTGACCTGTCTTGTGGTGTTGTTGAGTTGTTATGGTGTTTTTTGGGAGTGTTTTTTAGGGTGTGTTGTTTTTCTTTCGTGGTTAACTTTGTCTTTTTACAGTTTTTCTTTTCGTGTTTTTACTTTTGTTGTGTCGTGTTGTTTTACTTTTCTTATATTTTTCTTTCATATATTTTTCTGTCAGTGTTTTCATGTTTTTTTTCTTCTCGTGATTTCTCTTTTTTTCTGTTTTTATTCCATCTTCTCTTTTCTCTTCCTTTTTTTCTATATATATCTTTGTCTTCCTTAGCCTTTTTTCCCCTCTTCCTTTCACGTTTATTGTTTCTTGTTTTACTTTCTCTTGTATTTTTTCTTCCAATCAGTGTTTTCACATTTATTTTCTTATCCTTTTTTCCTTTGTTTTTACTCCTAATTTTTCTCTCTGTTCCTATCTGTATCTACCTCTCTTTGTCTATCTATCTTTTTCCTTTGTTTTCCACTCCATTTTTCTTCTCCACTTCCTGTTTTACGAGTATTTTATTTCATACATTATCTTCTCTCCCTCGTATATCCTTCTTCTTCATTCGCCTCGTTTATTCTCCTTCGTATCCACACGTTTCTGGTTCTCCCTTTTATCTCACTCGTTTTCGGCATTTCTTTATTCGCTTGTCCTTATCTTCCTCATATTTTCTTGAACGTCATATTTATAATTCTTTTTTTTTAACACATTATTTTCTTCTTTTCAATGATTGTTTACTTGTTTTAATTGTTGTTGTTGTTGATAATGTGTTTGTTCTTATATACGTTTGTCTTTCTCCATCATTTTTTTTTTCATTATCTTTCATTCGGTATGTCCCTCGGTTCATCAGTGTGTGTGTGTGTGTGTGTGTGTGTGTGTGTGTGTGTGTGTTTATTTCATCAGTAGGGAGAGCGCTGACACTGAGTTACCATGACCACCACCACCACCACCACCTTCACCACCACCAACAACACCAACACCACCACTACCATCACCACAACCACCACCACTACCAATACGTATTCAGACCGTTCAGATGCGGCTGTCTGCGTATTTCTCCGCGTGTGAGATACTGCAAACACGATTATCTTGTTCTTTTCTTTCATCCTCGTCTACTCCTCCTTCCTCCTTCTCCTCCTCTGATCATATTTCTCCTTGTCTTTTTTTTCATTCTTCTTCTACGTATTTATTTTCCTTCGTCTCCCCTCCTGTTCTTCCCTTCTTCCTCCTCTTTCTCCTCTGATCTTCTTTTTCCTATCTTTCTTCACGGCCTCCTCTTTTTATTTCTTCCTGTATTCCTTCGTTTTTCCTTTGTGTTTGTACTTTATTATTTTTCCTGTGATTTATATTTTTTCCTTTTTTTCCTTTCCCTCTTCTTCTTCCTCTCTCTTACTCTGCCTCTCCCCCTCTTCTTCTCTTCACCCTCCTTCTCTGATCTCTTTTCTCTATGTCTTTCTCCTCGTTCTCTTCTTCGTCTTCCTTCTCGTATTCCTTTCTGTTTTGTTTACTAATCCTCTTTTCTTTATTTTCCTCTTCCTTCCTCTTCCTTTTCTTTTTGCTTTCTTTCCCTTTCTCAAACATTATCTTCTTTTTCTTTGCTTTATCACCATTACATTTCTTGCCCCTTACTGTATATTCACCATCCTCCTCCTCCTCCTCCTCCTCCTCCTCCTTCTCCTCCTCCTCCCTCACTTCACGCTCCTCAGTGGCCCATCTTTCACCCTTTATTTCACCCATTAGTAGTGAGGAATGACTCTCTCTCTCTCTCTCTCTCTCTCTCTCTCTCTCTCTCTCTCTCCTCTCCTCTCCTTCTCCTCTCTCTCTCTCTCTCTCTCTCTCTCTCTCTCTCTCTCTCTCTCTCTCTCTCTCTCTCTCTCTCTCGCACCTGGGCCCAGCAGCATCCATCACCTTCCTCTCTCTGTCCTCACCTGAGCGTGACATCCAATCACCTTCAGGTACACAGACTTGGGTTCCGGTTTTGTATGTTTGTTTATGTTTGTTTATGTTGGGAATATGTTTGTTTGTTTGTTTGTGTTGTGTCTCTATTTGTTTCTGGAATATGTTTGTTTTTGCTATATGTTTGTTTACAATTTGTGTTGTTTGTGTAATATAAATATTTCTGTTAAAATATTGGGTGTAACGGTTATAGTGAGTTGTTGTTGTGTCCTTGGATTTGTGTTATTTATTGAATCATTTGTTTAGTCAATGTAAATGGAAAAAAATGTGAATACGTGTGTTTGTATACGTATGTGTGTATGTATGTATGTTGGTTTAGGTGTGTGTATGTTTTTGTTTTGTCTTCTTTTACTGGTATAATTCTCTCCCTCTTTCTCTCTCTTCCTCTCCTTCTCCCTCCCTGTCTCTCTCCCTCCCTCCCTCCCCTTTCCCTTCTCCCTATCCTATTTTTATCCTCTCAACAAAACATCCAATTATACACTATGAAAATATGATTATAATGAGACCCTCTTGATTATCCTTGAGAGAGAGAGAGAGAGAGAGAGAGAGAGAGAGAGAGAGAGAGAGAGAGAGCTATACACATCATTATCTCCCTCTCCCTTACACACACACACACACACACACACACACACACACACACACACACACACACACACACACACACACACACGCCGTTATTGCCTTCCCTTCCCCGGCGGTCGTAAAAAATAACATTAAGATTTTTACATATAGAGGAAATTTGTTGGGAATATTTATTTTATCTTCGACATCCCTAACCTTACGACCACCACCACCACCACCACCACCCTCATCCCTCTCCCCCTCCCTCCTCCTCTCCCCGGAAAGTTTTATCATATTTTTCCGGGGATATGATTAAATCGTGTTTGTTTTGTATTATCTGTTTAAAAATACTTCGCTTTTTGTGGAATTAATGGCTCGTGGTTATATTTTATTTCATTATTTTTTCGGTCTACAGTTTACGAGGCGGAAGTGACACCGGTATCCACCCTCTCTCTTTTTTTTCTCTCTTTTTCTACCCCTCTTTTTTTTCTCCCCTCCTCTCCCTCTCTCCTCTTCAGTCGCCCACCTCACAAATGCTACCTCGCTTCACTTCTTTCTGTCTTCTCCTCAGCCTCCTCATCTTCCTTCTCTCCCAGCGTCTTCACCTTCATATCTACACTTCCTCTATACTCCTCTCAACACTTCCTCAACTCTCTCCCTTTCTCGTTCCCCTTTTCTTCATACCCTTCCCTCTCACTCTAGTCCCTCTCCCATTCACTCCCTACACTTCCTCTATTCCCCATCACACCTACCCCCACCCTCACCGTCTCCCCTCCTCTGCACCTCTCCTTATCAACCAAATACCTTCACCCCTTCACCCCTACTCTCCCACTCCTCCCCCATCACCAATCCACCCACCTCCCCTACTCTCCCCTTAAATACATTCCCATTCCCCTTCCCCTTATTCCTCCTCTACTTCCCCCTCACCCCACTTCACCCCCTACCCCCGTTTTCACCCTAGTCTAAACATAGTCCACCATTACTCTTGGCAAACTGCTTGAACATCCGAGGCTTTGTATCAGATCCAGTTTTTTAAGCCTTTGATTAAATGTTTCCCCCGCGGCTGGCAGCGCGGGTTAAACCTTACAAATTGTCCGCTGACGGAAAGCAATCAATATGCAAAACAACCCATTCATAACCCTGGGGGGCGCCGCGCCGGAAGAGCTGCGGGAAATACTAGTAAGATTCTGGCCTCAAATCATCTTCAGGTCTTGTGTTCGGTAATCCTGACGTGGGGTGTGGCTGGTTTTGTTCTTTCCTGTGATTCCTCGAGAGGGTGAGAAAGAGAGGAGAGGTGGTTACGGTCTAGGGGAAGAATGAGGAAGGAAAGACAGTATAGTAGTGTAGAAAATAATAAATTGAGTAGAATAGAGGAGAAGAAAGGAGTGCAAAGTAGAGGAGAAAAGAGGATAGGAGAAGACACGAGAAGAGAGGAAAGGAGAGGAGAGGAGAGGAAAAAGAGAAGAGGAGGGTTGATGGATGAAACAGATAACCAAAAAAATGGAGAATTAATGAAGAAAAGTAGAGAGATTAGTAAGAAAAAAAAGACGAAAAGAATGAAATGGAAGAAAATGGGAGATAAATACCCAGAAGAGAGAGAGAGAGAGAGAGAGAGAGAGAGAGAGAGAGAGAGAGAGAGAGAGAGAGAGAGAGAGAGAGAGAGAGAGAGAGAGTGTTAATTCCGGAATCAGAAGGTAAACTAGCCAATTAACAACAAACAAACAGACGCAGCTGATATCCGTCACAAAAAATATTACAGAAACTTTTATTTATTTATGGATTTACTCATTTATTTATTTATTTATTTATATTTATCTTCATGTTTGTACTGATTAATTTGCTTATACACTTTAAACACACACACACACACACACACACACACACACACACACACACACACACACAGTTTATTATTTCAAGTCTGAGTTACATTATCCCATTTGAGAGAGAGAGAGAGAGAGAGAGAGAGAGAGAGAGAGAGAGAGAGAGAGAGAGAGAGAGAGAGAGAGAGAGAGAGAGAGAGAGAGAGCAACAACAACACGGCGTATCAGGTTTAAAAAAATAATTAAATCCTTCGTTTTAATGAGCACCGAAAATAGTCTTTATCATGCCGACATTACGAGGAGGAAAGAGAGGGAGTAAAGGGGAAGAGGGAGATAGGAAGGGAGTCTATGGGTCTGATGTAAAGAGTATGAAGAGGGAGAGCTGAAGGGAGAGAGATATAGATAGAGAGGATAAGGGAGATATATAATGTGGAAAAGTAAGGGAGAGGTGGACTGATAGAGATAGAGGGAGGGAAACGTATTGAGATGAAAGTGAAGGGAGTCTAATGGAGAGAGAGAATGAATGAGCCAAATGTGAAGAGAAAGGCTTGAGATGTTATGAAAAGAAGTGTACAAAATAAACGTAATTAAGGAATAATTTTTAAGAGGAAAATTTGGGATGAAAGGGAAAGGAAAATTTTGTAAAGGTGAGTGGAGGGAGAGAAAATAAAGAGATAGAAGAGGAAGAGATAGGACTAGGTTGGAGTACTTAATTATGCTCAGCTTTGAAACGACAGAAGGAATATAGTTTAGATGCTCTCTCATTTTCTGTATTTATTTATTTGTTTTTTTTACTTTTTTTTTTACTTCTGTCCTTTTTTTCCACATCACTCTGATACTTCCAATTCCTTCCATCACATTCAGACTCGCCTCCACATGGTCTTTCCACACATAGCCACACAGTCTCCCACACAGTCATCCAGCACATTTATCTTCTCCAAACTCCTCCACATTCACTCATAATCGAAAAATCCCTCAACATTCCTATGACTCCGACCACATCCTCCATGCATAAACCTCTTTGTTATATGATGTTCTCTGTTGTATTCATCTATCTATCAATCTGTCTATCTATCTATCAATCCATTTATCTTTATGCCTGTTTAGCTATTTCTTGATCCCTTTATCTCACACACCACCCCTTTCAGTTTTTTTTATTCATTTCTCTTCGTGCTAATGGGAAAAAAATATATCAGTTTAAACATAGCTAACCTTTTTTTTCAATATTGCTGGGTGTCTATAATGTATTTGACCTTGAAACACACACACACACACACACACACACACACACACACACAACACACACACGCAACAAAAGAGAAAGAAAGCACTCAAACTAACATTTTCTTGGACTTAGCCCGTGCCATAAACTTGTTTTGTGTGTGTGTTTGCGGCGTGTGTGTGTGTGTGTGTGTGTGTGTGTGTGTGTGTGTGTGTGTGTGTGTGTGTGTGTGTGTGTGTGTGTGTGTGTGTGTTTGTACGTACCTACCCATAACACTGCGCACTTGTCTATTATTTTTTTCTCAGTTAAACTTTCTGACGTCTATTTTTGGTACGTGTTTTTTTTCCTTATGCTTTTTTTTCTTTCTTATTTACATTCCAACCTACTCCACCTCCGAAACTACTACGTGTTCTACTTCTCCCGAAATTTAGTAGGTATGTCCACGCACGTACACCCACACGCACACACACACACATACACACACACACACACACACACACACACACACACACACACACACACACACACGTCACGAACACGCTCACGCATCACTGATTTCCGCCTGAGTTCGCTATTGTTGCAAATTTGTGGCGCCGTGAGTGTGGGTATTCACAGCCATGACACGCCTGCCGAGGAGGAGGAGGAGGAGGAGGAGGAGGAGAAGGAGGAGGAGGAGGAAAGGGAGCAAGGGAATAGAGGAAGGAGTTTAAGAGGAAGAAGGGAGAAAAAAGGGAGGATTGAAAAAAGGGAAGTGGATAGGAGGTTGGAAGGGAGGATAGAAGGAAGGGAAGTGAGTAGAGAGGGTAGAAGGAAGGGAAGAGAGTAGAGAGGGTAGAAGTAAGGATAATGATAGGAATGGAAGGAGGAGGAAGGGAAGGGGAAAGGAATTTAGGAAGAAGATGGAGGATTGTAGGAATTTAGGGGGAGGATGGAGAAAGGGAAGTTAGAGGGAGGGTATTAGGAAAGGAGTGAGGGAGGGGAGTCAGTAGGAAGGAAAGGGAAACAAAGGGTAGGAGGAGGGGGGAAAGAAGATAAATAAGTGAAGGAATGTGGGTGAGAGAGCTGAAGAAGAGGAGGGTAGGTAGGGGTTACATAGTGGAGGGAAGAGAGATAAAGACTGGGAAAACAAGAAGTGGAGCAAGTGGGTAAGGAATGTGAGTGAGGAAGGTGGGAAGGTGGAATGACATGCAGGAAGTAGAAAGTGACAGAGTAACATGAGTGAGGAAGAGAGTGACAGTGGAAAGAGAATATGGTAAAGATGAGGTAGTGGGGTGACATAGGGAAAGGGAGAAGAATAACTGAAGAAATATGAATGAGAGATAAGGGAAGAAAGAAAGGGGAACGATGATTAATTGATGCTGAAGAAAGACAGATTAAGAAAAGAAGAAAGGGAAGGTTGCTGAAGAATTATGGATGAGATAGAGATTGAAAAAGCAGGAAAACTATGGAGATGATGAAGAAAAAAATGTGTGATTGTTTATAGTTCATGGATTACAGGTTGGATGAGCTCGAATAGGAAGGAAACTATGGAATAAAAGTATGAGAAGGAGGTAGAGAGTAGAGGAAAGAGTGGGAGGAGGCTGGAAGGGTGACGGAAGAAAGGGAGTAGTATGTGAAAATTTAAGAAACATGGATAGACTACAGATGATAAAGATGAAGATACAAGGAAGGAGAAAAGAAGATATAGATGAGATGAGAAGGGGAAAAGGGAAGGAAGAGCAGGGGGTAACGTGTCAGGAGAGGAAGTAGACCATCGTAGGGGAGAGGAGATAGGAAGGGGAGGAGACAGGGACAGACTGACACATAAAAATCGACTTCGAAGGCTTTGGAAAGGAGAAGGAAGGAGAGAGGAAGGGGAAAGAATTTGGAGGTATGGGGAGAGGAAATGGGAGGGAGAGTGAGAGAGTGAGAGGAGGAGAGAAGGAAATACATGGAGGAAGGAAGAAAATGAGGAAGGGAGAAAGAGAAGGAATGATAGGAAGGAGAAAAAGAAACCTATGAAAGAAGATTGGAAAGAAAATGAATGGAAGAAAAATGGAAGACGATATCAAGAGAGAAGAGAAAGGGAAGAAAGAAAAATGAAGACCAACGAATATAAGAAAGAAAGCGAAAAGAAATAAAAGATGAAAAAAGAAAAAAAGTAAGAGGAAGGAATATAAAAAAAGAATGCAAATTCAAAAAACGGATTAGAGGTGAAGAAAGAAAGGAAAATTAAGACAAAAAAAGAAGAAAAGAAAGCGAGAAGAAAATAGGAATGATAAAAAAGAAAAAAATGTGACAGAAAATAAAGAAAACTAAATAAATAGATGGAAAGTAAAACAAAAAAAGTGAAGTGAAGAAAGAAAGGAAAATGAAGAAAAGGAAAGAAAACGAAAAGAAATAGGAGATGAAAAAGAAAAAAAAAGCGTAAAAGAAAATGACGAAAGAAATATTGATAGATAAAACTAAAAAAAAAAAAAAATCACATCCGCTATATAAGAGGAAGAATCACAGAGAGGAAGCATAGAAGGGAGGGATATAATATGATGTTTGTGAGCGGAAGGGAAGAAGGTAGCGAAGGGAAGGAGGAGAAATGGAAATACTGGGAGGAGGAGGAGGAGGAGGAGAAGGAGGAGGATGTGGTGTAAGGTAGATTCCGGATGTCAGAAGGGAAGTGAGGTTGATAGTGAGTTGACAGGCTGAGAAGGGGAGGCGAAGGGAAGAGGAAGGTAGGGAGGGAGGGAAGGAAGGGAGACAGGAAGCTAAAGGGGGAGATTTAGGCCGAGTCAGCATATAGAAAAAAAATATTCAGATCAAAGTGAGAAAAGGAAGGAGGAAGAGGAGATAGGAAAGGGGTGGGAATGAGAAATGGAGGAAGAGGAAAAGGATGTGAAGGATAAAATGAGAATAGAAGAGAAAAAGATGAATATAGAGAAAATGAAAAGCGGAGAGGAGAGGAATACAGGAAGAGGAGGAGGAGGAAGAAAAGGACAGAAGGAGGAATGATGAAAAAGATGAAAAGGAAAAGAGAAATAAAGGAGAAAGGGAGAGAAAAGAAATGACAAAAGAGGAAGAAAAGGATGGAGGAAGGAAGAATAGGATAAAAAGGTGAAGAGAAATAAGGGAAATGGAAAAAAGTGATAAGGAGAGAAAAGAAATGGAGGAAAGGAATGAAAATAGCACACACACACACACACACACACACACACACACACACACACACACACACACACACACACACACACACACACACACACACACACACACACACACACACCATCAAATCGTTTTCACCAAAGGAACGAAGGAAGGAAGGAAGGAAGGCGAAAGCAAGATAAAAAGAAAAAAAAAAAGAAAAAAAAAGAGAAGATTGACGTTTGGTGAATAGGAAACGCTGCTGAGAGAGAGAGAGAGAGAGAGAGAGAGAACTGAGAAGGAGGAGGAGGAGGAAGGTAAAAATACATGAAGGGAGAAAACAGAGAAAAGGAAGGAATAGGAGAAGGAGAAAGATAATGGGAGAGATGTGATGAAGGGAAGAGAGAAAGGAAAAGAATGGGAAATCGCCACCACCACCACCACCACCACAGCCTCCGGGCACAAGAATGGAGCCCCAAATATCCGCCTTCAGGACGTATTTGCATGAGCCTCCGGGTGTTGAATGCGGCGAGGCTCCCGATGATACGGAAATGTGAGGATTACCGGAGGAGGAGGAAGAGGAGGAGGAGGAGGAGGAGGATGTATTGAGTAAATTTATTCGACTGTGGAAATTAAAATAATCAGTCGAAAAAAAAAAGATGTTGAAATGAAGGAGAAAGAAAAAAAGATATTGAAATGAAGGAGAAAGGAATGTAAAATGAGGAAGGAAAGGAAGGAGAGATAAGGGAATGATAATACGTAAAAGAAGTGTGATGGAAACTAGAGAAAAGAGAAGTTGGAGAAGAAGGAGAATAGGAGGAGGAAGAGGAGAAGGGATGGAGGTGTTATTTCCCACTAATCTCTATTTTTTTTTATTCTCTCTTCGTTTTGTGTCGAGTATATTCCTATCTTCCTTTATTTTCCTCCTTTGCCTTCCCTTTTTCCTTTTTTTCCTTTTTCCTTCCTAACTCTCAATTCTCCCCCTTTTCATTTTGTCACTTTTTTCCTTTCCTCTTTCCTCGCTTTCCTCTTTCCCTCCTAACTCTCAATTCTCCCCCTTTTCATTTTGTCACTTTTTTCCTTTCTTTCCTCTCTCCTTTCTTTCCTCTTTCCCTCCTAACTCTCAATTCTCCCCCTTTTAATTTTGTCACTTTTTCTCTCCTCTATTTCTTCTTTCTCTCCCTCCCTGTCATCTCCTTTTCCCCTTCTCATATTCAGTTCTTTTCCTTCTTCCTCTCTTTATATTTCCTCTTTTCCTCTCCTCTCCCTTGTCTTCCCCTCCTTTCCTCTTTTTTACCTCTTTTCACCTTTAGTATCTTTCATCCTTCCTTTTATCACATTCCCCTTTCTCATATTTCCTCTTTTTCCCTCTCTTCTCCCCCTCGTCTTCTGCTCCCTCTCATTCTTACCCTCTTTATCACCTTTAATTCCTTCTTTCTCACCTTTTATCACTCCTCCCTCCTTACATTATCATCTTCCTCTCTCTCTCCCTCTCTCTCACCCTTCCTCTCCTCTTCCTTCTTCCTCTCCTATCCTTTACTTATCTTAATTTCTCTCGTTTTCACCTTTTTATCAATTTTCCCTTCCTCATATATTTCCTTTCTCCCATCCACTCTCACCGCCGCTCTCCTCCTCCTCCTCCTCCTCCTCCTCCTCCTGGCTGATAGAGGACCATGTTAAGGACTGGACGCCATCAATCTTTGTCTCTTCTCATCTCTCCTTTCCTTATTTTCTCTTCACCCTCCTCACCTTTTTTTTTTATATTTTATCGTCCTCTCCAATGTCTCTCTTCTCTCGCCTTTGTCTTCCTTCTTTCTCTCCATCTTTAGTCTTTTGTTGCTCGTCTTTTCTCCTTTTCGTTCTTTTGTCATATTTTCTTCATCGTCGTTTTACGTTTTATCTTTTATTTGTCCTTCTTCGTTTTTCTTCTTTATGTCTCGTTTCTTTCCCTCTTTCTCTTCGTTACTTTGTCTCTATCTCTCTTTCTTCCTTTTTATCTTCTCGTTTCTTTCTATTCCTTTTTTCATTACCGACGACCTCCTTCCCATCTCCTTCTCCTTCATCTCTCTTCTTTCCTTCTGCTTTGCCCTTTGTTGCCTCTTCCTTCATTTCCTTTCTCCTATTCTTCATTCGTACTCTACTTTGTATCTATATTTCCCTCCCTCTTTATGTTTTCCTTCTTCTCTCTTCCTTTGTTATCATTGCGACCTCCTCTTCATCTCATTCTTCTCCGTCTCTCTTCTTTCTTCCTTTCTTATCCTTGGTTGCCTCCTCCTTCATTTCCCTTCTCTTATTCTTCATTCTTTTTTACCTTTTCTTTGTTCTTCCACTTTATCAGCTTCACTTCTCTCAATCTTCGTCTTCCGTCTTAACATTCACTTTTTGCCTTCTTTTCCATTTTTCTGTTTTCATCACACTTTCTTTCGTTTATTCTTTTCCTCTTTTATCTTCATTTTTCTTTACCTTTTCTTTGTTCTATCTCTTTATAACCGTCACTTCTCTCATTTTTCGCCTTTCGTTTTCCTATTGTTTTCTGCTTTCTATCTCTCATCTATTTTCATCACTCTTTCCTTTGTTTTCTCTACTCTTTTCCTCTCATCCGCCACGCCCCTTCCCTGTTTCTTTGTCTTCATCCGCCTCTTCCTCCTCCTCCATTCTTTCTCAACGCTTCTTCATCTTTTCTCACACCTCTGTCTTTCATCTGTCTCTCTGCCTCTTCTTTTCCTTCTCCTTCACATGTTCATCTTTATCTCTCCTTATTATTACTGCTTCTATCTCTCTCCTTTCCGTTTTTCTTCCTTCATTTTCTCTTTTATCTCCTATTTTCTTTTCCTTCCTCTTGTTATCCTCTGTACCACTTGCTCCTTTTCTTCACTTTCCTCCACTTTTCTCTCCTGTATTCTCCACTTTCTCCTCTTCTCTTTCCTCCTCTCCTCTTCATTTTTCTTAATCAACTTTCCTTCATCTCTCCTTCCTCCTGTCCTTCACCTCCCCTGCCATTCCTTTGTCTCTCTTCTCTTTTCCATCATCCCTCTATTTTCTTTCGCTCCCACTCCTTTTTTCCTCCTCCTTCCTTCCTCCTTTTCCTCAGTCTCCTCCTTTCCCCATTTCTACATCACCCTGGGAAAGTTTTCTCTTCCTTTCCTCATGTTTCCTTCTCTTCACAAGCCTCTCTCCTTCTTATTTCTCCTCCTTTCTCCTTTCCCTCACCAACGTTTCCTTCCAGTTTCCTCCTCCTTTTTTCCCCTTTTCCTTTTCCATCCTCTCCCTTCAGATTTCTCCTCCTCTTCTCCCCTTTCTCCTCTTCTCTCCTCGTCTCCATCACTAGCATCTCTCCCTTCCTCCATTTTCCTGCTTTCTCCTCTCCTTCACATGTGTTTCCCTTCTGTTTCCTCCTCCTTCTCTCCCCCTCTCTCCCCTTTCCTTTACCGGTCCATCCTTTCCCCTCATCATTCCTCCATTTCTTCGCCAGCATCTCTCCCTTCCTCCTTTTTTTCTCCTTTCTCCTTTCCTTCACTTTCGTTTCCCTTCTGTTTCCTCCTCCTTTTCTCTCCCTCTCTCCCCTTTCCTTCACCGGTCCCTCCTTTTATCTCATCATCCCTCCAGTTCTTCGCCAGCATCTCTCCCATCCTCCATTTTCCTCCTTTCTCCTTTCCGTTTCCCTTCAGTTTTCTCCTCCTTCATTTCCCCTCTCTCCCCTTTCCTCTACCGGTCCCTCCTTTCCCCTCGTCATTCCTCCATTTCTTTACCAGCTTCTCTCCCTCCCTCCGCCGCTCCCTCAGAAGCCAGCGGAACATGTTAAAGACTTAAGACTCTCAATCCAGGTCTCTTTGTCCCCGCCGCGGAGCCTAAAGACCGCGGGGCGCGATCAATCCCGCCCTCCCCCGGGACGGTGTGGGCGTCCCGGGACACACCTGCTGGAGGAGGAGGAGGAGGAGGAGGAGGAGGAGAAGATGATGGTGATGGTGATGATGAAAATATATAGAAAGTGAGCTGACCTAGAAATAAGAAGAGAGAACCTAAATTACATGAGAAAGAAGAAGGAAGAAAGAAAGGACGGAAGGGAGGAAGAAAGGCAGGAAGGAAATGAGGAAGGAAGGAAGGAAGAAGGAATGAAAGAAAGAAGGAAAAAGTAGGAAAGGAAGGAAGGAAGGAGGGAAAAAATAAAGGAGAGAAGAAAGGGAAAATGAAGCAAGGATGGAAGGAAGGAAAGGAGGGGGAGGAAGCAAGGAAGGAAGGAAGAAAAAATGACGAATGAAGGAAAGAAAGAGAGAAGGCAGTGAATGAGACGAATAGATAAACAAGAAATATGAAACGAAAGCAAGAAAGGCAAGAAAAAGGTATAAAATAAAGGAGGAGGAGGAGGAGGAGGAGGAGGAGGAGGCAGACAATGGAATGAGGACGAGTCTCAGGAGGTGAAAGAAGAGGAGGAAGACTTGGATGGAGGAAAAATAGTTGAAGTAAGAGAGGAGGAGGAGGAGGAGGAGGAGGAGGAGGAGGATCGTAAGAGATGATAATATAACGGAACTCAAATCTTTTAAACAGCGTAACGAAAGACAAGGACTCGACCAAGAAGAAGAAGAGGAGGAGTAGGAGGATGAAGGAGAAGGAGAAAGAGGAGGAGAAGAATTAAAGAGAAGCGAGTATCAAAGTGTAGCACCTGAGAAGGAGGAAAAAAGAAGATAAAGAGAGGAATAAAGAGGTGAAAGACAAATTAAAACTGGAAGGAAAACTGGAAAACAAGGAAAGGAATGAGATTGGAAAGGAAGAGAAAGAAAGAAAGAGAGGAAGATAAAATAAATTGCATTGTGAAGACTTCCTTGAGAGAGAGAGAGAGAGAGAGAACTAGAAAGACAAGAGAAAGATATTAATAAAGAAAGGACAAGAAGAAATAAGTGGAGGTGATGATGAAATGGATAAAGAGGAATTAAAAACTTGGATTAAATATACAAGAAAAATGTTAAGGTCAAGTGAAATGAGACTTAAAGAAATGGCGTCAAAAAATTCACATTCTTTTCATTTCTCTCCTCATTCTTCGTATCGTTCTTTTCATTCTTTATTCGTCATCTCTTCCTTTTTCTTTTTTTTTCATTCCTCATTATCCTCCTCTTTGTTCCTTTTCTCCAAGTTCCTTTTCGTGTTAGTCTCTTATCTCTCTCTCTCTTCATCTATCCCTCTTATTCATTTTTTTTTCTTTCCTCTAAACATTCATCTTCTTTTTTCCTTTTTTCGTCTGTCGTCATCCAGTTAAATCTTGTCATTCTTCTCTCTCTTTTTCTTTCTTCCTTCCTTCCTGTCCCTTCCTCCTCCCTTCTTTCCTTTCATTTCTTCATTCCTCCTCCCTATTCATCCATATTCTTTCTCTTTCCTTCCTTCCATCTTTCCTCTTCATCCATATCCTTCTATCTTCCTCCTTTATAATCCATTCTCCGTCCGTCTATACCATCGCTCTCTCTTTCCTTCCTTCATTCCTCCCCGCCTTCCTCTCCTTCCTTCTCCTCTCCTCTCTCTCCGTGTATCAGCGCCAGCCCGTTCAGAATTATATACATGTATCCTTTAATGCATTCCTCGTATTCTTCCCCGCGTCCATTCTCGCCGAGTTTACTTTCGCGAATTACTGAAGTCGTATTTATTTTAGTGTTTGAAATGTGTTCCCTGTTTAGATATACCGGCTCGTGTGGATGTGAGTGTGTGGGGGGAGGGGGGGTGACTTGGTGTGTGTGTGTGTGTGTGTGTGTGTGTGTGTGTGTGTGTGTGTGTGTGTGTGTGTGTGTGTGTGTTTGCAGTCTGATTTATTCTTGCATTGTGAATTAAGTTAGCTTGCTACGAAATGTTTTGAGATGCCGGTTTTTATTATTTTTATTTTGTCTTATTTTTTTATCATCATAACAAGAACATTAACAACTACTACTACTACTACTACTACTACTACTACTACTACTACTACTAATAATAATAATAATAATAATAATAATAATAATAATAATAATAATAATAATAATAATAATAATAATAATTTTACTACTACTACTACTACGACTACTACTACGACTACTAGGACTACTACGACTACGACTACTACGACTACTACTACTACTACAACTACTACTCGTTATAATGTCTCTAAATCCCATTACTTATGCATACCAATATCCAGCCTCTATAAACTCACCTTTCTGCTCGAATCACGTGACATAATTAAGAGAGACAGGTAACGCAGAATTATCAGGTACTGAAAAGGTAGACTTCCAATTAGTTTTTCGTCCATTAATATCTTCAGTAACAAATTTAGTGATACTCCCAGTTATTTCAAGTCTTCTATATCTTTGCCTCGTTTCCTTAATATCCCCACCAGGTACATATATATAAAAAAAAAAATCTTGGATGGCAACCCCGTGACGAGCGAGAGATATAAAAAAAAGGGGAATGAAAGGAAGAAAGAGCAATATAAAAAAGAGATGTCTATAAACCTCCAGCTTCATCGTGTTTCTTATCGAGAGAGAGAGAGAGAGAGGGAGAGGGAGAGAAAATACCTCCACATCCCAAACCCGTCCACACCATTTACCTCCATCTCTCTCTCCACCATAACGTTTCCCTTTTGTATTCCTCTGCCGCTGTTCCTCCCCCTCCCCCCTTCCCCCCTTACCTACGTCTTGATTCCCCCCTCCCCCCCCCCCACACACACACGCACACGCACACGGACACACGCACACACGTATCCTAGCCAAGCCTATCCTACAAATTCTAACCAATATATATATACCTAAATGTTGTTCCAGTCCTGCTATTGCCTCCTCTTCCTCCTCCTCCTCCTCCTCCTCCTCCTCCTCCTCCTCCTCCTCCTCCTCCTCCTCCTCCTCCTCCTCTTCCGGCCGTGTTCGTCGCCATTGACTCGCTTCAAAGGAGTCCAATAAAATGTCGCACCAGAAGAGAGAGAGAGAGAGAGAGAGAGAGAGAGAGAGAGAGAGAGAGAGAACACATATGAGTTACCTGGGCGTGAAAGGTGTGCAGGAGCAGAAGAAGGAGGTCAGTCAGATTATAGTTCCTTCCTCCTCTTCTTCCTCCTCCTTCTCCTCCTCCTTCTTCACATCTTTCTCCTCCTCGTTTCTCATCCTAGACATCCTTCATCTCCTTCTCTTCCTCTCATTTGTCTTCCCATATCCTCTTTACCACTTTTTTCATCTCCTCTTCCTCTTCCTCCATTTATTCCTTCCTTCTTCCTTCACATCTTTTACATCTCTCTCCTGGTCTTCCTCCTCCCCTTCTTCTTCCACTTATTCCTCCTCTTCCTCTTCCCTTTCCTCCTCCTCCTCCTTCACCTGCCCAATAAATATTCTCGCCTCATCTGTTTCTTCCTCCTCGTCTAATGTGCCACCGCTTCTGGTCTTGTTGTTGTTATCCTTGTTATTATTGGTGTTGTTGTTTGTTGTTGTTATGATGCAAGGTGATGAAGAAGCACCCAATGTTTTACTTCCAGTCACTTTAAAGAGCATGACTTGAGGGAGAGTTTGGGAAGAGGTAAAGGAAAATGAGTGTTTAATTATGGAACCAGACGTGTAGGAAGAGAAAGATAGATAGATAGTTAATGGGAAAGGTGTGTTTAGCTTTGCAGTCAGGTGTATGGAGCGAGAGAAAGAGAGAAAGAATGATAGGGAAGCAGGTAATGGGAAAGAGTAATTAAATGGGGAACCAGGTGTAAAGAGGAGAAGGAGGCGGAGAAGAAGGGGGAGAGGAAGAGTTGAATGCCCATATAGTCGTAAAGCAATACTATAATGGAGGCGGCAGAGGCTTCGTTATACGCCATTATACGCTATTATTGGACGCCGATTAGCCGCAGTAATTACGTAACTCGGGGCGATAATGAACCAAGGAGCCGAGGAAGTGTGGAGGCTGAAGACGAATGATGATGATGATGATGGTTGTGATTGTGTTAATGGCTCGTTTTTTTGGGGGGTGGGTGGGTGGGTGGGTTGTTTTTGACGTTGTAGTTGTTGGTATTGGTGGTGTTGGTATTGGTGTTGGTGGTGGTGGTAGTGGTGGTGGTGTTAAGATTGTTAGTGGAGGCGGTGGTAGAAGTGGAGGTGGGGATGGTGGATTAAGCTTCTCACTATTCTTAATCTCCCTTCTGTTCATCTCATTTCAACATATCACAACACATCTCTCAGTCAACATGTGTGAGTTTCGATACAGTCATTCCTCTTTTCTTCCCTCATTTCACTCTCCTTTTTACAAACAACATCATTATTTTTTCTCTCCATCTATTCATTCCCTTTCCGCATGTCACAACACTTCCTCCTCCTCCTCCTCATCATCATCATCACCATCATCATCATCATCATCATCATCAACAACACGTGTAGCTTACAATACAGTCATTCATCTCTTATTTTTACCTTCCCCTGATTCGCTTTTATCCCATGAACGCCAACGCTTCACCAGCCATTCAACCAAACAACTGCGTCACACCACCACCACCAGCATCTCCAAAAGGAGGGTGATGTGACGGGAGAGTGGCGGTGGAGATGATGGTGTTGATGGCGCTGCGTATTCCTCCTCCTCCTCCTCCTCGAGTTCTTCAAGTGTTTGTTAAGCCCGTATGTCGAGAGCAAAGAAGCCGATGCGATATTATTGTGACTAACTTCGATAACATATACGCAGTCAGCCAACAGGTGTGTGTGTGTGTGTGTGTGTGTGTGTGTGTGTGTGTGTGTGTGGTATGCCTGTCAATGGGTAAATAAACGTCGAATTACAGTAGAAGGAAAAACGAAGTGAAGGAAAAAAGGAAAAGTAGATGGGGAGGAAAGTAAGTATAAGTGGGTAGGTGGGGAAGGTGGGAGAGGGAGGGGAAGATAAAGGGGAAAGGTTGGTTAGTAGGGGAGGAGGATGGAGAGAAGAAGGGAGGGAGGGAGGGAAAGATGCAGGTAAGATGATAGGTAAGGAGGTGGGTAAGAGAAGAAAAGGAGGGAGGGGGAGGAAAGAGGAGAGGTTTGTGTTTAGTGAGAGAGAAGGGAGGAAAGAGGGGAAGCCTTAGCTAAGAGGAAAGGAGGGAAGGTGGAGGAGGGGGTGAAAGACTAGAGATCGATCTACTAAAGTTGGCTTGTGGGAAAATCGTGTCTAAGTTTCGTTCCTGTTGTTTTTTTTCGAGTTATTTAAATGTTTTGTTTCATCTCTTATCCTCATCTCTATCATTCTCCTTTTCGTATTCCTTTATTTAGTCAGTTTATTTTGCTTCCTTTTTATTTTCAACTCTCATTTTCTTGTCTATTCATTCAGTTATTTTTGTTTCACTCCGTCTATTTATCTTTACCCATCTCTGTTCTTTCTATAGATTGTGTTCTATTGTTTCTTCTCTATTCTCATTTGTCTATTTCTATTTTCGCACCGGTTCCCTTCTGTGCGATTCCTGGTATAAGTATTAGCTACTGTGTGTCTATTTCCGTTCGTTATATTCCTGTACCATTCAAGACTGGGTCAGTACAGTTTTGAACATGACATAAAACTTCTCTGTCTAGTCCCACACACAAAAAAAATGTTATTCCTTTTTCATATATGCTGTGTTTCTAGATATGACATTCTTTTTCTCTTGATTGATTTTTTTCATCATTTTTTTTCGTTATCCAGTGTTCAGCTTCTTCCTCTTCTTCCTCCTCTCCCTTTTCCTCTAGATATGACATTCTTTTTCTCTTTTTTTAATTTTTTTCATTATTTTTTTCCTTACCCAGTGTTCAGCTTCCTCCTCTTCTTCCTCCTCTTCTTTTTCCTCTAGATATGACATTCTTTTTCTCTTTTTTTTTTCATTATTTTTTTCATTATCCAGTGTTTAGCTTCTTCCTCTTCTTCCTCCTCTTCTTTTTCCTCTAGATATGACATTCTTTTTCTCTTTTATTTTTTTTCATTATTTTTTTCCTTATCCAGTGTTCAACTTCTTCCTCTTCTTCCTTCTCTTCCTTTTCCTCCTTCTCCTCCTACATCCCCTCCTTCACCTTCTCTTTTCTTTTTCTTATTTCCTCTCCTATCTTTTCCTCTTGTCTCCTCCTCTCTTCCAGTATCTCAATACCTCCGTTTCCTCATCCTCCATTTTTCTCCTCTACCTTCCTCTTCTTCATCTCCTCCTTTCCTTAACTCCTCTCCCTTTCTTTCTACTCCTCTTTTTTCCTCTCTTCTCAAACATCTCTCCTTATCGCCTTCTCCTCCTCTTCCTCCTCCTCTAACTTCCCCTCCTTCACCTCCTCCTTTTCTTCTCTTTTCTCCTCTCCTCTCCTTTTTTCTTTTCCTTACCTCCTCTCCCTCTTCCCCCTCCTCCTTTCTCCTCCTTTTCCTCCTCTTCCTCCGCCGTCTCAGGTCTTCTCTCGTTGATATTGTATTATTAATGTGGGATTGGGTGGAGGAGGAGGTGGAGAGGAGGAGGAAGGAAAGGAGGAGGAAGGAAAGGAGGGAGGAAAGGAGGGAGGGGAGGAGGGAAGAAAGGAAAGAAGACTGTGACGTTTCCTTCTCTCCTAAATAAAGACTGGTCCCTCCTTTTTTTCCCTCCCTTTCCTTCCTTCTCTCTCTCTCTCTCTCTCTCTCTCTCTCTCTCTCTCTCTCTCTCTCTCTCTCTCTCTCTCTCTCTCTCTCTCTCTCTCTCTCTCTCTCTCTCTCTCTCTCTCTCTCTCTCTCTCCTTTATTTTTGCTTCCTATACTCATTTTTTCCCACATTTTGTCCTTTTCATTATTTTTAATTTTTTTTATCTCAACTTAATTTTCTTCGTATATTTTCTTTTCTCGTCGCCTTTCAACTTTCTTTTCTTTGTCTGTCTCTTTGTTTACTCTTCTGTCTTCTTGTACTCCATATTATCCCTCTCCCTTTATCCTTATTTCCTTTTCCCTTCCTTTCATTTCCAGTATTTCGTTTTCTGCCAGTCTATATTCGTCTTCCATATACTTCCAAACTTCCCTCCCTCCCTCTTCTCTCCCTCCATCCATTTTCCTCTCTGTCGCCTCTCCATCTGCCTCCCGTGAACAAATATCGCCATCAGTTTAATAATATTTCTCCTTCTGCTCCTCAATCTCCTCCTCTTCTACTTCCTCCTCCTCTTCCTCTTCCTTGTCCTCCTCTTCCCTGCTACTCCATATTTCCTCCTCCTCTTCCCTATGTTTGTCCTCTACTCCCCACTTTTCTCACTTCCTATTGTTCTTTTTTTACTCCTCGTCTTCCTCCTTTTCCTCGTCTTCCTTCTTCTCCTCGTCCTCCTCCTCGTCCTCCTCCTCGTCCTCCTCCTTCTTCTCTCTCCTCAGATTTTTTTCCGTTTCTTATTTTCCTCCATCCCATCTTTATCACGCAATTTCTCCTTCTTCTATTCTCTCTATCTTCTTCCTCGTCAATTTATTCCACCTTTTCTTCCTCCACCTCCATCTCGTTCTCCATTTTCTGTCACCTCCGCCATTCTTATTTTCTTCCTCCTCTCTTCTCTCCGTTCCTCCCGTTCCCTCCCATATTTTGTTTTCTTTCCTCCTCTCTCCCATTTCCTTCCATCTCACGTTATCTCTGTCTTCTCTTCTCTTCTTCTGTTTCTTCCCATCTCCCTTACTCCTCTTTCTCCTTTTCTTATTCCTCTACTCACACCTCTTCTCTTTATCCTTGTTTTCTTCCTTTCCCCGTTCCTTCCATTTCCTCCCATTTCCCATTTTCCTTCCTCTCTTTCTCACCTCTCTTCACCCTTTCATAATCCGTTTTCTTCCTTCTCTCTTCTTTCTTCCCCTCTACTTCCACCTCCCATCCTCCTTACTATTTTTGAAGTCCTCCTCTCTTCTTTCCTCTCATTTTCACCCATGTCCCATTTTCTTCTCTCCCTCCGTTCCTCCCATTTCCTCCAATATCCCTTTTTCCTTCCTCCCCTTCCTCGCCCCTCTTCACCCTTTCAACACCTTCCCGGTCACGCTTTGCTTCCCTCTTAAATGGATCTCAATTTTGACTCCTTTGATGCCCCCACCAACATTATTATACCCCTAGCCCCCCTCCTCCCCTACCCCTCTTTGCTCCCTCCTCGCCCCCCCCTCATCCCTTTCCTCTTCTCTTTCTCCCTCCTCTCTTCTTCCAGTTAACTCCTCTCGTCCTCTACTTCCTTTCCCTTCCCTCCTCGCTTTTCTTCTCCCTTTTGACCTCCTTCCCCCTTTCCTCTCTTCCTGTCTCCTCTCGTATCGCCTTTCTTCTCTCTTTCAGCTACTTTCTTTCGTCCTCCATTTCTCTTCCCCATTCTCTTTTCTTTTTTTTCCTCTCAGCTCCCATCTTCCAGTTACTTTTCTTTTCATTCCCAATTTTTCCTCCTTTCCCCTGTACTTCATTCTTGCTTTTTCCTTCCTCTTTCTCTCTACACGCCACTATTTTCATTCATATTTTTTTTCCCTTCGTCTAGTTTCCTCCCCTTCCCATCCTCCTTCCTCTTCCCTTCCTCCTCCCTCATCTCTCCCCATTTTTTTCCCTTCTTCCCTTTTCCTCTTTATTGTATTCTTCCCTCTCCTCCTATCCTACCATTTATCTGTCTTCTCTCCCCTCCTCCCCTCTACACCTTTCCTCTTCTTTCCCCTCTTTCCTCAATCACACTTTCTCTCCCTCCCTCTCCACCTCTCCTCTTCTTTCTCCTCTCTCCCCTATCCCACTTTCTTCTTTTTCTCCTCCTTCCACCTTTATCCTACTTTCCCTTCTTTTTTTTCGTGGTTTCTTCCGCGCTCTTTCTTCACTTAATTTTGAAGCCTCGGGTCGCCTTCCACTAACTTTTTTTTTCCCTTTTATGAAGTCTTTATCTTTACACCTCTTTTGAAGCTCCTTATTATGCCCTTCAATGTTTTTTTCCTAACTTATCCTCTCTCTCTCTCTCTCTCTCTCTCTCTCTCTCTCTCTCTCTCTCTCTCTCTCTCTCTCTCTCTCTCTCTCTCTCTCTCTCTCTCTCTCTCTCTCTCTCTCTCTCTCTCTCTCTCTCTCTCTCTCTCTCTCTCTCTCTCTCTCTCTCTCTCTCTCTCTCTCTTTCTCTCTCTCTCTCTCCTCTCTCCTTTCCTCCATTCATAGCCCTCTATCTGTCTTATTTCCCCTATTTATCCTCCCTCTCTTCTCTCCCTCTCTCCCTCCCACAGCTTCACTATCTCCGCTTCACCTCCTCTGCCTTCATCTTTCCTTCCTTCCTTCCTTCCTTCCTTCCTCCTTCCCTCTCTGTTTCTTCACTTAATTTTTGAAGTAAGTTAGATCTTCATCGTTTTTTTTTTTTAAGTATGTCCTCATAAACGCCAAGTTCTTACGTTTATTTTAAGTTACTCATTTACATTTTTAATAAACTTTACTTCACACACACACACACACACACACACACACACACACACACACACACACACACACACACACACACACACACACACACGTACACGCACACGTCAACCCGGAGCCAACCAGCTATAACCAGGACTTGCATCCATGTCTTTTTCTTCCTTTCCTTCTTCTTTTCTTTTCTTCTTTTTTCCTCTTTTCTTCTTTTTCTTCTTCTTCTTCTTCTTTTTCTTTTTCTTCTTCTTTATCTTCTTCTTCTTCTTTTTCTTTTTCTTCTTCTTTATCTTCTTCTTCTTCTTCTTCTTCTATCAAACAAGGCAGCCACCGCCACCACCACCACTACTGTTATCGGAGAGGGGAAGGAAGCATTGGCTAGCGCACGAGCCTCAGACCCTTAAATTACGAAGCGGCCCGCCAAGGCTATTGTTGAAACGAGTCTCGCCCGAGCAGGAAAGGGAAGAGGAAGAGGACGGAGGAAGGCGGAAGGGGAGGAGGAAGAAGAGGATGGAAGGAGGAAAAGGAGGGAAGGAATGTAACAGAAAGGAAGGAGGAAAGGAGGGAGAGGGTGAGGAAGTGTGTGAGAGAGAGGAAGAAAGGGAGAGGAGGGATTTCCGGAAGTGAAGAGAAGGAAGAAGGGACGGAAGGAAAAAGTGAAAGAGGGAAGGAAGGAAGGAAGGACGGAAGGAACGAAGGATGGAAGGAAGGAAGGAATACGGAAGGAAGGAAGGAAGAGAATAAGTATTAATAGTGATAGTTGTTGTGTTTGTGGTAGTAGCAGTAGTAGTAGTAGTAGTAGTAGTAGTAGTAGTAGTAGTAGTAGTAGTAGTAGTAAAAAGAGTCATAAAAATACAGAAAACATAAAAAAAGACACGAAGGGAATATAAAGAAAAAAAAATAAAAGCATAAATGAAGGCAGAAGGAGATGAACGAGGGACTGAAGGATAGAAATGAAGGACTCAAAACACAGCTGATGGGATGGTGGTGGTGGTGGTGATGGTGGCGGTGGTGGTGGTGAGGGATCTAGGAAACCGCTGAAGTGACGTGCATCATAAATCACGGTGAATCAATGTGCACGGGGCTTAACACACACACACACACACACACACACACACACACACACACACACACACACACACACTCTACTTCTACTTTATTTTCCTTTTCTTTACTTTTTCTTTTCTTCTTTGTCCTCTTTTTCTTCGTCGTCCTCTTATTCCTCCTCCTCTCCACCCCCACCCACCCACCCACCCACCCACACACACACACACACACACACACACACACACACACACACACACACACACACACACAGAGGCAGTCAGACTTAAATTGGGTCAGTTTGTTGCTGCTTTATTATTTGTATTTAATAACATCCATAAAGAAAGGCGGCGTGTTTGCCTTCTTTATTTGCCCGCCTTACTGCCTGCCTCACCGCCTGCCTCACCGCCTGCCTCCCTCTGGTGTGTTGCTGAAGTATTAATTTCAATAAGAATATGTTATGAGTTGCGTGGGGATGAAGCGTGTGTGTGTGTGAGAGAGAGAGAGAGAGAGGGGGGCACATGTAAGGAGTCAAATTTTAATATATCTACTGTTTTTCTTTCTTTTTATTAGTTTTTGTGGTCCATTATTTAGCATATCCATCTCTTAAAACGCTTCATCTATCTCTTAAGTATTTTCGAACGCTTCTTCTTGTCTTCCTTTCTCCTCCTTCTCTTCTTCTCCTCCTCCTCCACTGTTGGTTTTCCCCTGTCACACTCCTCTTCCTCCTCCTCCTCCTCCACCCTCTCCTCTTTATTTTTCTTCCCCTTCTCAACGGCTCTTCTCCCTTCTCCCTACAGCCCTCATGTCTCTCTCCCTATTTGCCTCTCGCCTTTTATCGCATTCTCCCTTCTTCCTCATCCATCTTCTCCCTTTCCCCTTCCTCCTTCCCCTTCTTCTTTGTGTATGTTTTCTTGTATTTTCTTTCTTCCTCATCTCTTCTCTGCTGCCTCTCCTCTTCCTTCTTCTTCTTCTCTTCATCATCCGCATTGTTTTGCATCTTCCTTTTTTATGTCTATTTTTTTGTTTGTTTTTCTTGTTCTTTAATTTTTCGTTCTTTTTTTTTCTTCCTCTGCTTTTCTCTTCTCCTTTTTCTTCGTCGTCCTCCTACTTCTCGTCCTTCTTGTCTTCCTTTTGCTTAGTTTCTCTTTCCTCCTCCACCTCCTCCTCCTCCTCCTCCTCCTCCTCCTGACCACTTAGTTCTCTCCGGGACGTTGTTTACACTTTCCAGCAGGGCAGCTTGTCTAATCCCCCCCCTCTCTCTCTCTCTCTCTCTCTCTCTCTCTCTCTCTCTCTCTCTCTCTCTCTCTCTCTCTCTCTCTCTCTCTCTCTCTCTCTCTCTCTCTCTCTCTCTCTCTCTCTCTCTCTCTCTCTCTCTCTCTCGTATGTTTTTTCTTTTCTTTTTTTAATTCTTTACTTCCCATTCTTTTTTTCTTTCTCTTTCACTCGTTATTTTTCTTTATTTTTTTTCTTTATATTTTTCTCTCCCTTGTATCTCTGCTCTCTACTGTTTGTTCTCCGTTTTCTGTTTTTATTTTCGTTTTTTTTCTTATATCTTTTCATTTCTGTTTTTATCTCTTTTTTCATCTTTTTTTTTTTCATCTACACGCACCGCCCTTTGTTCTCCCTCTCTGATGACATTTTCACCCATTTCTTTACTCCCCCCTCCCCTCCCTCTACCCTTTTTTTATTCTTCCCTCTCCCTTTCCTCCTGTACCCTTTCCCATCCCTCCTTTTCTCTTCCCTTTCATATGCTTTTCCTCCTCCTCCCTCCCTCCCTTTTTTCTCTGTAAATCTCTCTTCTTTTCTATAATAGTCAAGGTGGTATTTCCTTTCCATATTTCTCCCCATTTCTCTTTATTCCTTCTCCCCAATTCCCTTCTCTGTTCTCCCTCTTCCCTCCCTCCCCCTCACTATTTAAATCCCTCCTTCAGTATATTCCTGTTGTGATTTTTTTTCTCCCCCTTTCTCTTCCACTCTCCTTATTCTCCCTTCCTTCCTCTCCCCTTTCGCTTTCCTCCCCTTGTGTGCTCCCTCTCTCTTCCTTCCTCCCTCCTGCATTCCCGTGTCACCCTCTCCCCAAAATATATTGTTGGGGTGTGCATTCTCCCCCCCCCCCCTCTCTCTCTCCCTTTTCTCCCCTTCCCCACCCTCCTACTCCCCTACCTTTGCATTCCTCCGCTTTCCTCCCTCCCCTCCTGCCAACCGCCTCGTTTCTTCTCCCCTTCCGAAAATAATGGGGAGCCGTGTATCTTCCCCTCTACATCCTTTCTCTTTCCTCTCCCTCCTCCCCCTCCTCCTCCTCTCTCCCCTCTCGTTCGTCGCTACTCCCCTTTCCTTCTCCCCCTGAAACAGTGATTGCGGCTGTATGTTCCCCTTTCTGCTAGTTCCCTTCCCTCCCATCTCTCCCTTTTCCTCTTCTTCCTTTTAATTTCTTTTTCCTTACATTTTCCCCTTTATTCCCTCCCTTCCCCTGTCTGTATCGTCCTCCCATTGTTTTTAGTTCTTCCTTCACTAACTCAGTCATTCCTCCCAGTCTCCTTTATCTCTTGCTCTTCCTCTCTCCCTTTTTTTTCCTTCCTCCCTATTCCTTCTCACTAACATCCCATCTCTCCGTTTCCTTAATGTATACCTTTGTTTCCCCTTTCACTTTCCCTATCCCCTTCATCCTCCCTTCCCTTCCTTTACGTTTTCCCTCGCCTCCTCCCTATGCCTCCGTGACTTCCACCCGTCAACCTCTCCTTTTCATTTTTTTTCCCCTCTATCTCCCTTGATCTTCTCCCTTCTCCCTTTCCCTGCTCTTGTACTTTCCCCCACTTAATCGATGCTTACCTTTCCCCTTCTCCCTTTCCCTGCTCCTGTACTTTCCCCCACTTAATCGATGCCTACCTTTCCCCTTCTCCCTTTCACTTCCACCTCCTCCTTCATCTCCCTCTTTCCCCACCATCTCTGTCTTTCCCCTTCCCTTCCCCACCTCTTTTTTCTCCTCCGTTTCCTTCATCTCGTCCCCACCAAAAATACTTTTATTCACCCCCCCCCCCACCCCTTTTTAATCCATTTCTACCTCTCCTCTTTCCCTCACCTCCCGCCACAAGCCCCTCCCCACCCCCCACCCCAAATCCTCCCCCACTCGGCATGTTTTTCACGCCTATCTGATCCTCGTCGCATTGAGTGTTGCGTCGCCCTGTTGCTGCGCTGACCGCCGATAATGATTTTTTGGTCACCCTGTATATACTTGTTTGGTCTGCATTTTGTTTTATATATTATTTTTATTTTGCTTTTTTGTCTATTTTGTGCGTTTTTGGTCATATTTTTTTAACTTTTTACTTGTTTGTTTTATCCTCTTATTTTTTGTTTTGTTTTTACGGTATTTTTTGTATTTTTTTCTTTTTTTCTTTTAAGTTGATTATTTTTTTTGTCGTTGTGTAGCTTTTTTTCTTTTTTATATTTTCTTTTCTGACCACCAAGGAATTTTTTTTTTACCTCCGTTTTGTTCATTCTGCATTTTTTTTCATTTTTTATTGTGCGGTATTTTTCATGGTCATATTTTTTCTCATATTCTTTTATCTTTTTAATTAATTGTTTTTTGTCTTTCTTTTGTCGTATAATTTTTTGTTTTCTTATTTTTCTTCCTCTGTTTGTTTTTTATGTGTATATGTTTTTGTTTTCCTTTGCAGCATAATTTTCGTTCTTTTTTTTTTTTTCCTACATGTAGATATGGAAATTTTCGTCGTTTTTTCTATATTTCTTCGATGCTTGCTACATTTTCTCTTCTTTTCAAAAAAAAATTCAATATTTATTTTTACATTTTCCCGTATTTTTCTCGATAATTCTTTCCTTCTCCTTTTGTTTTCATTTTTTCAGTATTTTTCTCGTACAATTTTTTTACACGTTTATATTTTTTAGGGCAAATCTATCTTGTACAAATTTTCCCGCCATTTTTTGTTTGTTTTCTTCCATGCCCATATTTTTTTAACAGCTTTATTCCCCACCGTTTCTTTCGTTCGTTCCTTTCTTTCCCGTTAGCTTTGTTACATCGTTTAGTTCCGCTTTTTCATATTTTTTTATTTTTTTATTTTTTCTCTACTTTTTCAAATTGACGTAGTTTGCTCTACAATTCCTGGCTGCTCCACTTTGCAGTAACAGAGTTTTCGCTTTTTCGCCACGCTTTTAATACCAAAGTTTATATTTTTTTCGTTATTTCTTTCTTTATATATTTTTACCCAGTAACCTATTATATTTACCTTTTCTGGACTTTAACTAAATATTATCTAACCGCTTATTTTGTCACCTGTGTTTCTCGTTATAATAATTTTAACAGGTGAAGAAATAATCAAATAGAATAATGGTAAAATTCGGTCTACTATTGTATTGACACTTGCAAAAACATACTACAGAGGAAGAGGGAGAGGGAGAGAGAGAAGGAGAGGGAGAGAGAGAAGGAGAGGGAGAAGGAGAGAAGGAGAGAAGGAGAGGGAGAAGGAGAGAAGGAGAGAAGGAGAGGGAGAAGGAGAAGGAGAAGGAGAGAGAGAAGGAGGAGGAGGAGGAAGGAGGAGAGAGAGAGAGAGAGAGAGAGAGATGGCGTAGGTGTGTGCCCCGGCCTGCCATGTAAACTGTATAGAAGTGTTTGTTTGCAAGACCTGAGTAATGATCGGCGTGGGGACGTTGTGAGTGAACACGAGCGACTGGTGGACCGTTTCTTGCTGTCGAGGACTTCCGGAGGTGCTCAATGTCTTTTTTTCTTTTATTAACCTTTTCAGATAATAAAATATAATGCTTGAGCTATTATAATGTTCGTCTGTTACTGCTACTTCCATATGTCTCGCTATTTCTTGCTGTTTCATGCTGGCCAGGTCTTACGGGACTGCTGAATGTTCGTTTTTTTCTTTCATTTTCTTTTACAACTTAGCAGAAAATGTAGTAAAGTGATGTTTGTACCACTTCCACTACCCTCTGTTACTATTACTACTTCTTCTATTTTTATTGTATTATTTTTTCTGCTTCTGACTATTGTTATTATTCCTATTATTATTACTTGCTTCTCTAACTACTACTACTACTGTTACTACTACTGCTGCTACTACTAATAATACAAATAATAATGATACTACTACTGTTAATAATAATATGACCACTTCTACATCTCATACTGATACTACTGTTCATTTCACTCGTAACGTTATATACCATATCACATTTCGTAACTAAATATTCACTGGCTCATTATTACGGAAAACTCGTTGGGCTATTGCCGGCAACGTAGCATCACATAACAAGAGAGAACACATTAATAAGTAGATTCATTGGCTCTTGTAATGTTTCTTAAGCTGTAGTCGCAAGGAGATTATTGGCTTCAGATCTGTGGATGTGATTTTGGCTCTATTGATAAGGCTTTGCTTCATCCTCTGGCTTTCCATCTACATTACAAGCTGATGGTGGTTGTGATGATGGTGGTGGTGATGGTAGTGGTGAGTGTGTTGTGGTATGGTGAGGCAATGTTTTACTTGTGGTGATGATGGTTTTGGATGATGGTGGTGATGATGACGATGGTGACGATACAGGTGAGAGTGTGTTGTGGTATGGTGAGGCAATATGTTACTTGTGGTGATGATGGTTTTGGGTGGTGGTGATGATGATGGTGGTGATGGTATTGGTGAGATTGTGTTGTGGTATGGTGAGGCAATATGTTACTTGTGGTGATGATGGTTTTGGGTGGTGGTGATGATGATGGTGGTGATGGTAGTGGTGAGTGTGTTGTGGTATGGTGAGGCAATATGTTACTTGTGGTGATGATGGTTTTGGGTGGTGGTGATGATGATGGTGGTGATGGTAGTGGTGAGTGTGTTGTGGTATGGTGAGGCAATATGTTACTTGTGGTGATGATGGTTTTGGGTGGTGGTGATGATGATGGTGGTGATGGTAGTGGTGAGTGTGTTGTGGTATGGTGAGGCAATATGTTACTTATGGTGATGATGGTTTTGGGTTGTATTAAAGATATGGTGTTGGTCTTGCATGTGGTGAGTGCGTAGTTAGGTGAGGTGGTGGTGGTGGTGATTGTGGTGATCTGTGTATTGTGGCATGATGAGGCAATGTGATGCTAATGGTGATAGTGATTCTGTGTTGTAACGAAGGTATGGTGAAGACGTAGCATGTGGTGTATAGGCGTAGTTAGGTGAGATGAGAGAGAGCTAGTGGTGATGGTGGTGGTGGTGGTGGTGGTGATGGCGGTGATGGTGGTGGTGGTGATGGCGGTGGTGGTGGTGGAAGTGAGTGAGATGGTGTAGCAGTTTTGAGATATCACTCCCCTCCCCCCCCCTCGCGTTGCCATGGTGACGTGTGTGTGTGTGTGTGTGTGTGTGTGTGTGTGTGTGTGTGTGTGTGTGTGTGTGTGTGTGTGTGTGTGCATCACTTCAAAGGCTCCTTGACTGACTGGTGGCTGTATCTGGCATCAAGTGGCTGTCTGTTTACCTGTCAGTCTGTCTACCTGTCTGTCTATTTATGTGTGTGTATATACGCATAAAATCTTGCTGTCTGTCTTGGTGTCTGTCTTTCTTAGTCAGATATGAAGTCAGTTAGAGAGTCAGTTAGTCAGTCAGTCAGCCAGGTTCGATTCCCTTCATTTAAGTCACGTTCTTCCACCTCACCTGTCTCTGCTGTCACATATATACCTGTCACTTTAATTGCCTTTATACTTTACCTACTTTTGCTTTTCCTTTTTGTCAGTATCTGTTTCTTTCGTCTGTCTTTTTCCTCTCCCTCTACCCCCCCCATCTATCTATCTATCTATCTATCTATCTATCTATTTACCTCTCCCTTCTGTTGTAAACGCTTCACTTCACCCTGTCAAGCCGAATTAAAGGGTAGCCGGAAAAAAAAGAATGACAGGTAACACACACACACACACACACACACACACACACACACACACACACACACACACACACACACACACACACACCAATGGCTTTCCGATAAAGTTTCCTTGGTGTGTCACGTGTTAAATGTAGCGTGACAGTAACATGCTCGCCCCCACCCGAGAGAGAGGGAGATGGATGAGTGGAAAGGAGGGAGAAGTAGAGGGAAGAATGGCTTTTGGAGGGAAATAGAGTGCACTTTCATTTTCTCTTATCCCCATTTTCTTCATTTTGTGCTTTCCTTCATGACCCCAAACTTCAACACTTTTCATTATTCATTTTCCCTTCCCCTCTTCTCCCCTTCCTTTCCACAACACACGCCCATTCCCTTTCTCTTCCCTATCTACTTTCCCTTCCCTTTTCTTGTCCTCCCCTTCTTTTCCCCAACACATCTCCCTTTCCCTTCTCCTGTCCTTTCCCACTATTCCCCAACACATCTCTTCCCCTCTCCCTCTTCCTTATCCACTTTCCCTTCCCTTGTTCTACCCTTCCTTTCCACAACATACTCCTTTTCCCCTCCTCTTCCATATCTACTTTTCCTTCCTTGTCTTCCCTTCTTTTCCCCAACAGATCTTTTACCCTCTTCCTCTTCCTTATCCACTTTCCCTTCCCTTCCCCTCTCCTCCCCTTCCTTTCCCCAACACACGCTTTTTCCTCTCCTTTTCCTTATCTACTCTCCTCTTCCGTGTACTTCCCTTATTTTCCCCAACACATCTTTTCCCCTCTTCCTCTTCCTTATCCACTTTCCCTTCCCTTCTTCTCCCCTTACTTTCCCAAACACACGTCCCCTTCCCCCTTCCTCCTCCTCTTCATCTCGTATTTCCTCATTGCTCTTCCCCCATTTCCCTTAATCTCTGCCTCTCTTTTACTCCTTTTAATGACACAAAGGTCTTAATTATCCACTTATCTCTGCCATTGTTCCTCCTCTCCACAGCACATTACTCACTTCTGCTCATCCTTTACACGCGACATTACCTCATTTATTTCCCATTTCCCGTAATTTTTGCCTCTCTTGCATTACTTCATGACATTAAGCACGTCATTATATACTTTCTTTTGCAATTGTTTTCCCTTTCCTTTCCATATTAAATCCTTGCAACTCTCTAATCCTCCCCTTTCCTCATTTTGCTTTCCCATTTACCTTAATCTTTGCCATCCTTGCACTTCTAATGACACCTGACTCTTCATTATCTACTTCCCTTTGCAATAGTTCTCCCCTTTCATATCAAATTCTTGCAACTCTGGCATCTTCCCCTTCTCATTTCGTTTCCCATTAGCCTTACTCTCTGCCTCTCTTACTTCTCTTAGTAACACGAATCTCTCCATTATGTACTTCCCTCTCCGTTGTGCTCCCCTTTTCCTCATTCCCATTACCTTTAATATCTGCCTATCTTCCACTTTTAATGACACCTGACTTCATTATCTCCTTTACAAATTACAGTAGTTCTCCCTTTCATACCAAATTCTTGCAACGCTGACATCCTCCCCATTTCCTCATGCATTTCCTCATTTCCCTTAATTTTCCTCCCTTTTGCTTTTCCTAATGACACAAACCACTTCATTACCCACCTTCCCTCTCCCTTGCTCTCCCCTTCTTCCACACATCCTTACCCCTCCTTACCTCACTCTCTTGACCAATATTAGTTTTTTACTCTTCCCTTCCTTACCCACTTATATATCTATCCTCCCTTTCCCTTCCTCTCCCCTTTTTTTTTTTACCTCATCTCCCCTCCACTTCCTTGCCCCCCCTCACCTCATTTTCTCGATCAATATCAGTTTCATTCCTTCACTTCCCTCCCTCCTTTTTCTTCCTCTTGTTCTTTGCATCTCCGTGGCAGGCTAGAAGGGAGGGGTAGATGGAGGCTGTTGGGGAAGTGGAAGAGAGTGTATTGGGAGAGGAAGAGAGAGAGAGAGGATACAGGGAGAGGCATAGAAGAGATGCAGCATAATAATTTGTACTCTTTATCTTTCTGATCGTCCTCCTTCTCTTCTGTTCTGTAAAGCATTGTCGTATGCATAGATGTCCCTTCATACAGATAACTTTATAATTCTTTACCGTGTTATTCTTATTATTTTCTGGTCTTTTTTTTCTGTGTTATTCTTTCTTCATTTTCCGTCCTTCCCCCTCCTGCTATTTCTTATCTATTCGCATTCTTTCTTTCTTTTTCTTGTCCCACTCTCGTTTATCTCTCTCTCTCTCTCTCTCTCTCTCTCTCTCTCTCTCTCTCTCTCTCTCTCTCTCTCTCTCTCTCTCTCTCTCTCTCTCTCTCTCTCTCTCTCTCTCTCTCTCTCTCTCTCTCTCTCTGTCAACCCCCCTCTCTCCACTCCCCCTTCTCCCTCCCTCTCCCCCTCTCTCTCAACACCACCACCACGACCCACTTCATCCTCGTCCATTCCCTCGGCCCATCCTCCTCGCGTCCTTCACCTCTCCTCACCTTATCCATTTAGCACCTGGACCTCTCGCCTTCCCTGGGCTGCCCCGCGTGTCTTCCCTCCCACATACACGGGTTAAGCGATTTTCGATAATGTGTGGCCGCCAGTGTTCTGTGGTTGACGCGGTGAAGGGAGGGAGAGGGAGGGAGGGAGAGGGAGAAGGGTCAGATGGCGTGAAGGAAGGAAGAAGGAGGAAGAGGAGAAGGAAGACGGTATACATGAGGGTTAGAAGAAAGGGTGTATTGTGAAAGGAAGATAGTGAAGAAGGATGAGATTAAGAGATGAAGAAGAGAGACATTCATAGAAGGAGAGGAATAATGGAAAGATGGGAACAGATAAACGAAGGATTTGAAGATAATGAAGAGAAAGGACGAAGTAGAAGTGAAAAAAATAAGTCAAAGAGAAAGAATAAAGACAATATGTAGATTTCGGGATAGAAGAAGAGGGAGGATGAAAGCCTCAGAAGAGGAGACATGAATAGAGGAAAAAATAAAAAAAAAGGTCAAGAAGATAAAGGGAGAGAGAGTTAGAGAAAGAGGGAGGGAGAGTTGAGAGAGAGAAAGGGAGAAGATAAATTGAGAGACTATAGAGGGAGAGGTAGAGAGTGAGAGAGAGAGGGAGAAGGGGAGAGGGAGGCATGTATGGGAAGATCAATGAAGTAATCTGAAAGAGGGAGAGGGAGGGGAGAGAGAGGGAGGGAGAGAAAGAGAGGGAGAGAGGTGCTTAAAGTATTGGAATGGTGATCTTTGTAGGAGATGTAATTATCGAAGAACTGTTTGTGTGTGAATTGACAGAGAGAGAGAGAGAGAGACTAATACTGGAGTAGAAAAAAAGATGGCAAAACAGTAGTAGTAGTAGCAGTAGTAGTAGTAGTAGTAGTAGTAGTAGTAGTAGTCATTATATACCTAGCTACACAAACAGGAAGATATATTATTTAAGCGAAACAAACTATCAAACTCAAATTTTCTACGCATATTTAAAGTTCTCTCAATCCTATTATGCCAAGAGACTACCGCTAGAGACGAATCCGCGTAATGTAATCAGGAACTTCAAATAACTACAAAGGAGGCAGAGATGGAGACTAGAAAGGCATAGGTGTTAAGGGCATTAGGAAGGAGAAAAGAGGGAAGGAACGAAGGTAAGGTAGGAGGAGGGAAGAAAGGGGAGGGAGGGAGGCTTTGTCTACGGAAGGAAAGGGGAGGAAAAAGGGGAGAAAGGAAGGAAAAGAGTTTGTTCTTCAAAAGGATGGAGGAGAATCTGAAGTGGAGGAGGAGGAGGAGGAGGGTTTGGAGGAGGAGCAAGAGGAGGATTATCTGGAGTCCAATGTTGTGCGTCTGTTTTAAAGGTTTTCCATAATTTTCGTACCGCGGCGCCGTTTCTTTCCTGTTTTGGAGGGAAACTTTGTTATTTTAGGAGCGACTCATTGTTTACGACGCGGCCCGGGGGAAGGAGGGGGCAGGGGTGAGAGAGAGAGAGAGAGAGAGAGAGAGAGAGAGAGAGAGAGAGAGGTAAATAAATAAAAATACAACGAACGAGTAAGCCAACACAAAACAGCCATACAAAAACCCTTCCCATCCCTTCCCCTTCCCTTCCTTTCCCTTCCCTTCCCTTCCCTTCCCTTCCCTTCACTTTCCCTTCCCTTCCCCTCCCTTCCCTTTCCTTCCCTTCCCTTCCCTTTCCTTCTCTTTCCTCCTCTTTCCTCCTCTTCCCTTCCCTTCCTTTCCCTTCCCTTCCCTACATACTTCCTAACCTCTCTACCTGTAAACCTCTCCTCCCTCCGCTACCTTCCCGTCCCTTCTCCCCAGTCCCCGTCCCTTCCCTGCCCTTCTTCGTCCCTCTGCGTAGCTCGCCGTCACAAATGGAAAAATTAGATTGGAGTGACAGCGGCGGCGAGAGGAAAATAAGTCCGCTAAGCCAAAAGGTCTGATAGTGAATGTAAGGATGGAAATGACATGCATAGTTCCTTCCCCTTGACTGAATTCGATTAGTTCATTGTTGTTTGTAATTTGTGGGAGGGAGAGAGAGAGAGAGAGAGAGAGAGACCTTTGATCTTTTAAGTTAGTTGTAAGCCAGAGGAGACTTTGGATTCTGCTTCTTCTCTCTCTCTCTCTCTCTCTCTCTCTCTCTCTCTCTCACACCAATCGACCTACTACTGTTCTTTTATTCTCTTCTTTCTGTTTTTTCTCTTTTTCCTCTCCTCTTCGACTTTCCATGTTTCGTTTTCATTATCTTCCTTTTTTTTTTTAACTTTTTACTTTCTTCTTATTCTCTTTCTACCTCTATTTTTTGTTATCATTGTGTTGTCTTTTCTGTTTTCTCTTACCTGTTCATATCCTCCACTTTGCTTTCAGTTTCTACACTTTTTTCCATTCTTTCATTCTTATTTTGATTTTCTACGCCTGTTCTTTCATTTTTCCCTTTCTTTGTATCCCTAGTTCTTCCCTTTCTTCCTCCTGCACATTGTTCTCCTCAATTTTCTCCTCCTTCTCCTCCTCCTCCTCCTCTTTCTCCTCTCCTTTTTGCACTTCTTTCCTCGCCTCAGTCTTTCATTTTTATTTTTATTTTCTGCTCCTGCTCTTTCCTTTTCTCCTTCTTTGTATCCCTAGTTCTCCCAATTCTTCCTCCGCCTCGTCCTTCACAATTTTCTCCTCCCCCTCCATCATCCTCCTCTTTCTCCTCCCCTCTCTCTTATTCCTCTTTCTTCGCCTCGTCCTCCTCAATTTTCTCGTCCCTCTCCTCCATCCTCCTCTTTCTTCTCTTCTCCTTCTTGCTCTCCTTCCCTCGCATCAGTTTCAAGCGTCCCAACACTCCCTAACTAACATACTGACCCATTGATATTTAGTTGTCTGTGTGCTGGGAGCCACTAACTTAATACTTCCTGAGTGGTGGTGGCTTACTATCTCCAACTCTTTCTTTGCCACACAAGCATATACATCTGTTTATGCTGATTACTCTTTATGAATGGAGTCTGAAAGCGTTATATTGGCGACTTTATGGTTATTGGAGGTTTATCTTCTGCTATACTTAATGATTAGAATAGGAAAAGACTCTGGAATACTGGAATACTATCTTATGGAGTGTGTGTGTGTGTGTGTGTGTGTGTGTGTGTGTGTGTGTGTGAGTCTGGGTTTATGAGTAGAGTGTGGCAGCGTGGTATTGTTGAAGTTGTGGTTACTGGTGGTTTATTATCTTGAACTACTTAGTAAACAATAATATGTATTAATTCTTGAACGATTCAAGGCTGGAGGCAACAGAACGGTTAGCCTCAGACCTTACTATTATTTCCGACTGGGGCAAGAGGAACCTGGTGTCCTTCAACGCCTCAAAAACACAGTTTCTCCACCTATCTACTCGACACAATCTTCCAAACAACTATCCCCTATTCTTTGACAACACCCAGCTATCACCTTCTTCAACACTAAACATCCTCGGTCTATCCTTAACTCAAAATCTCAACTGGAAACTTCATATCTCATCTCTTACCAAATCAGCTTCCTCTAGGCTGGGCGTTCCGTACCGTCTCCGCCAGTTCTTCTCCCCCGCACAGTTGCTATCCATTTACAGGAGCCTTGTCCGCCCTCGTATGGAGTATGCATCTCATATATGTGTGTGTGTGGGGGGGGGGGAGTCCACTCACACAGCTCTCCTTGACAGAGTGGAGTCAAAGGCTCTTCGTCTCATCAGCTCTCCTCCTCATACTGATAGTCTTCTACCTCTCAAATTCCGCTGCCATGTTGCCTCTCTTTCTATCTTCTATCGATATTTTCATGCTGACTGTTCTTCTGAACTTGCTAACTGCATGCCTCCCCCGCTCCCGTGGCCTCCCTGCACACGACTTTCTACTCATGCTCATCCCTATACTCTCCAAATCCCTTATGCAAGAGTCAACCAGCATCTTCACTCTTTCATCCCTCACGCTGGTAAACTCTGGAACAATCTTCCTTCATCTGTATTTCCTCCTGCCTACGACTTGAACTCTTTCAAGAGGAGGGTATCAGGACACCTCTCCTCCCGAAATTGACCTCTCTTTTTGAACACTCCTTTGACCTCTATTCAGGAGCAGTGCGTAGCGGGCTTTTTTTTTTCTTTTTTCTTTACGCCCTTGAACTGTCTCCTAAGCTGTAAAAAAAGAAGAAAAAAAAGAAAAGGAGTAGATTCAGAAAAAAAACTGGAATACTCTCTTACGAAATGTGGTTGTGCGTTTTGGTGTGTTTGTCGGTGGGTAATTGAGGAGTGTGGAGTGTGTTTCCTTTACTATTTGCATTTGTACTTTGTTGAATTATCATCTCAAATAAGTCCCTCCCATTTTCAAATTTAAGAGTACGTAACTGGTCACTTCACGAGCTAGCCACGCCCACTGTTCCTCTGAATATGTGTTTGATTGGTGGATGCTGGGGAAAGGATGAGTCGTATTGAGCTTTGCGAGGCTGGATGTGGGCGGGGCGTGTTTGCCAAGTTATTATGATCGGAGTATATATTGGGGTTTATATATTAATTCTTGAATGCACAGTAGTCGTTTAATTTATTTCTTTATGTAATTCCAATTAACACACACACACACACACACACACACACACACACACACACACACACACACACTCATCGCAGGTAGCTTATGGGACGGTCTCTCTCTCTTACTCACTTCGATGTCTCTCTCCCGCCGATGCTAAACCACACTCCCCCCTTACCTCCCCCCTTCACGGCCTCACCTCTCCCTCCCCCCACCACCTCGCTTGGTAGAGGCACGCGTGTATCTGCATCTGGCATGTGTAGCATCTGCATAGGCGCCGCTGCTGCCAAACCGACGGGAAGGGAGTTACTGCGGGAGGGGGAGGGGGGGGAGGTGTGGATAAAGGATAAAACAGAGGAGCGGGAGTCTAGGTTTTTGGCCGGCACGTGTGTGTGTGTGTGTGTGTGTGTGTGTGTGTGTGGGTGTGTGTGTGTGTGAGGCTGCGAGGCGACGCTCCGACCTGCTGAATAGTCGTGAATGGTCGTTTTATGTTCTGACGGAGGTGTGTGCGTGTGTGTGTGTGTGTGTGTGTGTGTGTGTGGGTGTGTGTGGGTGTGTGTGTGTGTGAGGCTGCGAGGCGACGCTCCGACCTGCTGAATAGTCGTGAATGGTCGTTTTATGTTCTGACGGAGGTGTGTGTGTTTGTGTGTGTGTGGCTGGGGTGTGGGGGGGTGAGTGTGGGGATGTGTGTGTTTGGGTTTGGGTGTACGTGAGTGTGGGTTAGGTGCGTGTAGGTGTGAGGGAGGGGTGTGTAGGGTGTGTGTGGGTGTGTTTTATTGTTAAGGAGACAAAACCAAGAACCGAAAACTAAAATCCTCCCAAAATGCAATTCGTACAAGGGTAATAGAAGTTGAAGAACCTATAAAGACATCCTCCATTTAGTCCCAGAGATGTCTCGATGATGTGTCTCGTCGTGAAACAGTGCGAGTCGTATGAAGGAGGAGGAAATAGAGCAGAAAGAATGAATTGTGTGTGTGTGTGTGTGTGTGTGTGTGTGTGTGTGTGTGTGTGTGTGCCGCATAAACGTATCAGAAACTATGTGGTCGCTGTAAACTCGCTACCTTCGTCACCACCTCCTCCTCCACCTCCTCCTCCGGGTCTCTACCTCTAAAACATCTTCAATAATTTATGAACGCTTGGCAGTGATCACCTGGATGGCCCCGAGGATGGATGCCGCGCCGCCGCTGCCCCGAGCTCGCCTCCGACAAAGGGGCGACTCTCAGCCCTGTTAGTGGGCCCATAAATCCTCTATGGCCTTGCGGAGCTCCATTAAGCGCCAAGGCGACTCTATATAAAAATTTGTCGCCTGGGATCATAACTTTTAGCCGCTACTACATTTGACGGACATTTGTTTTCTGTTATCAGTTATCTTTTGACCCCTCTGACGTTATTACATGTGAGGTAAGCTGCAGCATTTTCATGTAAAAAAAGAATAAGTATATATTTCCTTTCAGGGATTATTGCGGTACGACTAAGTTAATACAATTTTCTCCTTCACTTATTATATTAGAAACTTTTTTGAACCCGTTTATTGCAGGTGGGATAACTTACAGTAACTACGTACACAAATTTAGCCTCAACTTTTATTCGCAGACATCATTAACTTTTTTTCCATTTTGCGGCTTTCAGCGTACAAGTTACTCATATACCGTTTGTCTTAGTAGCTTTGTTCACCGTTCTGACTACATAATGCGCCTGAAATTTCATACGTCATCTGAATACCTCCAGTAAGCTCAAGCAGAATCTTTAATTTCCTTTGCAGTTCTTCCATTGATTTGTTATGTCTTAGTATGTGTTTACCTGACTGATGGGTTGACTAACTGACTGACTGAATGAGCTGACTGGATGGACTGACATACATACTTGGTAGGAAACTGACTGACTGGGTAACTTACTGAGTGACTGACAGACTGACTAAGTAAACGACTTACTGACTAACTAACAACTGACTGACTGACTAACTCACTGACCAACAAACTAACAGGCGCCCTCGTTCCCCGTGACTCCGAGGCTTCAAGTGATAAATGGCCGCCGAAGAATCACTCCCAGGAAAGATACAATTCTATGGGATCAGTTTCCTGTCTCTTTCTCCGGCGAATCATTAATAACGGCCCCGGAGCGAGAGACTCCGACGCACTGGATTGCCGCGCGATGACTGATGACCCACGGCAAGAAACAGGCGGGGCGGAGGAGCGAGAGGGAGAGAGGAAGGATAGGCGGAAGGGGGACAGGAAGAGAGGGAGGCTGTGAGGGAAGGGAAGTATGAAGAGACAGAGGAAGGGGAAAGAGAGGGACAGTGTGACTGGGAAGAGGAAAAGGGGAAAGATAAATGAAGAAGGGGAAAAGAGAGGAGGGGGAGGTAGATAGTGATGAAGGGAAAGGCAATGGGAGGAAGTAGAGAGAGAGGCTGTAAGGGAGAATGGGGATATGAAAGGAAGAGAAAGAAAATGGCAACAAAAGGAATAGAGAGAGAGATAGTAATGGATGGAGAGGCAAAGAAAGTGAGAGAAGAGGGAAGGGAGGGAGAAAAAGACAACAGTAGTGATAGACAAAGGGAGAGAGAGAGAGAGTGAGAGATAGATGGAAAGTGAGTGAAAAAATAGCGAGATTGAGAGGAGTTGGGGGAGAAAGAGAAAGTGAGGGAGAACTAGATGGAAGAATAGCAACATGGGGGAGGAGAGAAATGAGAGAGAGAGAGAGAGAGAGAGAGAGAGAGAGAAAATAAGAAGGCAACAGAGAGAAGTGGCCCACCTCAGAGTCCTCGCTTCCACTCGTAAACATGCAAAAAATGTGGACTTATGGCTCAGGCCTCGCACGTGACTCCCGCTGCTTACTGGTGGAGAGAGAGAGAGAGAGAGAGGGAGAGGGGGAGAGGAAGGGACAGACAATTGGGGAAGAAAAAGGAGGGAGAAGAGAAAACTAGAGTGAAAAATGGCAGTGAGAGAAGAAAAGGGGAGATGGAGGGAAGGAAGTAGAAGGAAGGGAAAGAAGGTGAAGGTGGCAGAGATATAGATAGATAAATAGAGAGATAGAGAAACAGACAGGCAGACAGATACAGAAACAGAGAAAGAACCCCACCCCCCACCCCACCCCACACACACACCTCCATTCCCCTCCCCCCAACACCCACCACCGGCCTTTGTGTTGCGCGGAGGTGTTCTTGGGCGGTAATTAAAAGGACAGTACATGAAGGCGAGTAATTTCCCCGGAGAAATTAACTAAAGGAGCTGATCTTGAAGGAGTTGTGGGCCTCACCTGTCAATAGTATTTACCTGCCCGCCCCAACACACGCGGCCGTCCCTCCTCTGTGTGGCCCCGGGAAGGGTTAGGGGAGTACAGGGGGGGAGGGGGGTAGGAGGAGGAGGAGGAGGAGGAGGAGGAGGAGGAGGAGGAGGAGGAGGAGGAGGAGGAGGAACACGGAGAACACAGCAGTACACGGGTGAGCACGGAGAACATTACCGAACACGGGAGAACACGGAGAACGCTGTAGAACATGAGTCGGAGGAGGAGGAGGAGGAGGAGGTAATGTAAGGAGCTTAGGTTAAAGAATGAGGAAGGAGGAGGAGGAGAAGGAATAGGGGGAGGTAATATATGGAGGTTAGGTCAGATAATGAAGGAAGAGGAAGAGAAGAAGGGAGTAGATAGAAAAGTGAATAGGGGTGGAGAAAGAGAAGGTTGTTTTCGGGAGTTATGGGAGTGGTATACCGTACATCCGAAGCGTGGGGAGAGGGGAGTTTAAAATTACCTTGTTTATGTGAGTGAGGGTAGAAGAAGAAAGAAAGTGAGCTGTTGCGCGGGGAGAGAGGAGTTTAAAATTACTTTGTTTGTGTGAGTAAGTGTAGAAAAAGAAGGAAAGTGAGCTGTTTTCGTCGTCTTGGGAGGAGTCAGTACTTCTTAGGTGTGTGGGTGAGTTTAACATTACCTTCCATGGGCGAGTCGAAGTGGAAGAAGACAAAGAGAAAGGGACTTGTTTTGTCATACGGAGAGGAGTAGGCTGGCGTGGTGGGCTTTCGGAGAAGGGTTTAGCATTGTCTTACATGGGTAGAGGGGTGTGATGGTTCTTGTTGTTTATTTGGGATAGAGGAGGGCAGGCAATAGGGGGGGGAACGATGAGGGTGTTGTCATTCTTAAAATAAGGCAAAGGGGGATGTGGTTGGGTGAGGGGTGGTTGCTGTCGCTGCCCCAATCGTCGAGGTGTGGGGAGAGGGAAGTTTAGCATTACCTTGCATGGGTGATAAGTGGTATGAGAAAGGAAAGAGGACTGTTTTTGCCTCGTGGGGAGGGGTATGCATAAGTGTTTGGGTGAAATATAGTTATCGTATATTTCATTTTTGTTCCTTTCCTTCACTCATTCATCTTCTGTTAGTTCTTTTGTGTCTGTTTATTTGTTTTGTTTTGTTTTGTGTCTGTTTGTCTCATTTTTGTCTGTTTTTTCTTTGTTTATTTTTTTAGGTTCATTATTTTATCCCAAAGGTGTTTTATCACGCTGGCTTCATCGGTTCCAACAATAACTTCCATCTATTTTATTTTTTCCCTCTTTTTTTTGGCTACTTTCCCCTCGCTTATCTACTTTCAGCTTTTTATTTTCTTTGGCTCAGAGATTTATTTCCCTTTTTTTCGGTGTGGGAATCGGTTTAAGGTGTTCCGTCACGCTTGCTCGATCGATCTTCTCACTCACTTCTACTTTTTATTTTCGTTTTTTTCATGTCTTTTTTTTTTTCGCCCCTCACACGTCGGTCATTTTCCCCGCCCATCGGTAAATCTTTCCATCCTCCTTTCCTCCTCCTCTCCCTCGTCCTCCTCCTGCTTTCTTTCCTTCTTTCCCTCCCTTTATTCTTCACTTTTTTTCCATTCTTTCTTTCCTCTCTCGTTCCTCCACCTTGTTTGATTCCTTCCTTCTATCTTATGCTCCTTTTTTTCCCTCTCATTCAGCTTATGCGTTCTTCCTTTCATCTCTCCTTCCTTCCTTCCTTCCTTTCTATCTTTCACCTTTCTTCTCGCATTCCCTTCTTCTATCTTACGCCATTCTCTCCTTCCTTCCCTTCTTTTTTTCTTCCTTCCATTTTTTCTTCTTTCGCCTTTTCTGTTCATCTTTTTTTCTCTCTTGTCTTTTCTCTGTTTCTTCCGTTGTTCCTTTCTATCATCCTGTCTCTCCTGTCTCCTCTCTCTATTCTCATCTCTCCCTCTTGTCTCTCCTCTTTCTCTCCTCCTTTCTCTCCTATCCTTCTATCCCTCTTTATCTCTCCCTCTCTTCCAGGTCACTCCCTCCTCACCTCTCCTTCTCTTTACGTATTCATCTCACTCCTCTTTCCTCCCATCAACCTTTTATTAGCCTCTCTTTTTCTTCTCTCAAACTTTCCTTTAACTTTCTTTCAACTTTTCACATTATTTTCACTTCTCATCTCTTTCTCTCTAGTCGTCTTTTACTTTCTCTTTCCATCCTTCCCTCTCACTTCTTCCTTCTCTTCTCTCCTCTCTTTCTTTAGACACTTTTTCCCTTTTCTCTTTCCTTCCTTCCTCTCCTCCACTCTCCATCATTCCCTTTCTACCACCCTCGACCGTCATTTCTTCCTCCTTCCCTCCTCTTCCTTCGTGTCTCCTTCCCTTCTCTCCTTCCTTTCGTCCTCCTTCCATTCTCTTCCTCCTTTCTTCCTCCTTCGCTTCTTCTCACTCTCCCTTCTCCACACTTCTTCTTCCTTCCCTCCCTATGGCCCTGTCTTGTCCTCCTTCCTTCTCTCTTCCACCCTTCCTCCCTCTCTACCTCCCTTCCACTCTCCTTCCTCTACTTTAATTTTCTTTTTCTTCCCTCCCTACCGCCCTAGCCTGTCATTCTTTCCTCTCTCCTTCTCTTCTCTCCCTCCCTTACTCCCTCTCTCCCTCCCTCCCTCCCCTGCTCTCTTACAGTGATGGATATTAAATTTGTTTTCGGCCGGAGTCATCAGTCATCCGCGTTGGCTGCAAGGGAGAGGATGAGCCACGTTGAGCCGCCCCGCCTAGCTTTGGTGGCTCCCTCGCCTGCCGCCCCTTCTCATGCCATGCCAGCCGTCTCACTCTGTTCCCTTTCTCTCCTCTCCCTTGTTGCTCCCCTTCCATCCCTTATCTTCTTGTTTTGTTTCGTTTTAATCCACTCTTCTCTTTCACGCTCCCTTTTGCTTCCTCTTTTCTTCCCTTTCCTTTCTCTTCTATCTTGTTATCTTCTTTTCTGTTCCGGCCTGTTCTTTCTTTCACTTTCTTCTTCTTCTTTCACGCTCCCTTTTGTTTCTTCTTTTCTTCTTCCCTTTCCTTTCTCCTTCCATTTTGTTACCTTTTCTGTTCTATCCTGTTCTTTCTTGTTGACTTTTATCTCTCGTTTTTCCTTTCTTTTCCCTAGTTTCCTCTCCCTTTCTCTTTTCCTCTTATTTTTCCGTTTCTTTCCTTTTCCTTCACGTTCTGTTATGTTTTGCTCCACTGTGGTCTTTCCTCTCCTTTTATCTCCTTCCTTTTCTTGTTCGCTCTCTTTTCGTTTTTCTCTGTTATGTATCTCTCTCTCTTTTCATCCCTTCTTTCTCCTTCCCATCTTGCTCCTTCCCATCTCACCTTCCCATCCCATCGTCGTTATGTACTTCCCTCTCTACCCATCCCCCACACCCCTAACACACACCTCCCCCTAACCCAGCCACATTCACCTGCCACCTTCCTCCCCACCACACCTTTACCTGCATTGTATTAACGTCACTCTACTAATGGGTATTCGCCGATGCCTTCACCTGCCATCACGCGTTGACACCTGCCCGCCCCGCCCCGCCCCACCCCGCCCCGCCCCGCCCCCGCTGCACCTGTCGTGAGGCCGCGCACCCACGATGTTGACTTCGATATTTCCCGTCGACAGAATTGTTTTAGGGAATAACTTGTTCGTCATCTCCCCCCGCCTCCTCCTCCTCCTCCTCCTCCGCGACCTGCTTCGGGGTCACACGTGTCAACTACGCTCGCTGTCTCGGCAGTTGTGCTTTCCTTTTGTGCTCTCCAGCATATCCTGAGGCTCTCCTATTGCTGCTGCTGCTGCTTTGCTGCTTCGCTGACCTGCTCTGCTAAGTGCTAAGTGTTATATTCACTTTACTTAAACACATTCTCCCTAGCACACTTGCTCATCCCTTCTGCCCTACCCTACACCTCCCCTACACCTCCTCACAACACTGTGGTGCACATACAACTCCTTCCTAACTATTAAGCTCCTTCTCAACCTTACTACACATAAATTACATATTATTTTCCAAGAAGTGTACTAGGAGGTCCTTGTTTTCAGGCTGATTTTCTTTCATTGTTTCGGTCCGTACATTCCCGCCGCGGCGTACACCCAGCCGCGCGGAGGGCGAAATTCCCTGGAGACCCTTTGTTTTTTTCCTCCCCTACCCGGCCGCGTGAATCCCCTAGAGGGAAGTCTAAAGAGAACACCTGCCCGAGCCAGACAGGAGGGAGTTAATCGTTCCCACCTGACCTACTGCCACTCATTCTCTCTGAAGTTAAAAGGTAACAAAACATATCAAAAGATAACAATAAAAGATATGGCTTCATCACTACGCAAATGCCCCGGGTGCAAAGGACGCTTCGCCCCACAATATTTTGATAAGGGGGCGGAGTCATGTAGACACTGTCAAATGGAAAAGAAGATCTCAGATTTAGAGAGGGGTTTAACCGAGTGCCTTAAAGCGTTGAACCAACGTCCCCCTCTACCCGCTCTCACCCCCGCTGCTTCTTCCTCTTCTTCTTCTTCTTCCTCTTCCTCTTCTTCTTCTTTGCCTTCCTCTTCTTCTCTTACTCCGACGGCCCCCACCCCTTCTTCATCTCCCTCCTCCCTCTCCTCCACCGTCCCAGGGGTCCGGACGAGCGCCATGGCCCCCACCGCGACGTCTTCTTCTTCTTCTTCTTCTTCTTCTTCTTCTTCTTCTTCATCTTCTTCTTCTTCTTGTGTTACCGCTTCCACTGCGTGCCCATCCATCTCCTTCTCGTCCCCCACGTCCTCCTCCTCCTCCTCCTCCTCCCCCCCCTCCTCATCGTCCCCCTCCTCCTCCTCCTCCTCCTCCTCCTCCTCCTCTTCCCTCTCCTCCTCCTCTTCCTCCTCTGCTTCTTCTTCTTCTCCTTCTTCTTCTTCTTCTTCTTCTTCTTCTTCTTCTTCTTCTTCTTCTTCTTCTGCTTCCACCTCCGCTGCCCGCTCATCCATCTCCTCGTCCCCCTCGTCCTCCTCCTCCACTCCCTCCTCCTCCTCCTCTACTTCTTCTACGCCTTCTTCATCTTCTTTTTCCTCTCATTCTTCCTCCTCCTCCTCCTCCTCCTCCTCCTCCTCCGCTGCCCGCTCATCCATCTCCTCGTCCCCCTCGTCCTCCTCCTCCCTCCTCCTCCTCCTCTACTTCTTCTACGCCTTCTTCATCTTCTTTTCCTCTCATTCTTCCTCCTCCTCGTCCTCCTCCTCTTCCTCCTCCTCCTCCTCCTCCTCCTCCTCCTCCTCCTCCTCCTCCTCCTCCTCCTCCCCCCCTTCCCCCTCCTCTTCCTCCTCTTCCTCCTCATCCTCCTCATCCTCCTCCTCCTCCTCCTCATCATCATCATCTCCTTCTTCTTCTTCTCCTGCTTCTTCTTCTTCTTCCTTCTCTTCACCTCCTTCTTCCTCCTCCTCCTCCTCCTCCTCCTACCCCCTAGTTTGCAGGCGTAGACGGAAGACCATCCTCCCAGCCGTCTCCTGTGAAGACGGATCACACTTCAACGGATCAAGAATCAACACCAAGGTTAACATAAAACTGGTGGGTGACAGCATTGTTAGAGAACAACTGACTGAGTTCTGTGGACGAAGTATCAAGAACAGAAGACGCTACTGTATTCCTGGTGCAAAACTACAAGATATAAAAGAAGCGGTAGACCTCGTCTCAGACCGCACGGAGCAGGACACACTCTTTGTTTTGCACGCTGGCACGAACAACGTTCAAACAATGTCCACAGAGGAAATTATAGCTGACTACCGACGAGTAATCCGCCGCTTCAAGGAAAAGTCAAGCCACATCATTGTCTCCGGGATTCTTCCGAGAATCAACGCCTTCACAGGCTTCCACAGAAAGGCGTCGAACATCAACAACAGATTGAAGCACCTCTGCCAGAACGAGGAAGTTTCGTTCGCAAGTCAGTGGGATCATTTCTATGATATCCCCGACCTTTTCCGTCCTGACGGTCTTCACCTCAATGCGATTGGCTCAGCACGGCTTGGTAGGTTGCTGAACGAGGAGGTACTTTTGTACTCAAAAAACTCCGAGCGCGGGAGGGTACCAAAGTATCGTAAACAACCAACCAGTAGGGACCGCTCATTACACCAAGGCCCCAACAGTGAACACAAGCAGACACCAGACTACTGTGCCGCGAAGCGTTGAAGTCAATAACGACATATCTGTCATAAAAACCAACGCGCGGAGCTGAATACCCAAACGGGATGAGTTACTTGCCTATGTTGACGTAGAAAGTCCGGACGTGATTGCCATCACCGAAACGTGGGCCACCTCTGACCACCTAATGACCGAATTCTCAATTCCGGGATACGAGAGCTTCTACAAAAACAGACTTCACAAGAAAGGAGGAGGTGTCATCTGTTACGTCAAGAACAAATACCCTGCCGTGGAAATAACCAAAGAAGACTCAGAGAAATATGACACTGTATATGTTGAACTGGAGACTAGCAAGCACAACAAAATAACGATTGGAACCGTTTACAGACCTCCAAAGCAACAAGCAGCGGACGACGAAGCGCTGTACGAGGAAATTCACACCATAACACAAAACAAACAGTCAGTCATTATCAGGGACTTTAACTGTTCCAACATTGACTGGACCACGATGATTGGAGATCAGGAGGGTAACAGATTGCTCGAAATGTTAGAGGACAATTTTCTTACTCAGATTGTTACCCAACCGACGAGGAAAATAACTTATTAGACCTAGTACTCGTGAGTGATTCAGATCTCACACGTGAATGTCAAGTCGGCGAAAAACTGGATGGTTGCGACCATCACCTAATTCGCCTAAAAATCAGAACAGACCATGAACTCACCGAAAACACGTCCAAGATTCCAGACTACAAAAAAGCCAATTTTAACTTCGCTCGTGAGCTGCTAACCCAGACAACTTGGGAACCCATGAACCTCACTCCGGTGGACGGCGCGTGGAACGGCTTTAAGAACAAACTCCTGGAGGTAGAGAACGACTGTTCCCATGAAGACAAGGAGAACAAATAATGCCACAAGCACACCATGGATGACTACCCAAGTTCGACGGGCGATTAATTTGAAGAAGAGAAAATACAACTTGCTAAAGGAAAACAGCACTGACGAGGCACGCGAACAGTACCATCAAAGCCTCAGAGCTTGCAGAACACTCATTCGCCAGAGTAAACGTGACTATGAAAAGCAAATTGCACGCGAAGCCAAGTCCAACCCGAAAAAGTTCTTCACGTATATAAGAACCAAAAAGAAGACAAAAAGCAATATCGGTCCCCTAAAAGATGAAAGTGACGTACTAACACAGGACAGTAGACAAATGGTCGAAATCCTAAACAGGAACTTCGCGTCTGTGTTCACGGTCGAGAATACACAGTCCGTACCCGAGAGCCCTTCCCCACCGATGGGAATCACTCCCCTAGAAATTGGTACAATCGACGAACGGGATGTGAAAAAGTACCTAGACAAACTCGAGACAAACAAGTCTACCGGACCCGACGACTTGTCACCCAGGCTGCTCAAGGAACTCAAGCAGCAAATCCTCAACCCACTCACCGCCATCTACAATCTGTCACTACAACAAAACAAAGTCCCGAAAGACTGGAAACAAGCGAACGTAACACCGATCTACAAAAAGGGAGACAAAAGTGTGGCCCTAAACTACAGACCAATCAGCTTGACCTCAGTGGCGGGAAAAATCCTCGAGAAGATCATCAGAGACAAACTCGTTAGGTTCCTTGAAGACAACAACATCATTTCCGATGCTCAGCACGGTTTCAGGAACAAGCGCTCATGCTTAACCAATTTATTGGACTTCTTCCAAGGTATCTATGAAAACTGGGATAATCATATCCCCAGTGATGTTATATATCTAGACTTTCAGAAAGCCTTTGACAAAGTGCCACATGAAAGACTCCTCAAGAAACTTAAGTCGGCGGGATTAGGCGACGATCTGACAGCGTGGATCAAAGACTGGCTCACTGAAAGAAAACAACGAGTTGTACTCAACGGACAGGCCTCCAGTGGCTCCCGGTCACAAGTGGAGTGCCACAGGGGTCAGTGCTGGGACCCAAACAATACATAATAGATATCAACGACCTAGAACTAGGATTAAAATCAAATCTTTCAAAATTTGCCGACGACACAAAGGTGGGTGGGAAGGCCCTCACGACGGCAGACTGCGAAATTATCCAGAGAGACCTGGACCAGATCACTCGGTGGTCAGAAAAATGGCAGATGTCCTTCAACACTACCAAATGTAAAGTAATGCATATCGGATCCAGAAACAGCAACCACATATACCACATGGGTGGCGAACCACTACATGTTGTGCAAGAGGAAAGAGACCTCGGGGTCACCATCAGCAGTGACTTGAAACAAACAAAACACTGCAAGTCCGCCTGTAAGAAAGCCAATACAATGCTTGGGTTCATATCGAGGAACTTCGAATACAAGACGCCGGGAGTTATGTTATCCTTGTATAATTCGCTGGTAAGGCCCCACCTGGAATACGCCGTGCAATTCTGGTCTCCTAATTATAGGAAAGACATTGAATTACTTGAGAGAGTACAGCGCCGCGCCACGAAGATGATACCATCACTGAGGACGAAACCCTATGAAGAACGACTCGAGCGACTCAACCTCTTCACGTTGGAAAAGAGACGACTGCGGGGAGACATGATACAAGTCTTTAAGTACCTGAACAAGCTCAGCAACGTTGATCACTCCAAACTCTTCACGCTACAAACTAACCTGAGAACAAGAAACAACGGAAAAACAATTCAAGCAAAGCGATGCAATACCGACATCGGCAGGAGTTATTTCTCGAATAGAGTTGTTCGCCACTGGAACAGCCTTCCTGCAGAAGTGGTTAGCGCAGAGACCATCAACTCCTTCAAGAAACGCATTGATCGCCACTTTGCTGCAACAGGAGTGAACTGAACGTTCCCAAGAGTAGGTACACAAGTGCTTTAATCCTTCCCTGCAAGCCACTCCTGTGGCAAACGGATTGATTAAATCACTGAACGCAGGCAGCCTAGTAATGAGCCAACAGGCTTTCTGCTGCCTGCTAGTCCATGTTTCCATGTTTCCTCCTTAATGTGCTGGGCTCTTGTTTTAAGGGAATACTGTGGATATGAAATTGTGGTGGGTATGCTTGTTTGTTTGTTTATGTGTGTGTTTAGCTACTTGATTTCCTCTTAAATTTATTCCATAGATATTTATATAGCCATTTTTTTTTCAGTGCTCAGTAAGATGTATAAGATATGGAACATAATTTCTTAGATATATTTTCAGTCTGCCTTTAAAGACGTCTCCCTTTTGTATTGTATAACGTTCAACATGACAAGAAATAGCATAAACATCCTACCAATCAATTTTCCTAAATGTATCCATGTACTTTTTTTTATATAATTAGAATTAAAGCTAAACAACAAAGTATTCATATTTTTTTTTAGAATAAGTGTGTATTTAGATATATAACATTTCCTACCTAAACCTCCTTTGAGTAGGGGAAGGAAACACATCAGACACATCTTCCCATATAACATTTCTCAATATGTGACGACCCTTCCCCCCTGTCTTGGGCCGATAACGTGATCCATAGCGACACGTCAGCCCCGGATTGGACAGCCGGTGACACATACTAATGAGGCGACCTTTGTTTGTGTTCCAGGTATGTGGGTGTGTCCGCGTGTGTGAGGGAGGCCCAGGTAAGCCAAGAGAGAGAGAGAGAGAGAACGTCAGCGACAGAGATAGAGCGACAGAGAAAGACAGAGAGCGACAGCGAGCGACAGCGAGAGACAGAGAACGACAGCGAGAGACAGAGAACGACAGCGAGCGACAGAGAACGACAGCGAGCGACAGAGAACGACAGCGAGCGACAGAGAACGACAGAGAGAGACAGAGAACGACAGCGAGAGACAGAGAACGACAGAGAGAGACAGAGAACGACAGAGAGAGACAGAGAACGACAGCGAGCGACAGAGAACGACAGCGAGCGACAGAGAACGACAGCGAGCGACAGCGAGCGACAGCGACAGCGACAGCGACAGCGACAGCGACAGCGACAGCGACAGCGACAGAGAGAGAGAGGGGCCGTAGTGCTGCTCCCCTCTCTTCAGCGCACCACCACCTGAAGGGCCGCGGAAGGTGCTGACACCGAGCCTTCCTTCCCTTGCCGCTCACGTATTCCATAGCCCCGTCACGGCCGCCCTTAATACGCCCCCCCCCCCGCCCCCGCTGATCACCCTGCCCCCCTACCCTCCCCCCTTAATACATCCCTGCCGCCCCCTGCCACGTCCTACCGCCCTCGCCCCCCACAACAAGGCCCTTTATCACCCTCTCCTCGTCTCCTGCTTCCTCCTCTCCTCTTCCTTCTCGTCTTCCTTCCTCTTCCTTCTTGTCACCAGAGTCCTCCTGCCTTTTCCTCTTCTTTCTTATTCCATCTTTAGTCTCTATCTTCTCTGACCTCCTCCCTCTTTATCTTCTCTTCCTTTTCCTCCTTCTCTCCTTCCCTTCATTTCCGGTCTCTTAACTTCCCTTACTTTCTCCATCCGTTTTTACCTTTTATATCGTCGTCTTTCCTTATATTTATCCTTTTCTTCCTTTTCCCTTTGTTCTCTTCCACTTTCTGTTCATTCTATTTACTCTACGCTCTTTTTTCTCTCTTCTCTTTCCACTTTCCTAATTTCCGTTCTCTTCCTGTTATACTCCTTCTCCTCCTCCTTCTCCTCTATCTCCTCCTCCTCCCCCCCCTCCTCCTCCCCTGTCAACACTATTACTCTCCTTCCCTCCCTCTCCTCCCACTCCTTTTCATCACACTGTACAAACTTTCTATGTATCTTTCTACTTTTTATATTCCCCATTTCTTCCTCCACCTCTCCCCTCTCTTCTTCCCTCCTTCCCTTTCTCCTTTCTTCCTACCTTTATCTCCCTCTCTACTGTGTCATTCCCATCTCTCTCCCTTCTCTCACTTCTTCCCTCCCTCCTTCCCAACTTCCTTCCCTCTCCCTTTATCTACTGTCTCTCTCCCTCTCTCCCTTTCTCCCTTCCAACCGTTCAATAATAATGTCTTTTAGAATAATTACAAAGCATCTCTCTCTCTCTCTCTCTCTCTCTCTCTCTCTCTCTCTCTCTCTCTCTCTCTCTCTCTCTCTCTCTCTCTCTCTCTCTCTCTCTCTCTCTCTCTCTCTCTCTCTCTCTCTCTCTCTCTCTCTCTCTCTCTCTCTCTCTCTCTCTCTCCATTCTAAATCTTGACGCCATTTCAGACCTTACACGACCAATTACTTCCTTTCTCCCTCCTCCTCCTCTTCCTCCCCCTCCTCCTCCTCCTCCTCCTCCTCCTCCTCCTCGTCCTCACACTTTCCTTCCCTCACCTTTCCATTTCTCCTTTTTTTCCTCCCTTTCTCTCCTATACCTCGTCACTCTAACCTCCCCATGTCCTCCTCCATCTCTCCATCTTCCCTCCGGTCTCCTCCATCTAAAAACATCCCTCCATCCCTTTCCTCCCTCTACCTTCTCCCGTCTTTCCTCATCAGCATCCCAAGACTGACAGCCCGCCTTTTTACCCTAGTCCTTCATCTCCCCTTCTCCCTTCGCCCCTCAGCATCTTAAAGCCTGACGGAACATCCCTTCACTTTTTTCCCCTTCTGTCCTCCCCTTCTTTCCTTCCTTCATCATCTTAAGATATGCTAACAGGACACATTTTTTTCTGCTTTCATTCACCTTTCATTTTCCGTTCTCTTCAGCGTGTAAAGTCTAACGGAACACTCCACATTTTTTTCCGTTCTCTCCTTCCCTTTTTTTTTTATCCCGTCAACATTTTTTGGATAGACTGACAGGACACTTTTTTTTCCCTTTCTTTGCTTTTCCTTTCGTTTTCCGTTCTTTCTTCAGTATGTACAGTCTGACAGAACACCCCCTTCACTATTTTTCCATTCTTTCCTTCCCTTTTCTTTATTTCGTCAGCTTTTTTTTTCCCCCTTTCCATTGTGTCAGCATTCCCAGACTAACAGCCCCACACCTCTTTTTCTCCTTTTCTTCTCTTTTCCCTTCATTTTTTTCACTCACCATTTTTCTCTCCCCTGAGGTCAGCATTTCACGACTCTCTTTTTTCTCTTCTCTCCTGTTTCTCCTTTCCATTTTTTCACACCATTTTCCTTCCCTCTCGACTCAGCACTCCTAGACTAACACCACACCTCGCTCCTTTCACTCCTTTTTCCCTTCATTTCCCCTTCCCCAGTCAGCCCGTGTAGATGACTGACTGACCGTGTGTTCCCTTTCGCACTATTTTCCCCTCTTTTCACTTCTCTTAGACCAGTGGTAGAGGGAAAGAGGAAGGGAAGGGAGGGTGGGTGGGATGAAGAAGGGTGAAGTCTTACTCTTTCGCCTGTGAGGAAGTGACACTGTCCAGAAGATGGGCAAGTTGCTTCATCGTCAGGAATCAGTGTCGAGATGATGGAGTTGCTGATTTGCGCGTGAGAGGTGATGCTGTAAGGAAGGAGGAGCTCAGGGCTTAATCTCCACTGACACGCTGAGGAGGAGGAGGAGGAGGAAATGAAGAAGAAAGAAGAGTAGAGGGGGAGAGAATGAAAGAGTGGACGGCAAACGAGAGAGATAGAGATATGGAGAGGAGAAGGAGGAGTAAAAGAAAAGCAAGAGAGGTAGGGAAAGTAAGTTGGGTTAGTTTAGGTTAGGTTAGGCAAGGTTACGTTTGGTCAGGTTAGGTTTGGTTAGATTAGATTAGGTTATGACGCGTTAGGTTAGGTTAGGTTTGGTTAGGTTTGGTTAGGATAGGTTAAGATAGGTTAGGTTAGGTTAGGTTTGGTTAGGTTTGGTTAGGATAGGTTAAGATAGGTTAGGTTAGATTAGGTTTGGTTAGATTAGATTAGGTTAGGTTATGATGCGTTAGGTTAGGTTAAGTTAGGTTAGGTGAGGTTAGGTAGGTTGGAAAGGTTGAAAGAAGAATATTATGTAGAGAAATATACGTAATTATGTTAAGAATTTCAAGCAATGATCTATCCTGTTAACAGACTCTCACTTCACATATTTTTTTTTCTTTGATGACAAATCCTCTATCGCGACAAGTATTTTTTTCTCTTTCCATGTTACGTACTATACCATAAAACGTAAGCATCTCATATGCATTAAATCAGCTCCACGCCAGTCCTACGAACAGAGTGATACACAGAAATTATTTATGTAGCAGAAGTTTCCCTTTAAAAAATATAAAAATGGGGAGTTTAACGTAATGAGAGAAATTCACGTAACACCCATCCGGTTTTTTTTTTCGTGTTTTGAACAGGAATTAAGAATAGATAGAAGGAGAGAGAGAGAGAGAGAGAGAGAGTAGAGAAGAGAAGAGAGAGAGAGAGAGAACGTATTACATATTTTCCCATAACGTCGAGGAGTCTAGCAGAACCACCTCCACCACCACCACCACCCACACCCACCACCACCACCACCACCACCCTCACCTTCCCCCATCCCCCCTCCCCCCACCTTCATTATAGCACGACGCCGCCATTACGCCAGGGGGCAAAGTCTTGGGCCCCGAGATGAAAGTGTTAATATTTTCCAGCGCCATGGAATTTAACGAGAATCAAATTTCCTAATGTTTGTAATGTTAGGAGGTAAAAAGAGAACCTCATTATATATCGCATTACTGTTGAGACCGGTTTGTGGGGCTGAAAGAGAGTTGGAGGGAGGGAGAGATGGAGGGAGGGGAGGAAGGGAACTGGATGGAGGCGCTGGAGGATGAATGGGAGAGGGAGAGGGAGAGGGAGAGGGAACAGACAAATGGACGAAGAGGGAGAATGAAAAATGTGAATGAATGAATGGGGGAAGGATAAAAAGGGAGAAAAGGGTCGAGATATTTCAGATTAAGGAAGGAAAAGAAAGGAAAAGGACAGACAAAAGGGGAAAGAAAAAAGTGAATGAATGAATGGGGGAAGGACAAAAAGGGAGAAAAGGGTCGAGATATTTCAGATTAAGGAAGGAGAATAAAAAGAAAATGGACAGACAGAAGGGGAAAGAAAAAAAGTGAATGAATGATTGAATGGATGAATATAGGATGGATGGAAGGGGAGAGAAAGGAACGAAAATGAGATGAAGGAAAGAAAAGAAAGATACAAACGGACACGGACGAAACGGAACGGATAGAACGGACGGGCGGGAAAAAAAGAAAATATGAATGAATGAATGAAGAAAAGAAGATATGGATGAAGGACGGATAGAAAAAGAAAGGGGCGAGATATTTAAGGAGATGAAAGCAAGGAAAGAAAGACGCAGACGGACACGGACAGACAGGAACGGACAGCCACACGGACAGACAGACAGACAGGCACTCGCTTCTCCGGACAAAAAGCTCGTCGACAGCCAGAAAAGGAATGAAGAAGAAATATGAAGGGATGGAAAGAGGTCACTGTTTCCCGAGAGACGAGGAGGCAGAGGACGTGGTGTTTGCCGCCCTCTCTCTTTCTCTCCCTCCCTCTCTCCCTCTCTCCTTCCCTCCGCCCTGTGTCCTTTCCTCTCCCCGTTCCTCCTTTCGCGTTCTGTTTGCTGATAGAATTTCTCAGCGGGTCAGCCAGCCAGCCAGCCAGCCTCCCTCTCCCCTCTCCCTTCCCCGTTCCCCTCCCCCCCATCCGCCCCCGCCCTCCCTTGATCACCTGCCTCAGAGTGTGTTTAGTGAGTCCTGCCTCCCTCTCCCTCTCTTTCTCTCTCCCTCTCTCTCTCTTTCTTTCTCGCCCTTTCCCTCTCTCTCCTCCACCTTCCTCATACATGGTTCTACTTTCACTTCTCTCTCGTTCATACCCCCACACTCTCTCTTCCACTTTGATCTTTTTTTACTCCACCACCTCCCACTCCACTCCTGTCACTTCCATTTTTCTTTTTTCTTTCTTTTACATCCACCTTCTCCTCATTCTGTCAGCGCCATTTCCATCGTCACATTCACTTCTTTTTTTTTACCTACATCTCGCTTTTTTTCCTCTACCTCCTCCTCCACAAAGTCTCAATCACTACCATTTTTATTTTTTCATTCTCCGTCACATTCATCTTTTTTCCACTTACTGCTTCACCAATAACTACTACACCTCCGCCTTAATCAACATCTTCTATAAGCTGCTTTTTTTCTTTTTTACTGGAGTGGAAGCAGCTCAAGGGCATTAACCTGGTAGCTGCGGGGATCATGTTTCTTAAAGGCCCCTCTAAGCGAGAAAAATGAGAAAAAATCATCACTCACGCAAACCATTTCATAACATATATCAACGCATTTGTGATCAGTTTATGCATCATCTATTTTTGGGGCGTTTATATTATGGCAAAAATGTGGCCCGTCGCTGGTACACGGTAAAGCCACAAATTTGGCCCGTTGCTGCTACCGGGTTAAAAGTGTAGAAAAAAAGCTCGCTAAACGCTGCCCCTAAAAAAAGATAAAAATAGAGAGTGGCCAAAAGAGAGGTCAATTTCGGGTGGAGAGGTGTCTGGATACTCTACTTTTTCAACCGTCACTTTCATCTAAACTACTGACTGTCACTTTCACCTTCATAGTATTTCTTCACCTGATCATTCATATCCATCACCTAAGGCTGTCATTAATCAGACCCAACCAGACTTGACCTAACTTACCTAAATATAACCTTACCTTAATTCAGTTCGACCAAAATACAACTCAACCCTTACGCTACAACCACCAGTCCTTTCACTTCAGCATACATCATTTTAATAACATCACAACACCATTAACACCACCACCATAATCATCACCACATCGAATAGCCTCACAACACCATATCATAATCATACCACACTTGTCACACACACACTCTACCATTCACCATACTGCAACCATCACTCGCACCCCCTCCACCACCACCACCACCACCACCCTCCCCTTAAGACAGCCCATGGAGTTGTAAGTTGTTATCCAGACACGTCACCTTTCCTCACCACCTCTCCTCCAAATCTCCAGCAAAGAACATCGACCAAAGGAAACACCACCACAACCTACACCACCACCACCACCACTATACCACCACCACCACTACCCATCCCTCCTCTATCCCCTGCCTCCTGTCCTCCCTCATTTCCTTCACTCCTTAACTCCTATCCATCCTTTCTGCTTCCCTCTCCTTCGCTATTCTTTCTGTCTTTCCCTCTCTCCTTTCCCTCCCCGTCCTTCGTTTCTCTCTCTCCCATTTCCCTTCCGTCTTTTACTCGGTATTATCATCTCACTTTCCCTCTCTCTACCCCTCACCTCCTAACTCCTATCCTTCCTTTATCTTTCCCTTCTTTTCCTTCTTTCCTTCCTCCCTCACCATCCCACCCTCTTTCTCTCTCTACTTTCTTTCCTTCCCATCCTACCAACTTATGTCCTTCCTTTCTCTTCTCTTTACTCTTTCCCTCTCTTCTTTGCCCCTCCTTCCATCTTTGCCTCCCTTCTTCGCTTTCCCGCTCTCCTTCCCTTCTTCCCTCTTTCCCTCCCCTCCTAGCTCCTGTCCGTCCTTAACTTTCCGCCTTCCCTCTTTTCCTCGCTCCTTGAATCCTGTTTCCCCTCGCCTTCCCTCCTTCCTTCACCTTATCCTTTCCTTTCTCTTACTCCTTCCCTTTCCCTCACCTCTTACATTCAGTTTTCCCTCTCTCCTTCCCTCCCTTCCCCTTACCACTCCTGTTCTTCCTTTCTCTCTTTTCCCTTCCTTCGTTTCCTTTGCTCCTTGTCTACCTTCTGTCCTTTTTTCTATCCTATCCTTCCTCTCTCGATTTTCCCTTCCCTCTTTTCCTCTTTCCCTCCTTCCCTCTCTCCTTTCTTCCCTTCCCTTCCTCCCAACTCCTGTCCTTCCATTCCTTTCCCTTTACTCTCTCCCTCGCTTCTTTGCCCCTCCTTCCCTCCTTGACCCCCTCCCTCCCTCCCTCCCAAGGCGTTTGAGGTAAGCAGTTGTGCCTACAATTGAGATCGCGCGATGTAGGCACTTGTGTTGCGACTTTAGCCTTTTTTTGCTCCTTCTTTTGTCACTGAAAATGTTGGTGTGTGCCTGGCGCGGGACACGAGAAGGAGGAGGAAGGGAAATTGTCGAGAGAACGAAAAGGAGAAGGATAAATTGCCGAGAGAGAAAGAAAAGGAGGAGGAGGAGGAGGAGGAGGAGAAATTGCCGAGAGAGAAAGAAAAGGAGGAGGAGGAGGAGGAGGAATTGCCGAGAGAGAAAGAAAAGGAGGAGGAGGAGGAGGAGGAATGAGGAGAGGGAAGGGAAAGGAGGAGGAGGAAGGAGGAGAAATGGACGCGGGAGAATTAAAGAAAAGGAGGAGAAACTGATTAGATCGAAGAGAAAGGAGTAAGTAGAGGAAGAGAAATTGACGAGAGAGAAGGAAAAGAGGAATAAAAAGAAGAAAAAATGACGAGGAAAAGAAAATGAGAAGAAAAAGGAGAAATTGACGAAAGAGAAGGAAAAGGAGGAGGAGGAGGATTTGACGAGAACCAAAGAACAGGAAGGAGAGAAGGAAGAGGAGGAAAAATTGACGAGAAAGAAAGGAAAAGAGGAGGAGGAAAAGAAAAGGACGAGATAAAAAGGAAAAGGAGGAGGGCCGTGACTAGGAAGAAGAGGAGGAGGAGGAGGAGAAATTGACGAGAGAGAGAGAGAGAGAGAGAGAGAGAGAGAGAGAGAGAGAGAAGGAAAAGGAGGAGAGGGCGACGGCGTTGGAGGCCCGCCAAGACCCACACAAAATGGAATACAGATAGGCGCCGTTCCTCGTTTTGGAATATCCACACTGGAGGTTTGTGATGGAAGTTTTCCCTTTTTGTATTTACGAGGTGCGGGTTATGACGCGTGGGCGGGCCGGACAAAGGGGAGTGCTAGGGTAGGGCAAGGTTAACCAGAGGGTACTTTTGGTTGCCCGTGGGATAAGATTCGTGATTAGCGTGTGTGTGTGTGTGTGTGTGTGTGTGTGTGTGTGTGTGTGTGTGTGTGTGTGTGTGTGGGTGTTGAAAGAGAGACTAAAAAAGAAATAGTGTCATACATACTCCATTATTTTGTAACAGCACCCTAATTTCGTCTTCAATAAGCAAAGTTTTGTCATGGAACGGTTAAATATATCACGCCAACTTCTTGCTGGTACGTGTAAGTAGTTAATATGTTTGAGAGAATTTTAACGGCAATTGTAAGCCAAAAGTTTGGGAGAATTTTTCCGGCAGTTGTAAGTCAAGAATGGTGCCTCGCTTTCAGTGGTACACTAAATTATTAAAGTTTTCCTGTTTGACATCACTCGGGGTATCGCCTTGCGCGTGTACGATTCTTGCCTTGGTTACTGCCTTGTGAATGTTCAGTGAGGTGATTTTACTTATTGTCTGTGACTGCAATAAATGTTAATTCGTTGCCGGAATCACTTGCATGTCGTGGCTTTACATAGTGTTAGGAGAAAGGATTTTTTCCACATAATGAAAATAGTAGCACGGACTTTCAGCGGTGGCAGAGCAAACCACGATGCATGTCTTCCTCCCGTCCCCCGCCTCGCCGCCGCGCCCTCCCCGCGGTGCCGTACATCCCCTCCCCGCCCTGCTTGTCTCGGCGCCCCCGCATCTAATGAAGACGGACGCCGCTGCCCAAACACTGATGGCGGCATCCCTCACGCGCCTCACAAGTTTTCACTTTTTTCTGCATTATTTGCACAGCACTTATCTCGTCGCCTGTCGGTGGCCGCGGCGTGGCGTGGCACGGACAGGCCTGCCGCCGGGTGGGTGCCGCAGACAGCAGTGTTTTGGCCAGCCGCGACATTTGTGAACTTAGGAGAAAAGTTCAGCGAGAGTTCGTCTTTAACTTTCATTCCCTTCTATAACTAATGTCACGGGGCTTGAACATGACAGGCCTGTAATTTTATACGGTGGGTAGTGATCAATATATGTAGCTCTTCCCAATTCCCACAGTCCAACAGGTTGTTCATCTTTACCACAGCTATGTCACAGGGTATTGTCGAAGGTAGCGATAGTGTGTGTGCCTTGAGTCATTTCAGTCACGTCACACAGCTTAATTATGATCATACAAGGATGTTTCGTACAGAGGGAGCGAGTTACGTGATTTATCGTGGCGTGGAGGAACCGATGTCACCAGTTTTATTGCAAGGAAGTCGCGGGAAGACTTTTGTAAGTGCTCAGCAGCATCAGAACGGGAAAGGTAATGCGAAGTTTTACGATGCCGAAGGAATTTTATTGTTTGCTTTATATGCATTATATTGACGCACCAGTATGGAAAGAAAGCATTAGATAGATAGATAGATAGATAGATAGATAGATAGATAAGTAGGTAGAGAGAAGAGAGAAAAGATAGAACATTTACTGGTCTGTAAAAAATACATCATAATCGTACTGCTCCTTTGGCTTACTTTGTGTGTGTGTGTGTGTGTGTGTGTGTGTGTGTGTGTATTTCGAGGTTTGCTTGCACGGACTAGCGTTGAGGAGAGCATCGGTCGCAGCCAACCCAGCACGCCAGGCTGGGCTGTCGTCGCGGCCTAGGGCGGGTTGCTTGCTAATACCCGCGCGTCGTGACGGCTTAGTGCTCCTGCCAATACTGCCCGCCTTCCTCCTCCTCCTCCTCCTCCTCCGTCTTCTGCCGTTGGTCTTCGTCTTCATCCTTATTCTGGTATTCCTCCTCTTCCTTCACCTTCGCCTCCGTTTTCACGTTTGGTTTCTCCTCCTCTTCGTTTTCTTTGTTCGATTCCTCTTCAAGCTTTTTAATTCGTTTTCTTCTTTCTTTCTTTTTTCTCTTTACTTTTTTCTCTTTTCTTTTTTATTCTTTTTTTCTTCTTCTTCTTCTTCTTCTACTTTTCTTCTTCTTCTTCGTCTTCTTCTTCTTCTACCTCCTCCTCCTCCTCCTCCTCCTCCTCCTCCTCCTCCTCCTGGTTTTGTTAGATTTACGTAATCCTACTAAAAAAAAAGTTTACCTTTTATTTTATATCTCCGTGATGTGATAGATACACAGACAGAAAGACATAGTGAGAGAGTGTAGAGAAAAGTAGAGAAGAGAAGAGAGAGGAGGCGAAGAGAAGAGAAAGTTAAGAAAGTGAAAGGGGGATCGAAAAAAAAAAATAGACAAAGATGAGAGGCGAGAGTTGGCGAGGGAGTGATGGAGGGCGGGCGAAGGCGAGAGAGTTGACGCTTCGGGGGATTATAATGACGAGAAGGACGAGGAGGAGGAGGAGGACCCGAAGAAAGGATTTATCAGGAACAAAAGGTAGGGTGGACACGTCTCTATGGGGGGCGATTTATTAGAGAATGCCAGGAGGAGGAGGAGGAGGAGGAGGAAACATGGAAACATGGACTAGCAGGCAGCAGAAAGCCTGTTGGCTCATTACTAGGCTGCCTGCTTTCAGTGATTTAATCAATCAGTTTGCCATAGGAGTGGCATGCAGGGAAGGATTAAAGCACTTGTGCACCTA